>NC_050068.2:286470374-286772897 GCF_009764565.3 Dermochelys coriacea | reverse complement strand
CTTCACTACTGGCAAGATCGACACTGCTGCAATCGATGCAATGGGTGTGGATTTTAGTGGGTCTAGTGAAGACCTGCTAAATCAAAGGCAGAGGGTTCTCCAGTTGACCCCATATTCTTTTCGGGGAGCTGGCGTATGAGGAAGTCGACCAGCGAGCGTCTCCCATCAATGCAGCGCAGTGAATACACTGTGGTAAGTCGACCTATGGTATGTCAACTCCAGCTACGTTATTCACATAGCTGGAGTAGCTGACATAACTTATGTCAATTTGCCTCAGTAGTGAAGACAAACCCCCAGAAGCAAGTGATGGGGTCCACGTAAGGACTTAGACAAATCATTTTACTTTTTCTGACTGAAAATCTTTAATTTTGTTTCTATAATTTTCCAAGCTCTCCCTCTATATGTATTTTAACAAGAGCCATGTGGTGATGACCTCACTGGTTGAGGAGGCCAAATAACTTACTATACCTTCTAGGTATTCATGTTTTTCATCATCCTATGAACTGTGCTGAGTAGCAACATCTTCTTGAGCCCTGTCAAGTGCAGTCTGTCAAAACTTTTTCAAGAAGCCTTTCATGTCATACATATTCCAACATGTAGTACAAGCTTTCATGATTGTTCCCCCACTCTTGGTCAGATATTGCTTCATATCATTTACTGCCCAATATGGATCCTTCCTGTTCTTTGAAGTCTGAATATGCAACTGCAGCTCCACAGATGAATTCAGTCACTAATATTTATCTTGATTTGGTTTCTCACTTCTGAGTTGATATAGAATCAGAGCTCACTCTCCCCTAAGAAATCAGATTTATGTTTTTTCCTACAATTGTGAAAGGATTATTGAACAAAAAACAAAAAAACCAGACTACTAAACTCAGGTAAAGTTTCACTGTTTCAGCTTCTCAGGAATGATCTTATTTCTAAGTATTAAGAATGTGTTCATATGGGGCCAATATGGAGCTTTTTGATAGTTAAAATGGTTAATAATTCAAAATATCATCATTGCAAAAAGAATGCAATAGAACTATAACGTAAAGGTAACATTAAAGCAAGAAAGAAATATACAAAAAGAAAGTAAGTACTGCAACTAAGTTTCTTGTGTGCCACACTATGGTGCCCCATAAGTGCCTGCTTTCCCACCATGTTTCAGACCAATTCTCTGCCTTGTTGAATACACACTTACAAAAACATTTTCTGAAGATGAGCAGATTTAATGCAGCATGCACGACTTGGCTGTTCAGCAGCTACAGTTCAGCAGCAAAAGAAGAGTGTCCCCTTTTTTTTTTCCAGCTTGTCATATCTTGTTCAGTTCAGAGATTGTTACTGATGCTGCTTTGTTCAAAAGATCACATAGGACAACTCTTGAAAGTTTCATAGTGTGCCAAAAACATGAACTTCTTACTTCATGAGATCTGTAGACACAGGAGTGCCTTCAGCAAGATTGTGGGGAAAATTGTTGTTTCCACACTTTTGATTTCAATCCCTTGAGAGGTTTCTGAAACAGTACAAGGCCATCAGCATAGCTGATCTATTGAGACTTATCCATCTTGTCTACCAAAAATGTCATGGTGTTCATACATTTTCTATGAGTTCTTGAAATTATTTTAGTTATTACCGACTAGAATGTTTATGAACTATAGCTACCAGAACTTTTAGTAAACATGATTTCATTGAGGGCCCAGTCTTGCAACCTTTGTTCATATGGATAATCCTTATTTGAGTGAATAGTCAGTCCATTGGCCTTAATGAAAACAGTTGAGAGAGTAAGAGTTGCAGGATTGGGTTCTAAAACTATGAATATCTCCAGTGTTGGCAGGGGATGCTTCCATAGAAACGGGGGTGAAGGGGAAGGAAGAACGCAAAGAAATACTTTCAAGGATA
The DNA here is from genome assembly GCF_009764565.3 of Dermochelys coriacea. Classification (NCBI taxonomy): domain Eukaryota; kingdom Metazoa; phylum Chordata; order Testudines; family Dermochelyidae; genus Dermochelys; species Dermochelys coriacea. The sequence continues at coordinate 286,771,016 of NC_050068.2, read as the reverse complement.
TTAGCACTGGTCAGAAAAATAAGTTCTTCCCAGTGGAAGAAATTGACTTAACAAAAAATTGAAAACTAGAATATTTCTATTTGGAAATGTCCTGCAGTGCCTCATGGAAGTTGTAATTTGGGAGCCTCGTGCTTCCATTTTTCTCTGGAGACCAAGTTTCCTGGTCATTCTATAATTGCCTTGATGGACCATGGTCTCTTCTTTGGGTCAAAAGAGGCAATGCATTACAGGAATCCTATGGCTGAAATGCATTCTGGGATGTGAAGTCTAGCTGGGAAGCCTGGCCCATAGAGTAGAATGGGGACATGAACTACAATAGTATCTCAGAATTGACATATTTCATCTTTTGGCCAAAACCAAACACTTTTCTGTTTTCAGGCATTTTCTTTATTTGATTTAAAAAAAATATCAAAGTTTTCAAGGAAAAGCAGAAACACATCACAAAAAAAATATTCTCAGCAACCCCCCCCCCAGGTTTCTGTCAAAAACCAATTCTGATGGAACAGGTTTTGGCCATCCCTCCTATATGTTACTATTATAGCAGTATACATGACAGTTGGATAGTCACCGGGCCCATTAGAATCTTTTAATCCAATATGATACTTCAGTCTTGCCATTCAGTATTTCCATTATGCTGATTTTGTTTGACAATATTTCTTTGTATTGCAGTAGGCCCCCCCTCCCCAACATGCTAGGCACTGTGCAGACACACAATGTCTGCCCCAAAGAGTTTATAAAATAGACAAGTATTATAATCCCCATTTTACAGATAGGAAACTGAGGCACAGAGAGGGTAAGTGACTCACCCAAGGTTACATAAGTAGTCTATGGCAGGGCCAGAATTTATTCCATATCTTCTGAGTCCCAGTGCAGCATTTTAACCACAAGAACATATATTCCTCTCTAAAGCTTTTATGACTTGGTCTGTTTTAATCTCATATTATTTAAACAGAAGGTACTGAAAGCTGCTCATTTTATTGGGACTAATGTAATTTGAAATGCCTGTGTTTGACAGACAAGGTGGCTGAGGTAATATCTTTTATTGGACCAACTTCTGTTGGTGAAAGAGACAAGCTTTTGAGCTACATAGAGCTCTCTTCAGACTTTTGACAGACTAAATTAGCTGGCATTGCTAGAAGAGACTATCACTTCTGGTATTTTGGGGTGTTTGCAGTCTTTGAAAGACTTGTGATACCATTGCACCACTACCAAAGGTTTCCCTTTTTCAGTACACTCACTGCATATTTTCTGGACATGATCCATTAGAAGAGATGATCATTTAATGAAACACTGTTTTGATTATGAAAATATTCATCATAGAGTCTCAGGATGTGGGGGCAAGGGAGACGGAAGGAAGGTATTGACAGAGAGATTTGTTTGGCAAATCAACAATTTTACCATACTGTGAATTTCTTCCCCCCAATCCCAGATGCTTTTGAAACAGTGCTTTCACACCACCACAGCTTTCACAGTGTATGGCTAACTCAGGCTTTACCTTCCCATACAGACATCCATGCCTATTGGTCTAACTAAACCCACTGCTGACCCAAACACTGCTCCCAGAAGCAGCTCATTCTCCAGTGTTCCTTCTGGCAACAGCTGATGCCGCCTTCTCACAGAAAAAATGACTAATTCCAGCCTGAGAGAGTTGGAGAAGGTTCAGCATGTATCTACTGTACTTTTTATTTTGGGAGGAAGACATGCGCCCATATTTGTTCTTAGAATAAATATTCTGCCCACATTTTTGTTCTTGGAACAAACATTCTAACATTTTCTGGCAGGTGTGAATACTGCAGAGTACTGTCCGGGGGTGGGGGAGGAGTGTTTTCAAAATGACAGTTTGTAAGCTCTCAGATTTGCAATACATTGAGAGTTAGCAGTTGCTTTTGTAAAATTCCAAACCCTAAGCAGGTCCCGATTGAAATCTAACACTTGAAGTCAGATCCTGGTCCTAGTTGTCTCCCTGAAAACTGGAATGAACACTGTCCAGATTTCAGTGGGGCCTACCTGCTCTTCTCAACTAAATCTGAACAGGGAAGCCATTAGACAGCCATATCATAAATATGAATTTTAAACCTCAACTCAATTCCAGCCAAATACCTTGCCAACAACCTGACAAGATTAGGCCTAATGGAGAAGTGACAGCATGCAGAATCCCTTCTCAAATGACTTTCAACTGTTGTATCGTCAAAACTGCAAGGAGTTGCTACTATAGCGGCTCTGATCTGAAGGAGCACTAGCTAAAATTGTTTGATTTGAGATCAGTGAAGCTTAGTTTTATTTTAGTAATGCTTTATGCGGACACATGGTCAACAACTTACTGTTTCACTCATTATAATAAAACGAATTTGAATTCTAAAATATTGGTGTAATCGTTTTAGCATTAGCACATCCACTAACAAAATATGGGCTTGTCTCTGGAAAATTTGGCTTTTAGTATCAAAGAGTTAAAGGGTATGCAGAAGAAGCCATTAAGAACTACAGAACTTCAGATATCTCCTGTTCTAAAAATACTACCATTTGTTCTCTAATCACAGATAATGCTGTGTTATTATTCTTGGCAACTATTGACTATTTTAAAGGCACTCTCTCTCTATCCTAATAATTTTGCAAGTGTTTCTTTGATTTCTGATTGAGAGGAAAATTTGGTATCACTCAAACCCAAAAATCAACTAGAACAGAGACTCAACAGAAACATGGGACCAAAATAGGGAGATGTTATAATAATCAGAGTGCCTACTAGCCCTAGAGCAATGAAAACATGTTCTCCTACAGCTGATATATACAAACTGTACTGACATCTATACCATCCATTCCTATTTACATTGTGTTTTTGAAATCACAACTTCAGGAAGAAATTCATCTCCACCAATCTTGGAAGTATGGTGGAGTGAGTAGTACCTGTTCATTCTGGACTAACACACATGGCCCTATCTGTATAAATAAGATGGGGCTTTCTTCATTCAGTACCTTTAGAAAGGTTTATCCATCAATTGCTATCCTCAGTGCTTTTACAGTGACAGACACCTCAAGAACAGAAAACAGCCTTCACTCTCAAGACAGGCTGCATCGTGCCCAGGAAAGGGCACGCCTTGGGGAATCAGGCAACCTGGGTTCTATTCTCAGCTCTGACACTGATGTTCTGCGAGACCTCAGACAAGTCACTGCACTTCTGTGCCTCAGTTTCACTATTTTTATACTGGCGGTAATGACACTTTCCTTTCCTTTGGAAAGCCCTTCCAGATCTATGGGTAAAGAGTGATATAACTATAATAAAATATTTCAGAGTCAGGGCTGGGACTGGCCAAGTTATTGAGAATAAAGTACATTATGGATTTAGACATTTCTTCTGTTCACAAAACTTCTATAAGTATATCCAGGTGTCTGCAAATTTCTGTGTTATTCATACATATTTGAATAGCTTGGAGAAACAATTTTAAATGTATGGGATAATCAAAGTGTTCGCTTTAACTCCTCACTATTCATTGTGTGATTGGGCTCACCCAAGACATCATTTTTGATATCATTTTTGCTTCCTGACATGCTAAACTATTTGAACAGGAAAAACAAACTTATAACCAAGAGTGAATAGCTAAGAATAAGAACAGATATGGTCCTTTGTGCATTAATGTCTTGCTCTTGGGCAAATAAATATTCATATGGAGAACACCCATTATTCCAACTTGCATGTTAAAAAATATTTTCACAAATATTTGTGAATATAGGCACAAATGTAGCTCAATGGAAAAATTGTTCAAAGTTTGAATGAATGCAGCATTTTGAACCCCTGGTGTTTAAAAACCTGAGAGCCAGGCCACCAAAAATTCATGAGATTATTATTTCTTAATCTATTTTAAAAAAAACAAAGTGTGGGACTCTTTATTTGCCTTATAATTCTTGAGCCTATACACTTCCCATACTCCAGCTTTTCTCTACAACTAGAGCTGGTCAGAAAATGGAATTCCCTGTTCACAGGAAATTCTGACATTTCAAATTTTGGTTTTGCTCCAAATAAAAAAAAGTCCAAATTTTGACTTAATGGAATAGAAAATCTGAAACATTTGGATTTGGAAACTTCTACATGGTTTGTTTCAACAACATCAAAATAGTAGTAAATATAAACCTTAGATATTAATGTTAACAGTAAAAGTCAAAATGAAGCATTTCAACATTATCTAAACAAGAAAGCTAAAAATTTATTTCAACATTTTTCTGACAGAACTTTTGTCAGAACTGACACATTCCTACAAAACATTTCAATTGCGACTAAACGGCATTTTCTGATGGTAAACTGTTCTGTCAAAAAAAAAATTCAGCCAATTCTATTTACATCCATGAAAGTTAGAAACTTTGAAAAAAGAAAGCTGTGATTCCCGCATAATCACATGATTCTAGGAGCCAGGACTTTCAAACAAACGCTCCCTTACCCCATCCTCCCAGATTGCAAGAGTTGCAGTAAAATCTCAATTGACAAAACCAAACCCTGTTTTTGAACTATTCCTCCAGCTCTATATTAGACTATTATGTTGAGAAAAAAAATGGTCATATAAAAAAAATACAGCACTGCCCTGGGCTTCAGGAAATTGGCAGGAAATTTGTGCCACTGCCAGACACTTGATTGTGTGCAACTTTCTCTGTTCCTCAGTTCCCCCTATAAAATGGAGATAATGCTTCTTTTCTCCCATCCTCTGTCTTGTCTGTTCAGATTGTAAGATCATCAGAGCAAGGACTGTCCCTTACTAGGTCTACATATATCACATAGAAGAATGGAACCCTGATCTCAGCTGGGGTATTACTCTAGGCATTACTGTTATAGACATAAGAATAATGCATCCATTCTGAAAAACTATAAATACTGAAAATAGAGCAGGAGCAGTGTTTCCCCACAAACATGTTATGCCCCAAGCAGATCTTATTGAATGCTGTAAAGAAACCAGTTATACTGGCTTCATAGCTGTGACTGACTGGGGCTGTGTGTTGGTTATGTCCACTACAGCCAGATAATCTAAATGAAACAAAAAAAAGTCATTGATATCTTAACATTTCTCTATATATTAGGTCCTTCAAAATAGATATTAAGCCTAAACATTTTTGTACTATTAGAGAGAACAAATAAATCAAATTAATTAATTTGGAATGCCACAAAGCACTCTCATTTCAGCCTTCTAAAAATATCCCAAAAATAATTAAACATTCATGTAACAGAGGCAACCTGATCAAATGATGAGTCTGAGGTGCCAGCAGTAGCATTGGCTAAAAGCCAGCAGCAGCCCAGCATTTTAAACTTTACCCAAAGTCTATGACTCTGCAGTAGAAAAAGTAAGGAAGGGCTCTCCTTTGAAAGCTATACCTGATTTGCCACCAGCTCTAAGTTAAATGCTCATTTATCCATTGGTTTCATACTTCAGCTCAGGAGTTCAGATGAGCATCCAGCTTTGTGGGTCTAGGACAACCAGTGTCCAGACACTCCAGGGAGAGAAAGGGGGGGTTGAACCCCCAAAATAGGCAGTTGGATCAACTGGTTGTATACAATGTTAAGGTGTTATAAATATATGTCAAGTAAGGTCTTATTGAAGCTTGTAATGTTTTAGACTGGATGGTCATTATTAGCTATGGATTCAGACTGTGGGTAGGTATCTATTTGTTTATATAGAATACTATGCTCATGATCTGTTCTACAATTTCAAATGCACCTCACACCATGGAAAGACTCCTCCCAACCACACGTTTTACACAAAAAGCGGCTCATGGTGGACCATTAAAGTTAATGGAAAGACATTGAAACTGAACAGAAAACTCCAGTCCTGGAAAACTTCCCTCACTTTGAATAGCCATGAGTCATTATGCCAGGGGAAAGAGAAAAAGGGGTGAAAAACTTTTAAAAGCAGGCTTGTGTCTGAGGGTCAGAAACTGAGGGTCAACATTTAGGCAGGGTGCTGTCCATGAAATGCTGGCTCCTCTGTATGATATGGAGCATGCTGGCAAACTGTTGAAAGGCAATAGGTAATTAGAAAGAGGAATTTATCTAATGGTGTAATGAAATTGTGTAATTTGTATAGGTTTGCTTCCCTTGAGTCTGTGATTTTTCTATTAAATAAACTTTTGTTTATTTTTACCCCACACAGGTCTCTGGTGGGAGACTGTGTTGAAGCATGTGCCAAAGTGAACGGATCACTGGCGGCAGGCAATGACAAGACCCCTTATGGTCTGGGTGATCCCCAAAACACCACAGGGTCCTTGGGCAGCTGAAATAAACCAGACCTCTCAGGGTCAGGGTCAATTCTCTTTGCACCACTCCAGTAGCATAAGGAAACAGAAAGTTGTCCTAACATGATAGCTGGGGTTCCCTTGACATACCAGTAGAAGAAACCTCCAGGTGGCATAACTCTATACTACCTGATCCCCTGGACCCCAGGCATAGGACACTACTTGACGTGGCAGGGGGCAGGAGAGATCCCCAGCCAGAAGAGTAGTCTCTGGGGAGCTCTCTAGCCAGCATAAATTACAGTAGCCTTTAGGCTGCTCCAAGTAATGCTGTGGGTTGGTTTGGCCCTCAATCAGGCTAAGAATCAATGAGTAGTTGAGTGGCATCAAGCAACCTGTACAGACAGAAGATCTGGCCGTTGGGGCCCCACTTACATTTTAAAATGTGTACAGAATTTAATTTTTTGGCACCGAATTCTCTCGGGAATACTGGTGTCCAGCCCCTGTCACTGAAGAGTCACAGTAATTACCAAGTCTGCTGCCTCCAAAGAGACAGTGTACAAAGCATCTTACTTGATTCGATTTAAGACACCCTTTCCTTAATATCACAGCACTGACATGACATAGTATACTTTTAAAAGGAGAATAAGTTTATTAACAATGAATGGAGATTTACAGATTCAAATGAGTATTGAGTAAGAATAATGGAAACAATGATGCTTACAAACAAAACAACAACATGTTTCTAAGACAATCACAACAGTTTAAGACCTTATTTACGATAAGCTTCTCACCTAAAGCAACCTCTTGTCATTGCCAGCTCCAGGCCAGGATCCAACTTTCATGGATGCAAAAAGCACTGTCCCTTTTGCTCCCTCAGTGGGATAACCAAGGGGTTCTTTTTCCTTCTTCTTATACTCCAGCAAACTTCTGAAATGCATCTCCACATAAGATCCTCCTTCCCAGCTACTTGTGTTCCAATATGCTTACATCATGCTGCTTTCTCATCCTCCTGTTGACTTATTCTTCCTGTTAACCTCAAATGCAAATGAACTCCCCTTGTATTTGGCTAATCCTACCTAATTTATGTCAGAGATCTAGGTAGACAGGTAAACAAACACTCCTTTGTCTGGAAAAACTTGATCAACCCTGCCTGATTAAACTATGTAAACATATTTTAGTGAATACATACAACTTTTTGAATAGCACTCATGCATACATCTCTCAATGCTTATGATGACCACTATGCTATAGGCTCTCATCTTACACCACCTTCTTTACAGACAAATACCATGACAGCAATGTGTTAGGTATAGTTTGTCATGCCCTGGCTGGAGTTGCTGACAGAATAATGAACACCCAATGGGCCTCTGTGTCCCACAGTTATAGTGTCTGAAGCAGGACAAGACCATTAATTGATATAGAAAGCAGAAAGAACAGAAGAGGTGGTGGTGATAAATTCTTTAACCCTGACCTGCACTGATCATCCACCCTCAGGAAATCAGTCTTCTTTGAAAATGGGTCTTGATTGGGCACTGAAAAATCAATAGAATTTTAAAAAAGTCTTGGCCCATATTTGTAGGTAAAATTGGATACTTTAATACACAAAATATTCAGTGCAATTAGTCTTCATTAAGGGCTTGTCAGTTTTAATTTTCAAACATTTTCATCCATCCAAATTAAAACTCTAAGATGAGAGATGAAGTGTAAACTTCTTATGACTCTCAACCTTTCCTTCTCTGCTTTTAAATGAGTCCTCTCCCACTTTCTCTGCCTTCTCCTGATGAGTGACAAAAGAGATCCCCTTACTCCAGTGGGTGGAACATAGCTCAGATAATTCCCCGCCCCCCCCCCCCCCGAGAGTATGTTGACTCATCCATAGGGGATGTCAGTGCAAAGAAAGTCATATCAGAGAATACTATGTTTTTCACTGTCCAGATATAGATGGAGAAGGGAGTCAGAAAAACAATGGGGTTTGTTGAAAGTAGCAGTTCATCTATTTCATGCCTAAAATCTTTGACCACAAAATATGGGAAATGTCGCAAATTTTTATGCATGTGAAAGTAAGGAGTTGGAAACAGTTGCTAGAACCTGTTACACAAGCAGGTGCTGTCCAAGCTTTAGTCACATCCCTGCCTATGCCTCTGAATATAGATGGACAACATCTTCAGATGAATACTGATAAGCTTGAAAAAAAATTGTGGGGGGATTTGGTGATCCACACAAGGTGCAGAAGAGATTTCCAAATGCCTGAATACACGTTTTCAGATGAAATGCTACTGAGCTAACCCACGTTCCACTGGACCTCTTTCAGTGCCTCTCTCTTTTCTCTAACAAAAAGAAGGTTTCCCTTCTAATTTCTTGATCTCTGATTTAAATACACGCGCGCGCACACACACACACACACACACACACACAGCCTCTGTTGCAGGACAATGGCTTTGTATACATTTTGGGATGCAACTGCTGCATATTTTCAAATTACCATTTGGTGCGTTTCCCTACTTTGTTATTTAACAAGCAGATAGAGTTTTTTGGTATGGTTGCTATTTTCTTTTGTCTTCAGAAGGCATTTTATGCTCTTGTCAGCACTTACTCAGTTACAATGAGCTGGATCCCTCAGTTGCAGCAGTGAGTACTAAATAGGAATTGTTGCACCCCTGTGAATGAGTGCTCACCAACACAAGTAAGGGCTACATGATCTGGCCTTTTGTAACTGAGCCATTCATGACCAGTAGTGTGGGATCAAGTCCTGCTCCAGTTGAAGTAAATGGCAGAATTGCCATGTTCTTCCCCTGGAACAGGATCAGCTTCCTGCTGCTTTCCAAATCTCACTGCTCAAAGAACGATCTGTTATAGTACAGATGTCTTGACCTGAAGAGATAGACCAAAATTAACCTCACCTACTCTCTCCCTCCCCCCCCAATTCTGACACAATGCTAGAAGACAGCAGCAACTTTTACCGCTGAAGCAGCATCTTCTCCATTTTCTACTGTAGCTGCAATTTGCCACAGAATAATCTATGCAGAACTGATTGCTGGGAGTTCATTATTTATATTTAAAGATGTGCTATTGTTAACCAGCTTTTTGTATGATCTGTTATCTCAAATACATGGAAACAGGCTGCTAAGCTGTTTGGCAAATTTTAGCAAGCCATTCGTCATAAACCAGAATACAGGTTCTCTCTCAGAATGCGATCTTCCAATTAGCTGTTGATTTTAGCTATATACGAGTACTGTAATTGCAGCTTGTAGGCCAGATATCATCATAGATGCTAGAACTAGTGGTGCAGGGGGTGCAGCTGCGCTCCCTGGCTTGATGTAGTAACCACAACCCAAAAACATGGTTTCTGCCTTCAGCACCCCCACTACAAATATTGTTCCAGCACCACTGGGTGTCATCTGGCTAAGATGTAGGATTTTACCGTAAACTCAAATGGTAATTATTACAGGAAGTAATTTGCTGTTCAGGTAAATGCTGAGATATTGTGGTGGCATTTTCCTTAAGTTCTGCCAGTTGTAAAATCTCCCATAAAAGTGAATTATGTTTGTTTCAATATACAACAAAACAATGGAATAGCAAATAATTATACCCATGACTCCAGATAACATGTTTGTTGTTGTGGCAGTTCAATATTTGAAGAAAGAAAACATTGTGGACGATAAAGTGCATTTGAAAGAGCTGAATAAACTAAACAGCTACTAGTTTTGCAACAAATAGTGTTATTTCATGAATCATATTTTTATACAGAGTAATATCACTAGGTAATACACACACTTTAATTTCATTATCAGCTCATTGCTTTTTTTAATATATTTGTTTTTACTTAGTGCCCACATACATCCTCTCTCATATAATAGTTAAACTACAGTACTGGTTTTTTGAAGTTACAATTTCTATAAAAATGAAATATTTAATACCAGGTACCAACATCCTTTAACAAATTTTTTTTAGGTCAAAAGGACTGACAAATATCGATAGCAGTGATGGTATTTCTGTTTATTGTATTGATTTTGAGTTACTTTTCCAAGCCCAACCAATTTTCAGTTACCACTTTGATATCCTACCATTCCCCCTGTTTGACATATGGTTTTCTCCAACATATGGAAGTAATGTTTCATATTCCACTTAGTACCTCTTGTTAAATCTCCAATTTTACTGCAATTCTTAGTTCTTTCAGCCTCTGTCTAGTTTGCTAAATCCAATTTGACTCTTTATGGGATGCCCAGGTCCGTCATAGCAACTGCTTCTAAAGCCACATTTTAAAAAAGAGATTGGCTACATAAATATCCACTGCTTTCCAGTGGGGCTATGTAGCTATGCAACAACTCACCGGTGCGAAGCCTCCTGCTCGTTGTCTCGGGAATTAGCTCTTTCCAACGTTCAGAGCACCCTCTGCAGGCCGGTGTCTCGCTTGCCGCTGGCATCCCTGTCCCTCCCAGACCCCAGTGCCCTTTACCCTGGGGTTCTGCCCCAGCAGTACACCCACACTCTGGGTCTCCCCTCCCTAGGGAACCCCCAACCCTCTAAACCCACCTTGCCTCAGTGGCTACTGCCAGTCCGCATCTAACCCCCACTCACTGGGGCAGACTGCAGTGTAATGGCCACTCATCATTGGCAAGGGGTTAGGACCAACTTCCTCTGCCTATTCCCAGGCTTCCCCTCTGCAGCCCCAGTACCTTTCTGGGCCTTTACCAGGGCCTGCAGCTACGGTAACCAGCTGTCCCGATTTTATAGGGACAGTCCCCATTTTTGGGTCATTTTCTTATATAGGCTCCTATTATCCCCTATCCTGTTTTTTCACATTTGCTGTCTGGTCATCCTACCTGCAGCCTGGGGGTTTACCAGGCTGGAGCTCCCCAGCTCCCTTTGCCCTTCCCCAGCACCGCTCTACTTCAGGTACTTTGCTTTCAGCCAGCTACCCCTTCCCACTCCAGGGCTAGAGTGAAACTCCTTTGCTTCTGGCCCACAGCCCTCTTATAAGGACCAGCTGGGCCCTGATTGAGCTGGCCACAGCTGTGGTCAGCTACACAGTCAGCTTCCCCCAGCTTCTTCTCACTCCCCTTACTTCCAGCCACAGCCCTCTCTAGGGCAGCTTTTACTATTGGCTCCCCCAGGGAAGCCCTCTCCCAGAGCTGTTTTAACCCCTTCAGGACAGGAGCGGGGTGACTATCCCGCTACAGGCTACCATCAAAAAATAAGATACGGTGTCCTGAGCTTCCCTCACTAAGTCTGGTAGGTACCACTGCTATGAAATATGACAGCTGCCAGATGTTATATTGCACAGGAATTCTCAGATTAGGACAATTCTGTGACAGTTTAAGTGACCAAATCATCCAGAATGCTGATTTGTACATATTTTCTTGTGACAGTGCTTCCAGGGCCTGATCCTGAAAGATGCTGAGCATCTCATAGGAGGTGCTGAGTGCCCTCAAGTCCCTTCAAAAATCAGGTGTTTCAAATGAGATTTAGAAACTTGTATCAAGTATCTTAGATCCTTGATTTTTAAGGCCACAAGAATTTAAGCTCTGGGGCATTGGTAACTGAAGATACTCTGTTTACTATGTTTAGAGATGTGTTAGACATAGGTACAACAGTTGAGGAAATTAGTATATTTAGGATGGGAAATCCCTTTAATACCCACACTAATTAGATCAGAATTGTCTTTCAGGAGAAATATAGCCAGTGTAGAGAACATATTGGTTTCCAATAGTCTTCATGCCTGAGCAAAAACATCTGCTAAGAAAACTAATCATACTGAACTGAATATTTTAATTAGAGATTCAACTGAGATTCAGAAGATTAAAATACGAAGTAAGGAACCCAACCCCTTTATATTAAATGGAAGTATAAAAGGGTCTCAAGACACAGCCTTTAAGTGCTATATTGATGATCCTGCACCTTTGAGATAAATACAAAGTTTTCCATAAATCTCTGTGGAAATAGGATCAAGCCCTAAGCATTCAACCTACTACTAAATTACATGAAAGTCTTCGAACAGTGGTGGCTGCTCCCATTGTCTCATTTTGGTGGTATACCTTTGACTAAGGGTATTATTTCCTCACCAGCTAAATTGTGGCTTCCATGTATATTATGCAAAAAGAAAAGGAGTACTTGTGGCACCTTAGAGACTAACAAATTTATTAGAGCATAAGCTTTCGTGAGCTACAGCTCACTTCATCGGATGCATCCGATGAAGTGAGCTGTAGCTCACGAAAGCTTATGCTCTAATAAATTTGTTAGTCTCTAAGGTGCCACAAGTACTCCTTTTCTTTTTGCAAATACAGACTAACACGGCTGCTACTCTGAAACATGTATATTATGTAAAGACATCCAAGAGCTTAGCTGTGTGCTGATAAGATTTATTTTGGGCAGGAAAGTTTCCACCTGTTGTTCTAAAGAGACTGATGCTGCCTACTGATCTTCTGGGAGCCAGTTTTCCAGACTTCAGATCCTTTTCCAAATTCTTCATGCAGTTGATTGGCAACATTATTTATTTTAAGAAATATAAATATATTCCTATTGAGCAAAGAGCAACAGTCTCCCTATGGCTTCCCTCCCACCATCACTTTAAACATAACTCCTTCCAATAGGGTATTTGTTCTAACCCATTTTTTGCAGCCTCCCTGGTTAAGTCATCTTAAATTGCCCATTACAGACTTTCTCTATTAACTACTAAAGAACATTCCAGACTGTTCACCATGGCTTATTCATTTTTTATTTTATTTTGGGCATTTCATTGTTTTCTTAGTGGACAGTTCTTGTTTAATGCCCTTTACTTGTTTATTATTAATTATTTTTATTGTTATAGTACCAACACACTAGGCACTTGACCACCACAGAACAACGACAGCTCCTGCCCCAAAGAGCTTACAATTTTAGGCTCTAGTTTTGGGAACCCTCAGTTTTCCTCCATCCCTCCTCCCCCATTTGCAAGGTTCCCATATCCTATGAGAGACTGGATTCCATTTTTGTCTACGTTAATTATACAAGATTCTCAAACTAATTATCTAATCACAAGTTTATGCAAAGCCTTGATTGCCCCATTCTGTGTCCTAACTAGGAAGGATCCCTTGATTAAAGCAGGAACAGAGTTTGGGATTTTCTTGATTACCTCAGATTTGTAGGGAAGTGTTCAGATCTATTCTGTCAATTTCCATCTCCAGTATTATGGAAACAATATATTGTGTGTCTAGGACTTTAATTTCTCCATTTTAGATAGGCAAGGAAAGATCTTGGGGCTTTTAGAAAGGCATGTTACATTTCAAAAATATTTCAGGTTGCAATTTAGACAGAAGTACAATATTATTATTCATGGGACTGCAGTTGTGCCTCAGCTCTTTGGCTGCACATCTGTGATTTTTTTGTGAATGGCATTCAAGCATGAAAGCCTGTTGACCCATTTATTTTTCTCCTGGAGGAACACTGGCAGCTGAATAAATAGCCTAGGTGGTTTCTATCATACAATTTATTTATAGTTCATAAAGCTAAACTTCTTTATAAGACTTAAATCTGTCCAGACATTATACTTTTTGATCTTTACATTATGTACATTTTTGATCATAACAAAACATTCTGTTGCTTTCAGTGTTATTCATTGGACTAGTTTCACATGGAGGCTCAGAAAGTGTGAAACTCCATCACTAAATTTTACCAGAGGAACTTCATCTATTCTACTGGTCAAAAACTGGACTTTTACGACAGATTATTTTATTGTGATAAAGTAAAGTTTATTGTGTTCTATTGATTTTTTTAAGAAGACAGGAGGAAGAAAGGGAGGAGCTGCTCTACAACACTGGAGAAATGGAGATTGAACTGCAATTGAAGGATGGAGAGGCAAAGCTCTAAGACTAACAACAATGAGAAAGCCTAGTGAAACATGCAACAAAATGAGAATACACCCTACAAGTGTGGAACCATCTTCCAGCACAGATCTCCGGTATATACCACTGATGGGAACCGAGCTGACAAGATCTTGCAGCAGTAATTTGGGCACAAGAGGTGATTAATTTAGTGGGGTATAATCAGCATCCTATTATTTAATCAAATTTGGCAGACTTTTCCCTCTATGTCAGCTTCTTCTAGCAAAGTGGAAAGGCTGCTTGGCTAACTCTATGAGAACTTGAGGGGTCATTTTGACTGGAAATAAAATTTTGGTTGATTGTTTGCTTGTGGGGTATAGCTTCCTTTATGGTGTGTGACAAACACAGCCAGTGACCACACAGACTGCAGAAAGACTTGTGATATATGCCTAACTACTGTGTAGTCAGATGTCAAGTCTCCCAAGAGTCTCCTTAAGACTGAACACACAGCACAGTTATCCAAGTAGCAGAGGTTGTTTCAATGGGTAGAATAGTCTGGGTCTCAGATTATCAGCCGTGTATTCTCTACATTGGTCTCTGCCAGAATGCAGTCATCCAAGGTTACTAATTCCAAAACAGGCACAGCTTCAGCATTTCACGGTCTGTACAACATAATAGGATATATGGGGCTTTATAGGCTTAAGTAGTCTGTAATGACAGTTCTGGATTGTGCCTTTTCTTAATCCAGGTTTATTGTAAGCATTGCTAGCTTGTGGTTGAGAGGAGCAGCTGGGCAGCAGGCAGTAAAAAATGTGGGGTCATCCAGCCAGACCAATGATTACACCTGATGGCTCAACACCAAAATGTACTCAGTTCTCTGGTACTTAATTCCCTACACAGCTCAGTCATATAGGGCTTCCCTGCATTTCAAATAATTGGTTATTCTAAGAATGGCATGGCTGGTATTTTCATAGAGTCATAGATTCCAAGGCCAGAAGTGACCACTGTTTACCATCTACTATGATCTCCTGTACAACACAGATCATAGAACATTCCCAAAATAACTCCTAGAGCAGACCTTTTAGAAAAATATCCTATCTTGAATTAAAAGTTGTCAGTGATAGAGAGTCCACCACAATGCATAGTAAATAGTTCCCATGGCTATCAACTCTCACTGTTAAAAATGTATGTCTTATTTCCAGTATGAATTTTTCTACTATCAACTTGCAGTCACTGGATCATGTTATACCTTTCTCTTTTAGATTGAAAAGACCATTATCAAATATTTGTTCTCCATGTACGTACTGACAGATTTAACCTTCTCTTAGTTGAGCTCCAAGTGTCTATCACTATAAGACATGTTTTTTAACCCTTTAATCATTCTCATGGCTCTTCTCTGAACCTTCTCCAATTTATCAACATCCAGTGGTGAGCTGGAGCCGGTTCGCTGGAACTGGTTGTTAAATTTAGAAGCCCTTTTAGAACTGGTTGTCCCACGGGGGACAACCGGCTCTAAAAGGGCTTTTAAATTTAACAACCGGGAAGTGGCGCCTTAGGCGCCGACTCCGTGGGGGCTGGAGCAGGGGGGAAAATTTGGTGGCAGCTCCCTGCTCAGCCCCAGCTCCCCTCTGCTCTGCCTCCACCTCCACCTCCACCTCTGCCTCCTCCCCTAAATTTAGAAGCCCTTTTAGAACTGGTTGTCCCACGGGGGACAACCGGCTCTAAAAGGGCTTTTAAATTTAACAACCGGGAAGTGGCGCCTTAGGCGCCGACTCCGTGGGGGCTGGAGCAGGGGGGAAAATTTGGTGGCAGCTCCCTGCTCAGCCCCAGCTCCCCTCTGCTCTGCCTCCACCTCCACCTCCACCTCTGCCTCCTCCCCTAAATGCTCCACCCCGCTCTGCTTCTCTGTCCCCCCGGTTTCCCGTGAATCAGCTGTTTGTGCAGGAAGCCGGGGAGGAATGAGAAGCAGGCGGCGGCTTCGCGCTGAGGCCCAGGGAGGTGGAAGTGACCTGGGTAGGGGAGCGGTTCCCCTGCGCCCCCCCGGGGTTACGTGCTGTGGCATGGGTGGCCCTCATTGCGCTCCCCCGCCTCAGCTCACCTCCACTCCGCCTCCGCCTCCCTGGGCCTGAGCGTGAAGCCGCCGCCTGCTTCTCAGCCCCACCCGGCTTCCAGCGCAAACAGCTGATTTGCAGGAAACCAGGGGTGGGGAAGCAGAGCGGGGCGGCGTGTTCAAAGGAGGAGGCGGAGGTGGAGCGCAGGGGAGCTGGGGCCGGGCGTGGGGCGGGGAGCTGCCGGTGGGGGCTCTGCACCCACCAAATTGTCCCTGTGGGGGCTCCAGCCCCGGAGCACCCACGGAGTGGGCGCCTAAGGCACCACTTTTGATGTGATCAGTGGGGGGAGCGGCCACTCCCCCTGCTCCCCCCAAGCTATTCTACCCCACCCCAGGAGCCAGAGGGACCTGCCCGATGCTTCCTGGGAGCCACCCCAGGTAAGCACCACCTGGACTCCCCACCTCGCCCCCCGGCAGGCCCCTCTGGCTCTTACGGGTGGGGTGGGCACCCACTATGGTGGCCCACAAGACCCTCCTGCCCGGTTCTGGGGGCAGTCAGGGGACAGGGGAGGGGGGTGGATGGGGCAGGGATCCTGGAGGGGGCATCAAGGAATGTGGGTGGTTGAATGGGGCAGGAGTCCCAGGGGGCAGGGGCAGGCCACGACCCCCTTGTGGGGTGAGGAGGGAACCGGTTGTTAAGATTTTGGCAGCTCATCACTGTCAACATCCTTCTTGAATTGTGAACACCAGAACTAGACACAGTATTCCAGCAGTAGCCACGCCAGTGCCAAATACAGAGGAAAAATGGCCTCTCTGCTCCTGATTGAATTCTGCTGTTTACGCATCCCAGGATTGCATGCATATAAAATGATGGGCTCCAAGTTAGCTGTTACCACTCAAGAAAGATCTTGGAGTATGTGACAAATTGACAAACAATCCAGACTAGTGAAGGGCTGTGTCACCCCTGCCCTGCAACCTTGAGTGCCTTATAATGCCTTTCTGTAGTATTATAGAATCACAGAAGATTAGGGTTGGAAGAGACTTCAAGAGGTCATCTAGTCTAACCCCCTGCTCAAAGCAGGACCAACCCCAACTAAATCATCCCAGCCAGGGCTTTCTCAAGCCAGGCCTTAATTAGCACCTGGGAGTTACAAAGCAGACTTCCCACATGCAGCCACATCCTGAGTGTTTGTGTATAACTGCAGCCTGCAAACTATACCCTGGCTCTCACC
Organism: Dermochelys coriacea; assembly: GCF_009764565.3. Lineage (NCBI taxonomy): Eukaryota > Metazoa > Chordata > Testudines > Dermochelyidae > Dermochelys > Dermochelys coriacea. The sequence goes on along the minus strand of NC_050068.2, from coordinate 286,753,728 downwards.
AGCCTTGGTTATAGTAAGGGTGCCCCAGCATACTCCCAGTCCCAGATCTTCTCCCAGAAATCCATGTCCTGTACTGCCCCACCGTCTCTTGGACAGTGCACATATATTAAGTCTGTTATTTCTTTAAGGGAATAATATGCCATGTCATTACCTTAAATAGTTACCGAGACACTTCAATTTAAACAACTGGATTAGATAAACCAGTAAAACAAGTTTGTTAACTACAAAGAGAGATTTTATTGAATATAAGTAATGTAGTGTAAAAGTGAGAAATGGTTACAAGAAAAATAAAGATAAAACACTTGCTGGTATGTACTTAAGAAACTGCTTTAGTTGCAAAGCAAATTCTCACCCCACATGCTCCAGCAGATTACTGACCAAACTCTCCAGGTCAGAACCCCTCCCGTGAGTCTAATGGCTGTTTCCTCTCATCTTCTCAGGTGCAGAGAATGCAATGGGCAGGGAAAGAGAAAAAGGGTCCCGTGGGGTATTTGTCCCTCCTTTTAATAGTTTCAGTGCCCTCTTCGAAAAACATTTCCAGCTGAGAACCAGGAGACAAAGAATCTACGTGGAAGGATGTTCCCTACTGGTTTTGTTCACCTGTTTGAAATTCCTTTATTTTTCCTTCCTGCTTGACGACTCTGTTTACGGCTTAAATGCAAATTAAGGCACGCACACATTCCACTTCTGCTTGGGCAGGGTGGGGGGGCTTGGAACATGTGTTAATAACATTATACAGGGGGATCTTATAACTTCACATATAATGTTGCCACTTATATTTTATCAGGACAATACTGACCAGCAAATTATGAGTTTTCAAATGATACCTTACAAGGCATACTTTGTACAAAGATTATTACAATGGCATGAAGGGTGTATTCTATCACAGAATCATTGTGGATAGTTCTCTGAAAACATCTGCCCAATATGCAGCTGCAGTCAAAAATCTAACAGAATTTTAGGAACCATTAGGAAAGAGATAGATAATAAGACAGAAAATATAATGCTAGTATATAAATTTATGGTATGCCCAAACCTTGAGTATTGTATTCAGTTCTGATTGCCCCACCTCAAAAAAGATATGTTAGAATTTGAAAAGGTACAGAGAAGGGCAACAAAAATGATCAAGGGTATGAAACAGCTTATGAGGAGAGATTACAAAGACTGGGACTGTTCAGTTTAGAAAAGAGACTACTAAGGGGGGATATGATAGAGGTCTATAAAGACATGAATGGTGGAGAAAATGAATAGGGAGATATTTATTTACCTCGTCACATAACACTAGAACTAGGGGTCACCCAATGAAATTAATGGGCAGCAGGTTTAAAACAAACATAAGGAAATACTTCTTCACACAACGCACAGTCAGCCTGTGGAACTCATTGCCAGGGGATGCTATCAAAGCCAAAAGCATAACAGGGTTAAAAAAATAGATAACTTCATGGAGCATAGGTTCCTCAATGGCTATTAGCCAAATGCTCAGGTACACAACCCCATGCTCTGGGTGTCCCTAAACCTCGAATTGACACAAGCTGGGACTGAACAACAGGGGATGGATGGATCACTCAGTAAATTGCCCTGTATCATTTATTCCCTCTGAAGCATCTTACATCAGCCAATGTCGGAAGACAGGATAGTGGGCTAGATGGACCATTGGTTTGACCCAGTATGGCCTTTCTTATGTTCTTATTAGTTCTTTTGCCAATAGCATTGCACTGGGAGTTCATGTCCAGTTGATTATTCTCCAGAACTCCCAAACGTTTTTCAAAGTCACTGTTTTCCAGGATTGAGTACTCCATCCTGAAAGTCTGTCTTATGTTCTTTGTTCCAAAATGTATAAGTTCATATTTAGTCATATTATTACTTTCACATCTCTCTTTTTCCTTCCAACAATTTCCAGTAAAATGGGAATTAACTCAAGACTTTCCAAAGCTAAATAAATTATCAGGATATGGGAATTATATTACTTCACTGTGGAGCCCTATGAATCATGAAAATCTAAGTAACATATTCACCTGAGGCAGAGACAAGGGTATAGTCTGTTGTATTATTATTATTATTTTATTGTATGTGGAGCTGGAGACTGGGGGTGCAGGAAGAGAAAGAACATACAAATGAAGTTGTATTTTACTGAAAGTATATTGATTCTAGATGTAACCTAAAACAGATATGTTCATATTCTTGTCCTACAGCATTCATATACTACTGTGGTGGTCATTAGGAAAATACATTATAAAAGCTCCTATCTGAAAATGCTGAACTACTGAGGCTCCTGGAATTTCATATTTAGATTGTAAATGCCTTGAAGGCAGGGACCATCTTTTTATTCTGTGTTTGTACAGCACCTACCACAGTGTGGTCCTGCTCCATGACTAGGGCTCCTAGACATGACAGTAATACAACTGTTATTAATAGTTTATTTAATAATAATCATTGTCTATTTGGGGATATATTCCTAGAAGTGATAAGAGTCCAAAATAGTAGCATTCCACAGTTACGGGGGTAGGAATTATTGCTCTCTCTCACTCCTCCCCTTCCCTCTCCGCTCTCCCACCACCCAAACACTACACACACACACAACACTACTTTGTTGGGACTGAAGATATCTAGCCTTGGCTGAGTCTAGTCTAGCTGCTGAGAAATTAAGCTACACTGCTTATACATCTTTTGAAATGTAGACTTCTGGTTCAGTCCCCTGGGAATAGAACAATGGTCTTTGCATTCTCAACATCTTTGTCAAGTCTACTTTCTAATGGCCAAGCAACAGAGCTGCTCAGCTATCTAATGTACAAAAATTGACTCAATTGTTTTTTGTGGCATTGGCCCAATATATGGGTAGTGCAGCAGCTCACAATGTGAGATACAGGAACTATTGCAACTCAGGCAGGTACAACAATGACTCCTGGAGCAACAAAGCATATGGGAGGAAGTATGCCCAATGCTACGCCCCTTGAGGGGTTACAATATACACTCCCCTCCATACTACTGACTAGCTGTGCTGGTGGATATGCCCATTGAGGTGGGGAGGGGGAATCAAAAAGAGGGTTAGGATCCTGGAAAGGAGACACATCAAAAGACAAATGATTAATATATATTTTTACTAACCCTACTTAGGAGAGTAAGGACTGTAGTTTTTACCAGGCCCATCACAGAAGGTTCTTTGTTCCCTCTCTGCTTTATACATTCATGCAGAGACTGAAAGCAGTTGGTTCACATTTAGGAAGTTCTCTCTATTCGGCCTAAATTTTTCTTTGCTTAATATCATGCCATTTCTGTGTTATATTTTATCCTCTTATTTGTAAGAGTTACTTATCTTTTGTGTGCTGAAAATATTCAAAAGCAATGTTTGAAAACTTGATATCAACCCATAGCAAATTCCTGCCTCCTAACTCTACCAGAACAGAAGACCTGCGAGAAGGGACACATATGTTTTTCATTTTAATAAGATAAAAGTCAACTGCCTTTAAGTGCCATTGTTCACTTAGCAAATCAAGAGCTGAAAAAAACCTGACTCTACAGGACCTCCTAGATTATTTGTAGCTCTTGAGGCAAGCCCAATCTCTTTGTATTCAGAGTTTATGTGTACAAAAGCATTTTTGGTGCCTCTTGCAGATTATAAATCTTTATATTGTTTTTGAAATCTCATTCTTCTGCTTATGTTGTACAATAAATTAGTTACTAATAAAAATGCTTTTGACTGAGCCAACATGGTAGTGCAATAGTGGCTAGTGTACTGCCAGCCAAGGCTTAGGTTACCTGGTATGCAGCCAATGCATGTGAAGTAGATTAAAGGGATAGCATGTTTAATGTTGGTGGGAGATGGTCATGCTGAGAGTTTTTCTTTCTCTTTTTTTTTAAGAACCTCATCCACAGTTGGTAAAATATATAGGTTTCAAAAAGGGAAATCTGGAGATTCTGCATGGCAGAACCGTAAATCCCTCCCACATACACCAATACCAACTCCACTATCCAAAATTGTATATGTATGGGGCCTTATCTGCACTTTGGAGTAGCTCCCATTCAATATTTGGTGTACGCTCTGATGTTCATAACTCTGAGGTTCTACTGTAGTTGCACCGGTGCTGATACCTTCGAGCACCCAAGGACAAGTCAATTTGCACCAATTGAACGATGTGAAATTTGCCTGTTTCAAGCTGGGGTAAACCCCAATTAGCTCAAAGCCCAGCTTGTTCTTATGTACACTTATGGGTTTCAGCCTCAGAAGAGACTGGTTGGTTTCCGAACACCAAGAATCCAGGTTAAGCAAACCTTCAAGCACAGGCTTCAATCCATCCCTATTCAATTTCAAGCATGTGTTTAATTCCACAGACGTCAATGGTACTTAAAAACATACCCAATGTTAAGTGCTGCGCTGTGCTTTGCTAAATAGGGGTGGACTGCGGAATGAGGGCTACTCCTGAGTGCAGGAAAAGGTAATGAGCAGCAAACTGAAATGGTTATTGACTACAGCTGGTCGAGAAAATCCTGACTTTAGATTTTGATAAAAAAAAAAGTTCTGCAGAGACTGTTTGATTTCAGTAAAGTTCCTCCAGAAGCGAGGCCAGGGTTCAATAGAACACTTCTTGGTTTCCTGCCAACTCTTCCACCTGGCTTCTTGGCAGACCCACCTGGCTAACTTCCTCAGAGTGGGAGATCCCAGACCTTCCAGGGTCCAGCAGATAGGACCAGGGCTCTATTTTCTTTTGCAGAGAATTTCAAAGGATTTTTTGTTTGTTTTTGTTCCAAATCAGAATGAAACCAGATTTTTAAATATAAAAATCCTCCACAAAACGGGATTGCCTTTCTCCATACTATTCTAGTAATGACTTTTCACTATGACTTGAATAGAATATAATTACATTTTATTAAACTAAAGGGCATCTGTTACCGAGACCAAGAGGTCAAAACATCAGAGGTCTTGCTTCATGCTGACCAAAAGAGTAATAAAATGCAATTATATCCCTTTTAGAGTGTCGTGATCCCATTACACATTATTTGAATATGCTGAACAAGAGCAATCCTTGATGGGATATCCCTGGCATTAGTTCCTAGGAATGCTCACAGTGACTTGTAACATATAGTGTCTCTCTCACCGTTAGCTCGAAAGCTCTATGTTAATCACCTCTTGATTTAGAGAGATCAGCACTCCCTACCCCCAAAATACCCCTACATTTATTACTTATGTTAGGAATTGTCAGTGAATCCAGTACTGTTTATTTTGGTGAAGATGAATGAGATATTGGTGAACAAACTATGCAGATATACCTACTATATATAGGCTAAGCATTGTGGCCAGCCCACTTGACACACTTCTTGTCCTTGAGTGTTAGTTGATCAGTTATACCATGAATGCAAAGCCTTCAGTCACTTGCATACTCATCAGGTTTACTTTCAATATTAAACATCAGCAGAAGCCATCATTCAGATTAGCAACATGCATACACTTCTTCCTTTCGCAATAAAGGTTTTGTTCCAGGGGTCAGGGATCCCACCAATCAGTGTGTTCCATTGCTTGTGTTTCCTCTAATCTTTGAAGCAATGAATTCCAGCCTCTGTGATTGACACTGTAATTATGAATTGTTCACCAGTCTTCTAGCTTTCTCTGAGGTACAGCACCTTTAAATAGACATGAGGCACCAGCAGTATTTTAGAGTTTCTCTTGATCAAGTACTGTTCAATTCTCACAAGGTCTTTCCATTCATGCTCATGAAGCCCACGATGGGTGACCTTCCTACAAACCATTGCAGAACTCTCTTGACATGTAGCAACCCATTATTAGAATAAAACAGATACTAAAAGATATTCTGAACCCTTGTCTGTACCTCAAAGTTGCACTGGCTTAACTAATTCATTTTAAAAAATAATGTATTTAAACCAGTGGCAACCCCTCATGTGGGCACTCAAGTCAGTTTACAGCTGGCATATGTTGACTTAGTTTATGTTGGTAATTTAGGAAAAGGACAGATGGAAGAAAGAGCTGTCCTGGAATCCTTATACTTCAAGACCTGCTCAGACATCTGAGCCCTACACCAGCAGAAGATTCCTGGAGACTAGAAGATTTTAAATTGTATAGCAAGGAAATATAGGGCTGGAAGGGACAGTCTCCTTACTACGAAAACCTAGAAATGTGTGCAGGCAGCCAGCCAATTAGCATAGGTGCCCCCTGCTTCTTGTCCACATTTGCAGACTTCTACATTCATCTGTAGATGGTAACGTTAAAGTTATAGGCCTCATCATGTTCAGAATGATTTATGACTTCCATTGTGAGTTTGGCATCGGTTGTGTGCAGCACTAAGCTATGACCTTCCCATTTTTCTGCCAGACCAATTTATGAATGAAGGCACAAGAACAATAAAAACACAGTTCAGTTCCTGATTAGCTGATTATTAGCCACTAAAAGTGTGTAAATAGGATTCCAGACAGATTATGAGATATGAATATACATGGATTCCTATCAAAATATTCTTGTTCAGCCTCATAATTCAAATGAGAGGGTTGGAAAGCATTTTCGAGGTCATCTCTCACTCCCACAACAGTAAGGCAGAATTGCCCTATGTATAATTTACCCTGTTTTCTGGCTGTGCCTAGAGTATCTCCATGAAAACGTGGGGGGTGAGGGCAGAGGGAGAGTAGTAGGCATCGCAGCAGGTGGCTAATGCTGAGCCCTAGTGCATTCCCTTCTGCTGTGGGGCAGGGAGGATCCTCTGGCATCACATTTCCTCATGTCCTGCTCATTGTGCTATGGCCCACAGAGATTTGCCACAGAGCTGAGTCTCAAGCCATGCAGAACTGCCTCGGCCCTGTGAATTCCACTCCCTCAAATCCTGTCCCTCCATGCTGGTTCTATTGCCAGGAGACTCAGCACATCTACAGAGCAGGGGCAAGATTTGTCCTTAAATGCATAACTGCACAACCCTGCTTCTGAGATCCGTGGCAATTTTTTCATTGACTTAATAGGAGTGGGACTGGGCTGTGTGGGTTGCATCAATTCTATTGTGGACTGCCTCTAGTAATGGTACCTCCATGAGCTTCCTTTAGCAAGTTGTACTGTTGTCTAATATACTCTATAATATTTCTTGAACTCTGATTTAAATTCCCTCTTCTCTAGCTTGCAGCCATTCCACCTTATTATTCCACACACAGCTTAAGTAATTCCTCCCCCTCTCAGATGGTATCACAGCATCCTTCACATTAAAACATTTACACCCCTTCCTTTAATTACTTTCTCAGCTGTCTATATTAAATTCTAACAAACTGCCTCCTTTAGCCATGTGCTCTCATCTTTACCAGCTTTTTAGCACTTCTTTGGATGCTTTTTTGCTACTAATTTATTGACTGATTAAAAATAGAGATAAGCCTGAAAGTGCAGTCTTCCCAAGAGTGACTTTACTGAGCCCCTGCACAAGAAGAATTACAGCCCTCACCCAGTCTTATATAAAGCTTACATACCAGCATAGATTTCATTACTCATCAGCCTCATGCATCAGGCATAAGTTTGTAGCGTGATTTGATGTTAGTCCCAGATTCGTCTCTTCTCTACTCTCTCTGAACACTCACACATTGTGCTTTTAACCAGATATTAGTACTAGAACCAATAATATCCCAAAAAGCTGGAAGAGCCTTCTTTCCTCAGTCATAGCAGCATGGACTAGTGGGTAAGGCACAGGGCTCAGTCATAAGATGAAGGTTTTATTTGTGGCTCTATCACAAAGCTTGTGCAAGTGACTGCTCTTATCTGTGTCTCTGCTTCCTTCCCAGTCTCTTTAGACAAAGTTCCTTGAGTCAGGCACCGTCTCTTATTACATCTTCATATAACACCCTGATCTTGGCTGGAACCTCAAGGCACTATTGTAATGCAAATAATAATAAACAAACAATTATTTTGATATGAAGATTCTTTACAACCTTTTGATATAAAGATTTTAGCAGGGTAGACAGGGAGATGTAGCAGAGACTAAGGGCCTTCAGTGGCAAAAAAACACTTGAGATTATTTTAGGAGATAGGTAATTTCTCTGTCATCCACGACCATTTCCACCTATGGCTCACAAAACAAAGAAACATAAAGTTGCTAGTTTATTTTGCATTTACATCACTAAACTGGTCTTAGTCATGCTTTTTATACCCTGGGAAAGGTCAGTGTTTCCCCTAGAAGGCTATCCTTATAGTTAGAGAAAGACACATTGTATATCTCGTCTTGGAATTCAGTCTCACTTTGTCAACAGTGTCCATTGCTTAAAAGAATTTTATTCGGCAAATTTATAGCTGTGCAGGACTCACCTGCTCCAGCTACTTCTAAAGGCTAATCCTGAATGTGCAATATATCCAGTAGTGTTTCTCTTACTAGGGTTCCTAGCAAACTCTTTCCTGTACTCAATTCCTTATGGGATCCATGGGCAACTAAACCTAAATTCTTCAGCAAAGCCCAAAATTCTGTGAAATACTACCATAGCAACCTAGAAGTACTGGAGCAGCTTCTTTTAAGTAAATCTATAGAGGATTTTTTAAAGAGTGACATATTAAAATGAATAGCACTGTGTTATACAAAATTGGACATACTGTATTTCTGACAGTCCCACTATTGCCAGTTTATAATATGCTGCAGATATTTTTTAAATGATAAAACATAACTGCATTGCAGAAATTGTAAGAGGAAAGCTGGTGGTTTTGGAAGCTGGTTAGGGGATAGTTGAGTGTTTGGCAGCCAGAGACGTAGTTTGGACTTGTGAGATAAGTACATTAGCTAGATGTTTGAGCTAACAAGCTAAATGGAATAGTTATTTTAATAGTTTTCTATAGGTTTCAGATAACACATAGATGAACAGGGTAGGTCTGCTATCAGAGCCATTGTTTCAGGTGATCTGCAGCTTCACGAGGACCACATGGCATTAGTTTACATTTAACTAGAAAATATGAACAATCTTCATGATCATGAAGACTAGAAAATAAAAGAAATAAAAGGGTAGACTGTAGAAAACAATTATTTTTTGTCAGCGAGTTACCAAAAAACACAGATTCTATGACTACACGATGTAGAAGGCCTGTTTTATGAGAAAAATGGCCTGCAATTGATTAATGGGGCATGCTTAGAGCCACTCGTGAAAAGAGGGAACCTGTCTGCAATCTTGCACTAAGCAGGTGACATCTGTAATTTGACAGTACTACCTGCCAGTGTTCCCACATTAGGAACATTCTCCTAAGGGAAGCCTGAAGTTTGAGATATTGGACTGGAAAAAGCCCTGATAAACGACCAATGATTAATAATCCTACATTGACAGAGAGATGGACTTGATCCCAGTAAGTCTTTTCCCATCAACAGTATCTAGGATTCTAAGTAAGTCCAGCAAGAAGGTTCTGTGGCTAGGGCCAATACTTCAGACAATTACAACACAAGGTATGAAAGACAAATATTGATTTTTCCATAGTTTTCCCAGAGTAGAATACAGCAGAAAATTTTTCACTGAATAGAGTGCAATATATCTATTTTCATTTGATAATGTATGGAATGTTATTTTCCATTACTAAACATAAACTCAGTTCTGGTGCCTTAATAGTTTACATATTAAAGTTATATATGCACAACAATAATGCTGGAACAGGCTGCCCTGGTTGACTTTGGAATGCAGGGTTAAAAAGGGAAATAATAGTAACAATAGCACTAGGCCAAACCGTACTGTTCAGTCTATTTACCCCAGAGCCTTTAAAGAGATGCAAAACATTCCATGATGCAAATTTGAAACATCTCTTCTTCTAGTGCACCCTAAAAATTCTAAAGAATAATTTCTAGTGACTTCCAATGTACAAGATGCCTGTGACAGATACATCTTCCCAACAGAGTTCATAGAACAGTCTTCAAAGGACACCTAGATTTGATCATAGTACAGCGTAACAGGCTCTAAGAATACAGAGCTCTTCTGCTGTATCACACTAATGTCATTTCTGGTGGTCCTTGCAGGAGACATCACTTTTTTTCCCCATTGTAAGCATGTAGAGTACCTGGCACAATGGGGACCTAATCGCTGACTGGGATCTCTACACTTCATTGCAATAATACAATTTTTAAAAATGCAGGATTATTTTTGCTGAGTTATGTTTGCAGGTGAGTTGTATTATCTCTAGACCAAGATACAATAGGAGTTGGAGCATCTCTCTGAGTCATCTCAGGAGAAAGCTGGGTTAAAACTTGTTTATTTTTTATTTAATAAATAACGTCGAACACCAGGGGTAAGTTTAGACTATACCTACAGTGCATACATTGGCCCCAGTCCTGCAAACACTTATGGACTGAAATCAATGGGACTATTCATGGTAATGAAGTTAAACACATGTATAAGTGTTTGCAGGAGAAGATGTCCACGTGCTTACATACAGTATGTATGTTTTGTCACAGTTTCAAGTAGTTTTCCATTTATGCAGTCTTTCAATCATTTGTTGAGTTCACAGTGCTAATGGGGATTATGAATATTAGTCTCTGTATACAGCTATGATGATCTTTTGTTTATATAGCACCCTTTATCCAGATGGATCCCAAAGAGGTTTACAAAATTCTGTTTGTGTATATATACAATTTGACCCAGCACAGAATTGCAGCTTTCCCAGGAATGGTACAGAGCAGCTGTCTAAACAGTACATAACAATTCACAACAGTTCAGAGAGGAATAATACATTATCTAACTGAAGTTGGAAAGGTAATTTAGATCCAGGATACAATAACCCTGCTTAGAATTTGGCCAAGAGATGGAAGCTAACACTCTGATACTTGATAGAAAAAAGTTACTGTAGGTTCTATAATGAACACAAGTGTTTGGTGCTTGTGGGCTATGTCAGCAAAAACACAGTCCCCTCTATCAGCACAGCATTCCTATAACATGCTGGAGTATGGGTTCCGTCAGACTTAGAAGTCTGACACCTATTGAATCATCAAAAACACTTCCTGCAGCATTGTCAGGTTTCCCTGTAAACCTCTCATGCTACTGACCATGCGTAACATTGCTTCACAACACCTAATAGAGAATCTTGGAGTATCTGAACAGAAAAGCAGAAATACCTGCCTGGGCTCAAAATATGGTTTTATGTCTAAGCATGTAGTTGTACTTCCAAACTGTGAGCCTACTCTAGGGTGGCCAACTTTCTACTTGCACAAATCTGAACACCCTTGCCTCATCCCCTGCCCAGCCCATCCTCTGAGGCCCCACCCTTGAATCACCCCTTCTCCGATGCCCCGTCCCCTGCTCACTCCACCCCCCCCATCACTCGCTCTCCCCACCTTTATTTACTTACTCATTTTTACCAGGCTGGTTGAGGACACTGGGGTGCAGGAGGGGCGAGGGCTCTGGCTAGTGGTGCAGGCTCCGGGGTGGGGCCAGAAATTAGGAGTTCAGGGTGCAGGAAGGGGCTCCAGGCTGAGGCAGTGGGTTAGGATGCGGGAGGGGGTGAGGGCTCTGGCTGGGGGAGTATGCTCTGGGGTGAAGCTGGGGTACAGCAGGGTGCTCTGGGCTGGGATTGAGGGGTTCACAGGGTGGGAGGGGGATCAGAGCTGGGTCAGGGGGTTGGAGTGCGGGAAGGGATCAAGGGTTCAGAGTCTCCAGGCGGCGCTTACCTCACGCAGCTCCCGGAAGCAGCAGCATGTCCCCCTTCAGCTCCTATGTGGAGGCATGGCCAGGTGGTTCTGCATGCTGCCCCATCCACAGGTGCCACCCCCGCAGCTCTCATTGGCCAAGGTTTCTGGCCTATGGAAGCTGTGGAGCTGGTGCTTGGGGCGGGGGCAGTGTGTGCAGCCCCCTGGCTGTCCCTATGCGTAGGAGCCAGGGGGGACATGCCGTTGCTTCTTGGAGCCATGCAGAGCTACAGCAGGCAGAGAGCCTGCCTTAGCCCTGCTGTGCGGTCGACCAGATTTTTAACGACCGGAGCCTCCAGGGCCCCTTTTCGACCAGGTGTTCTGGTCGAAAACTGGACACCTGGCAACCCTAGCCCGCTCCTTCAACCCTTGCTCATACATGCTGGAATCAATAGAGCTACTCATGTGATTAGATCAGTCCCTATTACGGGTTGTCTAAGTATTCATTCAAATAAAGGCCCCAGGTCTGAAACCTATTCATTGAAATTAATAGGGCTTTGCAGAGGCCCACATTAGCAGGATTGGGGCCTTAGTTATTAACTTTTCATTAAAAGAAAAAGCAGATAAATTGAGAATACAACCTTTTTTTCATTATGTAAAAAACCTACAATAATGTGCCAGAAATACAAGATAAAGGAATACAGCAGAGCTGTGGCAGCATGTATATAATAGGTTTACAGTATGTATCATTTTTATAACTATATACATTTTTTCAATCAATTTCACTTGGCCCATCTTTCTTGAAATAATTTGGTTATTAACCACACAAATATAGCCCCCCTGGGACCAGTTTGTATAGTTATAGCAAAGCACATGGAAGTCTTTGCAGGTCTGGATCCTTAGCTGGCAAACACTCTACAATGCCTTTTTCTCCCTACAAACCAAATGATCAAGGAGTTGATCTAATCATTTTGAAAATGTTTTCCTTATATAACCTCTTCTGCTCCCCTCCCCTCAAAAGAAAGAAAGCCAGAGCTAATTTTCTTTCCCTCCTGTCAGTAGCAAATACCAGCAAGAGTGTTGTTTTTAAATCTTACCGAGAGGCAACTGCATCAAGGATATATAGATCTGAAACTGTTGAATGAACTTGGTTGTTGTTCTTTAATGTTGAAATTGCAAATGTAAATCCATAAGAGTCAGGAAATGCAGACGCTAAGGATCAGGGGGACTAGACTATTGCACTCACAAAAACCCACTGAAGACAATGGGGATCTGTGCAGGCACCGTCCAGCCATACACACAAGAAATCCCAGGACTGAGGTCCAGGACTGAAAGAAACAGCTCTGCCTTTTGAAGTCTTAGGCCACAACCCTGTGAATGCTTACAGTCATGCTTAACTTTACTATTGTGACTAGTTCAGTGGGACTATTTACCATAGTGAAGTTAAGCACGCGCAGGATTGGGGCTGAAGAAAGTTTCATTGTTAGAGCAAATTTTTATCTCTTTTAATTAAGTGTAATAACAATAGCTGCTGCTGAAAAGGAGTGAAGACAAGCTCCCCTCTTCAGTACCCCTTAGCACACCTCCTGCTCTGATTTTTTCCTCCTGATCCCTAACATCCAGGAAAGCACAGTGAATTGAGAAATCTCAGTGCCAGCCAGTCTCACATCTCTACAGGAACAAAAACTATCTCCCCAAGTCTCAGCACTATAACACCTTTACCATTACAGTAGCTCTTGGATGGGTCTTCCTGCAGAACCCCACACCCCTACCTCTGCTATGAAACCTGTCACACTATTTCAGGCTTTTCCCCTCAACCACCTTGAGCAGTCTACCAGGCTACCAGTTTTTACTCCCTTAATCTCTCACGTCTTTGTGATCTGTGCTTCCCGTCCTCCCACCTCTTTGTAGTGGAAAGATCTGCAATATCCATCTTGCTGATTGGGAATGCTATTTGCACTACACTGGAGCCAAGAGGGCACTATGGTACATTGGGCCTATGGGAAAACCTTACCATTAACCCAGGGAACTTGAGAGAATCTCAGTCCCAGAGGACATTAAAGGGCTAGTGCAGTGAAAGTTGGAAGAATATGTATAAATACTTTAGGATAAAAGGGGGGCAGGCCTCCCATGTTTCCCTTTGGGATATAAAATCAGACTGGAGTAGGGGATCGAGATTTACCAGAAGAGCAGTGAACAAGTTGACATTTCCCCTCAGTTCCAGGCTCTTCACATTCTTTATTAAAGACCTGGAGCTTGCTGAGTGCACTAATCCTGACATTCATGTTCTGGCCAATCAACAGAAGGGTCAAGTACCAGAATCAAGGGCCCTCTGAAAGAAAAAGCTACCTTAGAAGTTAAGTCTCAAGAATGCCTCAGATGATCTCAGATATCCATTTTATTATCAACCAAACAAAAACGTGTTCTGAATTCCACTCCTTTCCTAGTAGCAGCCGTGTTAGTCTGTATTCGCAAAAAGAAAAGGAGTACTTGTGGCACCTTAGAGACTATTCTCTCTAGTCTCTAAGGTGCCACAAGTACTCCTTTTCTTTTTGCGAATACAGACTAACACGGCTGCTACTCTGAAACCTGTCATTATGCAAGGCACTGAATTTAGCCGTATAGAGTGGAAAATTTGTTAGTCTCTAAGGTGCCACAAGTACTCCTTTTCTTTTTACTCCTTTCCTAGTGAGGGAAGTGCTTAATTCCTCACAGCTGATCCAGCTTCTGCCTACCCACCCATCCCCCAATCTCTGGGCTAACCTTACAGCATGCAGCTGTGGTCTTTGGCTCTGCTCAGGGCAAGCATGTGAATCTTTGCCCTGGAAGTCCCTGAACTGGTTATTATATACCTGCCCTCACTTTCATTTCAGCGGAGACAAAAGCAGATGGACGGTATTTTGTTTAGAACAAACTCCAGTAGAAAATAGTACAAGATGCTGCAAGGTCAGTTACTGCACCACAAACTTGTGATCAGATAGTGAAAGAGAATTAAGTTGGTGACTGAGAAGGGGCATGGTAAGAACTATTCTGAGTTCATTTGTCTCTTTGAATTTCTGCTCTTCAAGACCTTTCAGGCAAAAACTTTTGCTTCTGTTATCTTATTTGTTTTTTTGTCGGGTTGTTTTAAGCTGTTCTGAAACATGAAGCAGAAAAAGCCACCCTTTTTTATGATTGAAAAAGGAAGAAGATGGACCCCTGGAAAAGGTGACATTTCTGAAAACAAAGCTTACCCATTTCAAGTACAAATAGAATGTTGGCAAACAAAAGGACACTGAACCATGAGGAATGCTGAGAAACTTAACACACAAGGCCTGTGATGAGCATTCACCAACAAATAGATACTGTAGTGCAGCTGAGTACCACGACTGACGTGTGACATACATCCCAGCTGTTTGAGACCTTGACAGACACTAGTGCATAACATGTGTATGATTTCAGTCCTTCTCCTGAGGATCCCTGAACACATGATAACAGCAGGCGTGCACTGACCAGCTCCCGATCTGAGGTTGACTGTTTTAAGCTAAGAATAACTCTATTGTCTTCTGTGGACCTTCTCTGGATTTATGCCTCATGGCAAAATCAGAATCTTGGGGTTTAACCTCTCATTTTCCTGGTGAACTGTTTAACAGCTGGGAGGCAGATTGTTACCTTCAACCATGTTTCAAGTTTTAATGTGAATGTCTATTAACAGCTATTCGTTAGGAGGACCCTGTTGGCACAGTGAGCTATGCTACATTGCCATGTTATAAATTTGGAAAAAATAAGAGAGGCTGCAACTCCCTGGGATACTGACAATATTAACCTTAACGCACGTGTTGCTTCTGTTTCTCAGGATAGAACATTTAATATTTTAATTTAAAGCTTAATCTTTCTTGAAACCCTGTATGTTTGGGACAGCTTTCTATTCTCTGTTCATCAAGCACTTTCCCTAAAATCACTTCCTTCATGAAGCCCTCTTATGCTAATCTCCTCTCCAAAGGGGTCTGCACATCTTCCTGCATCTGATTTGGTGTCTGATATCCTCTGTAACTGAGATGAAAGGTTTATAAGCTGTTCAAGAAAGGAACTCTCATTTTTACGCAGTAAGAGTCTATATAGAACTATAGATCGACAGTACTCTCATAATTCTAAAGAGCAATCAGAAGTATGATGAAACCTTTTAGAATCAGAGTACACATCTAGTAAAGCCCAAACTTTGTAAGGTTTGCACATATCTGCCCCAAACAGAAGACAATTTGGAATGAGTTGTGTCCTTATACTCATATAATGTGTATATATAGAGATACTACTTTAAAAAGCAAAACCAACTTAAAAATAAAATAAGTAGGAGAAAAAATCCACAACCCTCAAATGGTGAGAGTGTTTCTGTATCCTGACATGTTACTTTTGTTAATGTTTTTCCCCCATCTTCTTTTGTGGGTAATTTTTTCTAATATAAAACTCGAGGTCCACACTGCAGGAGTTTTTCATATATTAGTGAATAACAAAACACAAAATAATGAAAATTAAGGCCCCTGCAAATACTTCTACTATGGCACCTCTCATCTGCCTACATTGACTTTAGTACCAGTGTTCTCAGTGCATAAAGTTAAACATACGAACAAGTCTTTTCAAGGTTAGGACTTGGGTGTGTCACACGAGGGAAGTTATTTCACTTAATTAAAAGGACAGATAGATATTTCCCATTTGATAAGACATCAGAGGGAACCAATGACCTACTAGAAATAAATGTTTTAAAATTATCTGCTTTATAAATCTGTTTTCCCCAAGTCAGGTAAATGCCTTTTCATCTGTTTCTCTCTGGAGAATACTAACCACAGTCTGCAGTTCATTCCACAGGAGACTATATTTTATCTTGGGTTCAAATGTGGTCATCTCTATGGATCTGAATTATCTGCCAGGATTGGCATGCCTTTGGTCTGATGACTGTAACTGGAAATACATTTCAATTGTGACTTGAAAGATGGTATTGTAATAGAAAAGAGTGTTAGACTGAAGAAATAACATTAGTTGTATAATTTGGCAGGAAAACGGAGGCCATCAAAACAATGGGTTTTGCATTTATGGAAAAATAATTTTAGCTTTGTGCCAACAATGTCTGGAACAAGCAGAAATATGATTTACACCTTTATAATTCCCTGACTCTATTGCCAACAATATGTAAGAAAAAATCAAAACCCTGAGATTCCAACTAAATTTCTTGGTCTGCTATTTCAAATGAGCAAGTTTGATAAATAAAACTTATTTTTTACATCTGCCATGGATTCTGGCTTATGATTAATAGCTCGAACCCCATGGCTAGTAGCCAATGTATGTATGTGATTACAACAACTTTAAATAAAGTTCATTTTGAATAAATATGCCAAAAAGTTTATAAAAAAACCACTGCATGCATGCTTGGAAGAAATCTTGTCACTGTGTCAAACATTAAATCCTTGTGAAAGTTAAATACCATAGGCATCGTTAGGCAGAATAAGAGAAGTATGGGGTGCCACTGGCACCAACTCAGCTTTGGAGGCTCAATTGCTGAAACACCATTTTTGTTCATTTTGTTTTCTACAATTTTTTTTTCTGCTGATCTCCTACACATGTTGTTTAAAAAAACCCTTAGACTGCTAAATGTTCCATATTTAACTAGTTGTCTTTCACAGTCACTTGCCAACAAAAGTACTGGATTTTTCTCTTCTGTTAAACAATATATTTGTTAATTGCAATGTTGCTGTATCCTTGTTGGTCCCAGGATATGAGAGATGCAAGGCAAGTGAGATAATATCTTTTATTGGACTAATTTCTCTTGGTCCAAGACAACAATCTTGAAAGCTTGTCTCTTTCATCAACAGTTCTTGGTCCAATAAAAGATATTGCCTCACCCTCTTTGTTTTTCTTACCTTCTGTTAACTCATACATGATCACCTATATCAATATATACTACTCTCTTCATAGAGTTTCCCATCTGTGATAAACAAACAGGAGGGCAACAGAGAGCTCATGTTCTCCTCATGGAATTACTGATGCAATGCTCCCTTTGTGGAAGAGACATTAGGGGTTTCAGAGGAACCACAAGATCTTTCAAATCTCATAGATCTGCAGAGAATGGGAGCTTTGAACACCTCCATTGTGTTACAGGGTCTTAATTTCCCTCTGGAACTACTTCTGCTTCAGGAATTATGTTACTATTGGCTCCTCCATCAGTGCCTATGCAACACTCCCTTCCCTGCTGACGGTTGGAGACCTAAAGAAGCGGATGATGTAAGGAAGTAATTTTGCAGTGTATCTTAATCAGGAAAAAGGGTCAGAGATGTGTTTTGGGGGATTTTTTTAAAGAAAGTTTAGGTTTCTAGCAGTCATGTGACTCTCTAAAGTAAGCTTGTACGAGCCAATTAGCATTCTAACTTTACTATTTACCATACAATTTTAACAGCTTAAAATGTAAGCTTAATTAATTCATCTTTGGTCCTGTGCACTATATCGCAGCCATATGAGTCTCGTAAATGAAGTATGAGCTGTGTCATTCTGTAAAAACAGAGAGAAAAGCATTAGAAGACATTTTGAACACTGGGGAACTTCTGTTTTTAGAATGCCATAATTCCATGATGACTTTGTCTAATTCATTTCAATTTGGCCTAAAATTATACCGTCATCTCTGATGTAACCTGCTATTTTTGAGGCTGATATTTTTCTGTTTGTGGATTCTGGAGAGAAAGGGGCAAAAATCAGGCTTATAATGGAAACTTAGGGCTGGTCTTCACTATGGGGAGATTGATACTGCTGCAACTGATGCAGCAGGGATGGATTTAGTGGGTCTAGTGAAGACCTGCTAAATTGACAGTAGAGAGCTCTCTGTTCGACCCCGGTACTCCAGCTCTCTGAGAAGAGTAAGGGAAGTTGACATGTAGATTCATGTAGCTGGAGTAGCATACTGTAGGTCGACTTACCTCCGTAGTGAAGACAAGCTCTTAGTTGCAACCTTAACTATGGTTGGGTGGAGAGTGGCAGGCATAACATCCTGGCCTTATTGAAGTCAATGGTAACACTCCCACTAAGTGCAAGAGGACCAGAATTTCACCTAAGGTGGCAATTGCCACTACATAACTACATAGTGTTAAAACAGTCAGAGTAAAGCACATTCTTTAAAAGCACAGGGTTCTTCCTGCTTTAGCAATGAATTCAGAGCCAATATTTGTGTTAAGCAGTATTGACATCCAGTGGAGAATTAGAATAATTACAGTCATACAAATAGTTTAGTGCAATAGTCCAGACTGCATTGCTAGTTCAACCGTTTATCCCAGATTGAAATGGATAGTTATTAATTTCCTCTCATGCAAATTTCATCTTTATATAAAATGTGCCTACTAATGCAATTTATTTCCATTGTTAGCAAAAGCTGGAATACATATAAATGCAAAATATCCTATTTTCTCTAAAGAGCTTCCTTTTGTGCAGTTTTCTATTTCACATTTTTTTAAAAAAATTGTACTTGTTCATAAGTAGTGAGCTGCAGGCATTGATTTTTTTTAAAAAAAGAGTATTGAAGCATATAATTATTGGCTTTTCAAAGCATAAATATGTATCTGTCTTTGCAAAGAGAATTACGGTAAGGTTTAAAACTACTTGAGCAGATGTGGTGTCTCAAACTTGATAGTGTTCATTGGGAGGTAGATTAAGAGCACTGACTCACACCAGCAGCCCTATCAACTGTTCATCATTGTGTGTATGGATTGTACAATCTAGACCCTAATATGGAAAATTTGTGTATCACAGAGAACATGAAACCATGTTACCATACACTCTGTAAGGAGAATGATCAGGTAAGGTTTGTCAACTGCTGGAAATGGCCCACCTTGATTATCACTACAAAAGGTTCCCCCCTCCCCCACTCTCCTGCTGGTAATAGCTCACCTTACCTGATCACTCTCCTTACAGTGTGTATGGTAACACCCATGGTTTCATGTTCTCTGTGTATATAAATCTCCCCACTGTATTTTCCACTGAATGCATCTGATGAAGTGAGCTGTAGCTCACGAAAGCTTATGCTCAAATAAATTTGTTAGTCTCTAAGGTGCCACAAGTCCTCCTTTTCTTTTTTTGAAAAAATTTTGGTTTTCAGAAGCCAAAAACTTAACATTTTCGGCCAAAAAATGAAAAAATTCAGCTGAAAACTAACAAGGACTGAGGAAAAATGGTTAACAATGTGCTTTTCATTACTGTATTTTTAGTCTTTCTATAGACAATATCCTTTCTTTCAAAATCATAATAAAAGTCCTTCTGGAGGAAGTTGGATCTCTCAGGACATGGACAATGGGAAATGCAGCCTTCATCTATAGGCACCAGTTCAAAAAGTTGCCATTTGACAGTAATTTATATCTTCATATAAGCTATAAATTGGTAGTGTCCAGTGTCACCAGGGAATGAGGACTCACAAAACAGAAAAGACCATCCAAATGGGCAAAGGTTTAAATGGACTTACTGGGGTAAATCCAGCCCTGGGGTAATTGTGTAAACTCCAGAACTAGTTACATGTGGTCACTCCAGGATTAGCTGAGTTAATATAGATGCAGTTTATAGGGAAGTTGTATCCGTTTGGTGGATAAAGAGAAGACCTCAGTTGTAAAAATAAAGCATATAGCTTAGTCTAAAGGCAGCAGTCAAGCTGCTGTAGGGTGACCATGATTTGGAACTGGCCCAGTAATTCAGAATGCTCCAGATTATGGTAGCTTTAAAAGAACAATACATCAAACTGCAAAACACTGTACTTCTGTGAAACCAGAAGAAATGGGGCTTCTCCACAAAGCAGTGTATAATACGCTACATAATTCTAGCACAAATATAGTATTAATCTGTTAACTCAGAACACTAAATAAATAATTTGGTTTTGTTACCTCCCAAATTGATCTCACCTGCCTCGTTTAACTTTTGTAACTGCCATTTGCCTCCTGATTTTTGTTTCCAGTACAAAAGAAAACTAATTGATCCCCATTTTTAATTATACCTTCACCCTGAGAAGAACTGAAGAATTCATGGGTTGTTTTTTTTCCTCCAATACAGAGGGCCATCTACTGGCTGAAAATATTTGGAGCATAATAATGCTCTGCCCACACACCCCTGACCCTGGCAAGAAAAGTGATGGTGGAGGAGCTGGCTCTGTGCAACACGCCTGCAGTATGCCAGATAATCTGGTCCATTATATCTTATTGGAAGGTTGGATAATTGTTCACATAATAAAAACCATGATCATATGTGACATCAGTGCTAACATTTCAACAGAAAGTCAGAAAAAAAAGAAGGGGCATTAAAACCCAGCTGCCTTGTTGCTCCTTCAGATGGTCCCTGAACATTATCATTATGGGTGTACAAATTCTGCTGTCTGATTCTGACTCACTTTAAAGATTAAAAGGGAAAATCCAGCCTCTTCTCCATACTCACCTAAAGAATTTTTTTTTTCATTCCACAGCTGATTCTTTGCACTCAGGGTAAGACACAGAGATTCAGAACCAGCAGGCTCT
Organism: Dermochelys coriacea; assembly: GCF_009764565.3. Taxonomy (NCBI): domain Eukaryota; kingdom Metazoa; phylum Chordata; order Testudines; family Dermochelyidae; genus Dermochelys; species Dermochelys coriacea. The sequence goes on along the minus strand of NC_050068.2, from coordinate 286,732,667 downwards.
ACTTGAATTTAATTACCTGCAAATTTTTTTACAGTGTTTTCTATGCCATGAACTACATTTGGTGACCTATATGAAGAAAGCACTCTTCATGCTTTTGTGATGCATTACACCTGCATAGCTGTTGAGTTCCATATTATGAAAAATGGTAGCCCTCTTCTTGGAATCAACCCTTTTACTGATTTCAACACATGCAGAGAATAAATTCATGTGTTTAAGCTCTGTCTCCACTGTCATGGGTCATACGGTGTACAACAGAATCTTGTGCCGGTAAATTCAGGAATACATTCATTTACTGTTTCCATTTATATTACGATAGTGCATAAAGCCTCCAACCAAGTTCAAGGGCCCATTGTGCCAGGCACTGTACAAATACATAGCAAGAGGCAGTCTTTGCCCAAAAGATTTCACAGTCAAAACAGATAAAACAAGGGGAAGGGGGAAAAAGAGGGCCAGAGAGATTAAATAATTTGCCCAATATCACACAGTAGGTCAGTGGCAGAACTGAAAACAGATTACGACAGGGAAATCCTGGCTCTGTTGAAGTCAATGCAAAACAACTATATACATTTTGGGTCTTTTTATTTGACTTTTGGTTTTTGAACCTTTAAGGTTTGCATTTTCAAGCTTTTCTCCACAATCAAACTTGTTTCAAAAAGTGAAAGTGGGAATTCTCACAGTCACATAAGCTGGGGTTTTAAGAAAAACAGCAATATAATGAGATTTATGATAAAATAGCAAGGGCTGGCAACACTAAAATAACTTTAGCATACAAATGGCATGCTGAAGTATTCAGAATTGCAGTCTTGTCCTTTGTTAAAAGTGTATTTTAAAATAGTTTTGTTTGAAAAAAGAAAAGAAAAAAGAAACTAAATGTAGTGGTTTGCTCCATATTGTGGAACAGAAAGGCCCTTCACCCTATACATTAGCTGTAGCCTTGGAAGGATCAGACTTTTATTGGTAAATGTCAATTTCACTACACATGCACAAACCAACAAAAAAAATTCCATCGATAAATTAAATATACAGCTGTGCAAAGTAAGAAAAATGCTGCTTGAGAATTTATTCAAGTTTGATTTAAGGATATTTACTTTGTATATTTTGACATGTGATGTTGACAATTAGTATTTTAATGGTTTGACTTTTGAATCTCAACATCTGCTCTTATTAAATAATTATTGTCTGACCATTCATAATTTCCTACAACTGTGAACATTTAAATTGATAAAAATTCAAAAACACTCAATAGTTTAAATAAAACCCATAATTTTGTGAAATGTGAATGTTTAAAAACAATAAAACATTTTAAAAATGCTTAAAGATAAACATCGATGTTATCTCAAAATTATTTAAAAAATAAAATTCTAATTCTGCCAAGCCTATAATATCTGAGTAGGAAATATAAAGGTTAAGATGCCAAGGGTGTAGTTTAGATACTTAGATAGGGAATTCTATAGTCACTGTATATCAGGAATAGAAATTCCATGCTCCTAGATCATGGGTAGGCAAACTTTTTGGCCCAAGGGCCATATTGGGGTGGAGAAACTGTATGGAGGGTGGGGTAGGGAAGCTGTGCATCCCCAAACAGCCTGGCCCCTGCCCCCTATCTGCCCTCTCCCACTTCCTGCCCCCTGCCTGCCCCCCTCAAACCTCCCTAGCTATCCAACCCCCCCTGCTCCTTGTCCCCTGACCGCCCCCTTCCAGGACCCCCGCCCCAACCACCCCCTGGGATCCCACCCACATCTAACCCCCCTCGCTCCCCATCCCCTGACTGCCCCCACCCCGAATCTCTGCCCTATCCAACCACTCCCTGTTCCCCATCCCCTGACCACCCCACCCCCCGCCACCAAACCTCCACCCCATCTAACCGCCCCATCCCCTGACTACCCCCTGGGACTCCCTGCCCCTTATCCAACCCTCTGGCCCTGCCCCCTTACCATGCCGCTCAGAGCAGCATGTCTGGCCAGCGCACCACACCACACCGGATGTGACCCACGGGCCATAGTTTGCCCACCTCTGTCCTAGATGGACTAGACTGTAATGTATCCCCACTGCGTCATTGGTACAGGAAGAGCTACTACTACATATGGACAAGTGATAAAGGACTGTAAACATGTGAACTCTGGTTGCTTTATTATATTCATATTGTGATAACTATATTAGGATGCATAATAAAGAAGACACGTGGCTTGCTGGGAAGAGACTGGTCTTTATTCCATGGCATAAGTCATAGAATCATAGAATATCAGGGTTGGAAGGGACCCCAGAAGGTCATCTAGTCCAACCCCCGATCATAGGGCATGGGTCAGGATTACCAAAAGGCTATATACCCTTGTCACATGGTCAGTATCTGTTGACTTCTGTGCCTGCTTTTACATGGTGGTTTTATATTAAAAACTTATTTTGATCCTTTGATATCAATATGCCTTTAATACTCATTAACAACTGATTTATTATGGAATGCTACCAGTTCTTCTAAGACAAGTACCTATTTCATAGAGTGGGAATATGTACTGACCTGAGTTACCTTGGCAGTTTCCCAGAAGGCGGTAAGTCAGATAAATATATCATAAGTTGCTGTAACATGGCTGTTTAGAGTATAGTACTAGCTGTGGGTTAGGAGTTCCTGGGATAGCTGTTTGTCTCCTTTATTTGAGCTAGAGTAGTAACTGCTCACAGAACAAGTAACCAGCTAGAACTAATTAGAACTAGTTGAAAAAATTGAAATTAATGTTCCCAAAATATTCATCCTGCTCTTGATCAGTTTCACCACTAAATCTCCTGGGAAGGGACCCTTGAGTTATCATGGAGCCCACAGAATGATTATTAGAGTAACCTAGAATAGCAGCAAATCTGGTCCACATCCAAAAGCTTTCTAGTATTTCAAAGATGGAAAAAAGACACACCTGCTGAAATCTGGGCTTCCAGGTGCTATTTCCACCAACAAGTAAAAGAGTGTCTCCCAAAATAAATGTCAGTGTAAGATATCACATCTATAAAAGAAAAAATTCTGACAACTCTTTAATAATGGTGAAATTGTTCCCTTAGTTGGTCAAGATCTGACATTCTGTAACATTGATCTTGCTCTGGTTGCTTGCTCAAAGTAACCTACTGATTTATCAAAACAAGTACAGTGAGCAATAAAACTCCTTGTATACCCCTGTGGAGGTTGTTTAGAACAAAGGGACTTCTGTATTTTTCATATGTGGAACACCTTGTTAAAATTCTTTTCCAGAAATACAACTATTATTAATTAAACTTCCTCATCATCAAAGTGGCCACATAAATCAGCACCACATTAATGGGCCATATTTTACTCTCACTGTGAGAAAATACTCTATGAAGCCTTTTAAATAAACTTTAATGAAGTACCATTTAAATATAAAATAAAAGCTCCAAGGTTTTATTCCCTCTAGTCAAATACAAAACAAACTACTATTTGAAAGGTGACTTTTCTACGTTTACGTCTGTAGATTTTTTTGAACCTGCAGTGTTGGCCAATGTATGTGGATAATTCATCATGTAGCAAAAAGGTGGGCATACTCCCATGATGTCACAAATGGGGCACAAACTGAATCATTGACTGTACCTACACCTTCACCTACCGGTAAGGCTAATGCCATGTTTCCAAATATCACATTCAGGGGTGATACGCATGTGAGAGCGTATATGCTAGAATGACTTTGCAGCTTGGGAAACACAGGCTCAGCTCATGCCCCTTGACCACTTTCTTTCCCCATCCTATTAGTCTTCTGCCCACCTCATTTTGTAATTTTCTGCATAATCACCGAATGCCAGCGTGATGCTGCTTATCCACTCCACCTCCTTACACCCTTTTTCTGACCCACTTACACCCACATGGAATTCACACCACTGTTTATCATCACTAAATTTGGCCTAGAGTTGTCCATGGGAGCTGCGCCTGGCTATACTAGGCCTGAATTTGGCCATTCAGCACACACAGGTTCCCATTGGATATGCTATTCTTCACTGTCTGTCTGAATTAAAGTATAGTGTTGATGTCCGCTTGTAACAGGGACATCACACACTGGGAAAAGAGCCGTGTCAGAGGAAACTGATAGTCTCTGCATTGCCAGCAGGATTTCCCCTAGCTCTGTTCTATGGGCCTATGACCAGAGTTCCATCTTAGAGTGGACTGGGCCTTCTTTTTCTTGTCACTGTCCCCACCTGCATGCTTCCCTGGTCCAGTTGCTTGGCTGTAGGAAATGCAAAATATCTTTATTTCCCCCCCATCCCCATGTTTACTTCTGTGACCTCCTGGGGTCCCAATCCTCTGGGGGTAGATAGGTCAGAGAAGGGAGGTCGTGGTCAAAATTACTCAGAGGAAGAGATGATATTGTCTAGACCTGGACATAGGACATCTTGGCAGCTGCCCTTCTAAATTACGGGGAAGGGACTAGCTCCCAGCCTCCCTTTGTGTAAAACAGTGACCTCTCCAAGCAGATGGAAAAATATTGAGTGAAATTCTCCAGTTGTGTAAACTGGCACAGCTCTACTAGGTGCAATCCTAGCCCCAATTAAATCAATGGGGCTAGATTTCTTCCATTGACTTCAATGCCGCAGAGAAGTGGGCCCATTGTCTCAGCTGGGAATTGGCCATTTTTGCAGGCTGGCTCATGCTGGGAAAAAGGAAGAACTTGGAGTCCATTAGTAAAAGAAAATATCCCTCATGCTTATCAGAATGGATCAGGCAGGAAGAGAAAAGAGGACGCTTCTATTCAGAAGATGTTGGTATCTATTGGTGTACACATAGACTGTGGATATTTTAAGCACAAAGTCCAGTCCTCTTATTCAAAGGGTAATTTACGTTAGTGTGTTTTTGAGGTGAGGCATTGGACAGCATGGAATAATAATTGACAGCAGTGCTGAAATCAACACCAACCATTTCTGAAAGAAAAACAAACTCGTAAAATGACAGATGTAACAGGGAAAAAATGAAGTTGCTCCCCACCCACCCAGCATCTGCAACTATAAAATAAACCAAAGAACAAAACCAAAACAAATTGACTGCTTACACTGTAGGAGTTTTTCTTTTAACTGGTGCCAACTAAAAGACCCCCACAAAACCCAAAAGGTTGTTTATAGCTTTTAAAATACTTTCCCATTTTTATTTTAAATTGAACACAAATGATTTTTTTGAAAAAATAAAAGATTAACTGAGCTGAGCTACAAAAATCAAACAAACTATAGCAGCAAGGAAAGGATTTCCTAAGAAATATCACAATAGTTAAAGTCTTCCATCGCAGCTATTTCTGTAACAAAACAAGAGCCAAAGCCACAGGATTTCCACAGCCTGTCTGTACCCTAAAACTATTGGGGTGAGTGAATCTGAAAGAGTGTCTACCTCTCTCTCAGGTGGGCTGGGTGGTGCTCATACAACTATGGAACCCCATCCTTTCCTTAGAGGCATAGTCTGGGACACCGCACAGTCTGATGACCACTCATGGCAGTGAGTCAATACAGCCAAGGAGTAGTGTTTCCCCAACAGCCCAAGCAGTGCCAGCTAAATGATGGCAAGAAAGACTAAGTAGACAGGGCACTCTTAGCTGATGGCTCAAAAGCAAGTAGTTTTTCATAGCGTGCAAGAGCACAATCTTACACCTCTACCTTTTTCTTGGCTGAACTTTAACCATTTGCTTCATAACCAGGGTCCCACTGCTCCAACTGTCAGAGTCAAGGGGAGTTTTGCAGTCTTGGTCTACTAGCAAAAATAGCACCAGCAAATTAAAGATACTCCTCCACTGCTAATCCCCAAGACTCTGTATATTCGGTGGCAAGATTCTATGGCAAATTCCCTGGATTCTGTTATACTTGAGTGTGGCAGACAGGGAATATAGCAGCAGCAGCATTAGTTCAGTTTTAAAAACTGAGGTTTTAAATGAATTAAATAGGAACATCAGCAATACAACCAGTGTAGTAGATCTTGTGTTTAATTTATTATGCTGCACCCTCGCTTTTAGTTTTCAATATGCTGCGTACGTTTGTATTACTTCATACAGCTGCATCAAAGAAGTTGTTGTGGGAAACTGTCTGGTTTTGCTTTTGAATAAGGGACAGTTGGATCCTTTCACATTCAGAGAAGAATGGAAAATAGTTTAAAATGGTGGGATTAGCACATCAGCTGGATCATTCGGTTAAAGGGTTGAACATTGAAATAGTTAAGCTTTAACATTTAATTTGGCTTCATTAGAATTCAGAGTCAATAACCTAGTGAGGTGGAGGGGCAGTTCACATCCCTGAGATATTGCTTCAGGCTGTTGTAGACCTAGGAAGATAATATTGAATCAGTAACACTGACCTGTTCATGTTCTCAAGATTTTCCTCATATCCATGAGGGCTAGAAAAAAAATAAATAAATGGAAGCTTAGATTCAAGAACACAATTCTGCAGCAAGAGGTGGATTCCACTGCAAATATCTCAGCCGTGGTACTACAACACACACAGGCCCAGCTACCAAACAATGTTCCTGAAACTTCTCAGATTCCTGTTCAGCTGCTCAGATTGAGACTCCGGCATTTGGGGGAGGCAGACAAACAAAATGACTACATGAGATAAACAAGACATATGACTGCTTTCTCCAGGAAGAAGAGTCAGGAGGATCATAAAAGGCCTGGAAGATGTCTGCTTCTTTCATGTCTTTTATGAAATTCTAAACAGCTACTGAGGAAGAACCCAGGTATAGTTGCTAGAAGCTGCCTCACTGGCAAAGGATTTAGATTATTTATATTAACAGAAGGTCCCCTTCAGAATCACTCACCCAAAAGTTTTCTGCCTGTTGATGCCTCTCACGTTTTCATCTACACATCAGAGATGGTTTGGGGTGCAAGTGATGCGTGCAAGGCCTCTGTTTCCAGTGACTTGCAGCTTCTGGAGATTGGACAATGATACCAGAAGGTCACGATGCTCTCTGGCAATGAGACTTTTTTTTTAAAAAAAAAAAACGCCTAGTTTTCGTGACAAAAAGCTTACACCCCTGCAAGAGACTTTTGTCAGTTCCCCTCCCTTTATTGTCGACAAACAGCCAGTGTAGACACCACAGCTTTTTCTTCTATTGTATTGGCCTCCAGAAAGTGTCCCACAATTCCCATGCTGCCACTCTGGTCATCGGTTTGAATTCTGCTGCCCTGCAGTCAACCCACCCCTCTCCCTTGCAAGCCCTGGGAATTTTAAATCTCAATTCCTGCTTGCTGGCTTCTCAGAGGAGCTTCCCAGGTCAGCATGGCTGGCTATCGCACCAAATGCGCTCCCGTTCGGACCGCTGCTGAGTTGTTGGACCTGATCAGCATATAGGGAGAGGAATCTGTTCAGTCGCAGCTGCAAATGACCAGTAGGAATCAGGACACATATGGACAAATTTCTCGAGGCTTGTGCAAAAAGGTCTATGATCAGGACATGCAGCAGTGCAAAGCGAAGATAAAGGACCTGAGGCAGGCGTACCATAAAGTGTGGGAGGCGAACCATTGTGCCCATGGTGCACTAAGACCTGCCACTTCTATAAGGAGCTAAATGCTATCCTTGGTGGTGACCCCACCTCCATCGCCAATAGACTCGTGGGTACATCGCAGGCAGCAGAAAGAGGGGGTAACCTGGAGGCTGAAATTCTGGAAGAAGAAGTTGAGGAAGAAGAGGATGTGGTGCTTCCAGCCCAGTGGGGTAAGCAGCCAGGAACTTTTCTCCTCTCCAGAAGTGCTCAACAAGGAGCAGGAAGCGGATGAGACGCTGGGTAAGTTACTACGGCTTGTGTAGGGAATTGAAAAGTGGGAGGTAGGTAGTGTTTTCTGTGAGGTGGACATTGCCTGGTGTAGCTAATCTGCATGGCCAAGCAGGGTGTCGATGGACATCGAGACTTGCAGAGAATCTTCCAGAGAGAGTCTCTGGACAGTTTCCAAGAGGTACTTGTTAATCCTCTGCCACAGATTCCAAGGGATTGCAGCCTTGTTAGTTCCCCCATTGTAGGAAACTGTACCATGCCATTTAGCAATCACTGGATCTGGGTGCAAAGCAGCACATAGCTGAGCTGCATATAGACCAAGGTGAAAGCCGCAAGCATTCAGCAGTTGTGCCCTGGTTTCCCTGATAACCCACAGCAGCGAGATGTCAGCCAGCAGGTTGGCCGCTCATGAAAAAGTGTGTGATAATTTTAGAATGAGTTCCCTGCAAAACTGCCCTGCAAACCGTGACCGTTTTGTCTGTAAACCCAACTGCCTTCCCGACACTCACCATGATTGGGGTGCTTGTGGAACTATGTGCCTGCCTAAAGTCTCAGAGAGAAAGTGATTTCTACTAGCAAAAGGCCCTTGTTACTAAAATGTTTCAATCATTTGCTAGAATATAACAATCCCGCTTTTGTTCAGCACAGACCTCGAGGAACACACCACACACCCCCACAGACTGGCTTCGGCAGATAAGGAGGGACCCTAGGTGCAGCAAAGAAAACATGTTCCAGGAGGTGCTGCAGCGCAAGGAGAGACAGAACAAGGAATGCAAAGAGTCCTGGGTAGCTGAAAGGCAGGACAGAAAAGAGAGTGCTGCATTTGCTAGGCAAGCGACAGAGCGGATGATAAAAGTGATGGAGGATCTGACAGGGCTGCTCAAGTCTTTGATATAGCTGCAGACTGAGCAGATCCGTGGTAGACTTCCACTGCAGCACATGCAGATGCATAATTCTTTGCCAACCCCCCTCTCCCCCCAATGCCCACACATTCCTTTTCACTTCACAGCTCTCCTGAGTTTCCTCATCACTCCACCCCCTCTCACAGCTTGCACAATGATAGCTCAAGCTACACATAGTTGTGAGGCTTTACCCTTTTTAACAATAAATAAAGGCTAAGTATTTAATGGTAAAGCGTTTTTATTCTGTGTTCTACAAAAGCATATAGCAATCAATTCACTCTCGGGAACAGGTTTCTAAGGCATTTTGTTGCATAGATCTTGGGCCCCAAAATTGTTCATGGATGCACCAGGGAAGCAACTCCAAAGCAGACATGTGTTACTGCCCTTTATTGTCAAAGTGGTTCCTCAGAGCCTCTCTGATGTTAATAGCAGCCCTCTGGGCTCCTCTGACAGCCCTAGCATCTGGCTGTTCAAACTGTACAGCCAAGCGCTCTGCCTCAGTGCTCCACACATGAGCAAACATTTTACCCTTAGATTCACACAGATTATGCAAAGTGCAGCACATGGCTATGACCACAGGAATATTATCCTCGGTAAGGTCTAGCCTGCTATTGAGACACCTCCAATGAGCTTTCAAATGGCCAAATGCACATTCGACTACCATGCGGCACCTGCCCAGCCTGTTGTTAAAACACTCCTTGCTGCTGTCTGGGTGCTCTGTGTAATGTTTCATGAGCCAGGATTGTAAAGGGTAAGACAGGTCTCCCAGGATTACTATGGGCATTTCCAATCTCCCACTATGATCTTGTGGTCTGGAAAGAAACTCCCCATCTGCAGCTTTCTGTACAGGCCACTGTTCCTGAAGATGCATGTGTCATGCACCTTTCCAGACCAGCCTGCATTGATGTCTGTTAAATGCCCCCGGTGATCCACAAGCGCCTGCAACACCATGGAGAAGTATCCATTCCTACTGATGTATTCAGAGGTAAGATGATCTGGCACTAAAATTGGAATGTGTGTGCCATCAAGTGCCCCGCCACAGTTAGAGAAATCCATCTCTGCAAAGCCATCCACTATTCCATGCACATTTTCCAGAGTCACATCCACAGCAGGATGTGATTTATTGCCCTGCACACTTGGGTTAATACAGTCCTAACAGTGCACTTTCCTTCTCCAAATTGATTTGCAACTGACCAGTAGCAGTCTGGATTTACCAGCTTCCACACAGTGATTGCAACATGCTTCTCTAATGAAAGGGCAGCTCTCAATCTTGTGTCCTTGCACGGCAGGTTAGGGATAGCTCAGCACATAACTCAATGAAGGTTGCCTTATGCATCCTAAAGTTCTGTACCAACTGGTCGTCACTTCCCCACTCTGAACTCTAGGGTACAGATGTGGGGACCTGCATGAAAGACCCCCTAAGCTTATTCTTACCAGTTTAGGTTAAAAACTTCCCCAAAGTACAAACTTTGCCTTGTCCTTGAACAGTATGCTGCCACCACCAAGAGTTTTAAACAAAGAACAAGGAAAGAGCCCTTGGAGATGTCTTCCCCCCAAAATATACCCCCAGACCCTACACACCCCCTTTCCTGGGGAGGCTTGAGAATAATATCCTAACCAATTGGTTACAAAATTATCAAAGACCCAAACCACTGGATCTTGGAACAATGGAAAAATCAGTCAGGTTCTTAAAAGAAGGATTTTATTAAAAAAAAAGAAAGGTTAAAAATCTCTGTAAAATCAGGATGGAACATACTATACAGGGTATTCTAATTCAAAACACAGAGGATCCCCCTCTGGGCAAAACCTTAAAGTTACAGAAAATAGGAATAAACCTCCCTCTTAACACAGGGAAAATTCACATAAAACAAAAGATAAACTAATCCGCCTTGCCTAGCTTACCTATATTGGTTGCAATATTGGAGACTTGGATTAGGATGGGTTGGAGAAGATGGGTTTCTGTCTGGCCTCTCTCAGTCCCAAGAGAGAACAACCACGTAAACAAAGAGCACAAACAAAAGCCCCCCCCCCCCGCAAGATCTGGAAGTATCTTGTCCCCTTATTGGTCCTTTGGGTCAGGTGCCAGCCAGGTTAGCTGAGCTTCTTAACCCTTTACAGGTAACAGGATGTTGCCTCTGGTGAGGAGGGATTTTATAGCACTGTATACAGAAAGGTGGTTACCCTTCCCTTTACATTTATGACAGGTCATCATCCCACACTTGCATGACAATGCGATCCCACCAATCAGTGCTTGTTTCCCTAGCCCAAAAACAACGGTCTACTATATGCAGCTGCTCTGTGAATACATAAAGCCCTGATAAGTTGCTGCCGTCCATGTCACACTCGCGTGCCTGCGATTCATCCTCTGTCAGTAACTCTGCAAGTAAATGTGCTGTCGTGCACGATGTCCTCACGACAGCTAACAGCGCATAGGAGAGATGTGAGGGATCCATCCTCTCTCACAGCAGATGCTGGCCCGCACTACAAAAGAATGATAGTTGGAAAAATAGCACGAAAAGAAGCCAGAAACCATTGGAGGGCTGGGACACAAAGCGATGCATGACGGTACATTTTTCACATCCCAGGATGCGCCGTGCTCTATTTCCGCATTCCCAGAACTGATGGTGTAGCCAGGCACTGTGGGATACATACCCATAGTCCTTTGCTTTTGCTGTTGACAAAGGTGCCCCGAATGTGGACATGATCTGTCAATAGAGGGAGCAAATGTAGACACGCTTTGGCGACTTTGCTTTTGTCGACATTAGTTTCATCGACAAAACTTGCCAGTGTAGACAAGCCCACAATTGCTGTGTATTGGCTTTTTTCCTTGTCCAGAGAAAGTCCCTTTGTTCCTCAGTGCTTGGATCTCAAGGCACAAAGCAGCCAAGAGTCAATTCTGAGGCTCCGTACTGAGGGTCTCATTATGCTCTTACCAGTGTAAATTAGAACAGATTCAGATGCACAGGATCACAGTCTTTGGTCACAGTCAGGATCAGTTAGAGACAGTAAGGTATGTCAGTCAGCGTGGTGACTGGACAATGCAGCCAGTCCTGTGCTGGCTCTTGCATACTTTAGACTACCTGATATACCCTGACTGGGCACTTTTGGGGGAAGGAGGGGTGACAGGGTAGCTGGCTACATCATCTCTATGCCAGCTGAGGACTCCCCATGCCTTGGACCAGTGGAAAGAATCTGTCCCACAGTTTTTACAGGCACTTTTGAAAAAAACTACCACAAATCTCAGTTTTAAAGGGGGCTTAGGCCCAGAAATACCTTTGAGTATCTGGGCCTAAGTCACCTTTGAAAATGGTATTTAGGCTCCTAAATCACTTAGACACTTTTGACAATGTTACCCTTAGTTCTCAATCAAGCAAATTCCATTTGCTTCAGTGCCATAGTAAGGCCTGAATAAATGTAGAATAAATACTTCAGACTTTTTCTCAAAGACTTTTTAAAACACACCTCTAAGGATAATTTAATGGCTGTATTATAAAACTTTGTGTAAAAAAAATCTTGTTTTTTTTCCCTTTACTCCCTTTCCTTCTGAGAAGCCTATTTCTTTTTATTGTATTCCACTAACAACAGGGCTTTTCACAGATAAGTCACAGTAGGTTACAAACAGCAATATTAATCAACCCGTGCAACTGTTAGGGAAACTAATAACAGTAGTTAAGACTTTTGCTGTGCTGAAGGGAAAAAGTGTGTATGAAGGGAACTCTTGTAATTTAATGTAATAGTATCAAATATACAAGCCAGTTCACAGTTTGTGGACTTGTGTGTCAGATAACCCTCCCTCATTACAGTGAATGAAGGAGGCCAGGCAATCCATGACATTGTTTTTCCATGAGTCAAAGATTTTGCATATAACACTAAGTAAAGATAATAAAAAAGTGAGAATATGTAGCATAGAGAAAGAGGAAGTTTTAACATTAGCCTCAGTATAGAGCAGTGGTTCTCAACTCTGGTCCACCACTTGTTCAGGAAAAGCCCCTGGAGGGCCAGGCCGGTTTGTTTACCTGCCGCGTCCGCAGGTTCAGCCGATCGCGGCTCCCACTGGCCGCAGTTCGCCGCTCCAGGCCAATGGGGGCTGCAGAAAGCAGCACGGGCCAAGGGACATGCTGGGGCTGCCCTTCCCTCAGCCCCCATTGGCCTGGAGCGGCGAACTGCGGCCAGTGGGAGCCGCGATCGGCTGAACCTGCTGACGCGGCACGTAAACAAACTGGCCCGGCGCTCCAGGGATTTTCCCTGAACAAACTGTGGACCAGAGTTAAGAACCACTGGTATAGATCTTAATAAGTAGGTATGAGCAAACCTGTTGAGCCAAATTTCAAATCTACTCAAACTATGTGGGTTTGTAAGTTCAACTTAGATGTTATTGGGCTCATGTTTGACTTAAAAAGACAATTTTTAAAAAAAGATTGCAAGGCAGGGATCAAGAAAACAATCAATGGAGAAAAAGAGGAAGTGAAAGCAAAATCAAGAGGCTGCACAAAAGGAGCAGAGAGGCAGAAAGAAAAACCCTAAGGCAAAACGAAATAAATATAGTATGTCATATCCTGCAAGAGCTGTGTAGGAACTGAATTTCCATTTCATGGGAAATTTTGTATTTCCTATTTTTTCCCCCATTCTGAATTGGAACAAAGAGTTAGAAATGTAAATTTTTCCCCTGAATACACATATTGGAAGAATTCCATTTCAGAAGAACTGAAACAGAATTTTTCCATACAATTTGGGCATGGAGCAAGACTACCTGGGGTCCTGAGCAACCCCCCCTCACCCCTGCCTTCCTGGTTTCTATCAGAAGTCTTGAAAGTATTTACACTTTCCCACAGAACAACATTCTCCAGTGGCAAACTGTTCCATTGGAAATTTTTCAGCCAGCTGTATATCCTACCATTGCTTTTTCAAGAGAACTCTCTATAGAGCTCAGAGGGGACTTCCGATTTTAAAATAGATCTGACAGGGCACATAAGTCTAGATTTCAATAGGTGGGCAGGGGTCTTTTCTAAACCAAGTAATATGTAGTACAGATTTCCAAAGGAAACAAACAAGCTCATTTTTTTCTAATTTCATTGTTTACCTTGAGGGGAAGGAAGGGGGGACAAAACAAGCATGTCAATTGTAGAGAGGGAAGAGTTAGCAATATTGAACTAGTTTTTCAAACTTCCGAAAACAATTAGAGGGGTTCACAAAACACTGAACTCTACAAAGTTCATCCATTTCTAAATACACTGAGCTTTATTATAGTTATTTCCACTTTGGTGAGCAGGTTCCTGTTATACATTGGAGAATAAGAGGTGAGAAGAAGGAATCAATTTAGTGTCCAGCTACTAAGGAGAGTCACATTACTCTCTGTTTGGAGTTGAGATGTTCAGGCCTCTGGCTCTGCAAACAATTCAGACTAACTTAATTTGCATATGCAGAAGCTTGGCTGAGGCAGGGGACAAGAAAAGATATATGACTCCACTGTACATCTCTCAGGCTTAGCGAGGAAATGTAAGGTACGCTGGAAAAAGGCCTTCATGGATTGCAATGTCAATTCTTCGAATTAGATCTGCTTTGGAAGACGTTCAATTTTTCATTCATACGGACAGTTCTTATTCAATAAAATTATCTTAAACACCTCTTGTGCTTCCACCCTATCTAGTCTGTTACTCACTTCATATTGCTGTCTATATGGTAACTCTAGCTGATAATTGTTCCAAGTGCTTTTCCTAAAATACCTCAAACACAACCTCATGAGTGAGTGGCTCTGGGTAGCTGCTTCCATTTAATGCAGTGGGAGTAGGTTCAGGCCTTAAATAGTGCTTAAGGGCATGATCCTGCACCGCTGAAGTCAGTGAGTTTTGCCACTAATGTCAATGACGGGGGAAGGTGACTCAGGCTGTAACTAAGGACATATTTTACTACTCCAAAGCTCAAAATACCACATAAGTTTATCATCATCATAATCTGCTGTTTCCAACACTAAGGTGGAATAGAGCCAACATCTTCTGAGTTCTTGGCTTTGGTATCCAGACTGCCAGACAGTTCAAGACAGCCCATTTTGCAGTTGGGGAACTGAGGAACAGAGGCTAGCTGACTTTCTCAAGGTCACACAGGATATGTGTGGTGGAGCAGGGACTTGAAACCCAGGTGTCCTAACTCCTAGGCCTCTCAACCACTAGGCCACCCTCCCTCTCACCGAACATGTTACATACCCCTTCACTCAACTGGCACTTACACAGCCAAGTCACAAAGGCAGGACACAAGGTTAGTAGATCAGAATTCAACCCATAATTTTAAATGGGTAAATATATTTATCTTTTGTGGGACAGATTCTTGACCAACCTAATCCCTTCTCCTTTGCAATCCCACTGCAATTAATTTTTGCACCAGACATAAGTTAGTGCACAATTACAGTTTGCTAGTGATAGACTATTGTTGCATGTAGATTTTTTGGCAATAAATACTTGTCTGACCTAGATCTTTCCAGAAGTTGATGGGATTTGGCCAGACAGTTCACGTGCCCTTTGAAAAAAAAAAAACAGAACAAAAAACTACTCTCCCCTTTTGTATTTATAGAAGAAATCAGAGATGCATCTGTTTGTGCCTTACTGCCTGCAGAGACTGTAGCAGAGTTATATAAAACGTCTTTATTTATTTCCCTTGCAGTTACTTGACTGTTCTGGTCTGTAAATTGTGAACCCCTTGGACAAGAGACCATCCACTCCTCTTGAATGGAGGAAGCTACTTAGCATATTCTGGGTGCCGCCACAAACAAATGATAATGCTCTGGAGATTAGAAACTGAAAGGGCTCATTGTGATTGCCTTCCCCATACAAGTGGTCCCTTTGACTTCAGTTGGAGAGTAAATACCCACCAACATGAGTCAGGATCTTTTGAAAATGAGAGTTCATCAGTAGCCATACAGACAAAAGCCCAACCCCAGTTGTCCTCAGCAGTCTTTATTATCTCTTTTTCCATTGGTTAAGGGAATCTTTCTAAGGCCTGATCTTTGGTTGTATTAAAATCCTAAGATCACTATGTGCCTTCTTCCACAAGAGGGGGGAAAAGTAAAACCACATGAAACTGGGCAAGGCACCAAACATATTGATGAAGTCTCTGGTGAAATGTTTTGGCATCACTGCATAACAATAACACACCATTTTGATTAACTTGAACAAACAAATCCAATAGATGATTTAAAAAAATAATACAGATGTGATATAACTTTACACTTTAAGAATGTAGAAGGCAGATTTACCATCACATTAACTGTTTCTTTTGACAAAGGAGAAAATGTGGTCTAAAGCCATAGGCTGTGTCCATAACAGGGAACACTGGAGGGAAATTCCCATTGGAGCTACCACTGGTGCCACTAAGCCAATGAGAGCTATGATGTAGCTAAGATTCTGGCATCTTCCAGTGGCTTAATCACTATGTCAATTAAAATGAACTGATAAAAAGGTCAGAAGCCAGCTGAGCAGTAGGGCTTTGTGACAAAGGATGTGCCTACACAGCAGGTGGGAGGTGTAATTCCCAGCATGGTAGACAAACAGGTGCTAGTTCTCCTAGAGCTAACACCAAATAGCAGCATGGCCACAACAGCTTAGGCTAGCTGAGCAAGTATATACCTAGAGGGTCAGGCAGGATTGTATTTAGGTGGATACCCTGAGCCTGTGCCACCACGGCCATGCTGCTCGAGCAGAGCTAGCAAATGTACGTTGACCCATTCTGGGAATTACACCTGGGTATGTCTGCACAGCAGCTTGCAAAGTGACTCACCAGCAGCATGTCCCCTTGTGGCAGACACAGCATTGGCATTTGCTCTTTTTGTCACCTTGCCAGCCACTCACTTGGGTCTGGTGGTGGTGGTCCCCTCTGTCTGGCAATTTAGCCCCATCCAGACAGATCATGCTCGGACCCATCTCTTCAGGGCAAGTGTCCAGTCCAACAACAGTCTGGCAATGTCTTACCAGGTCTGTAGCCCAGCTAGTCCTTACAACTTATCTCCGCAGTCTTCATCATTCTTTTTTCTGATGACTGTAAGGGAACCCAGTCCTTCCCTCAACCCTGGGTTGTAGCTCAAGGCCCCTGTAGCAGATATTGAAGGTCTAGAACTTCAGACCTCCAGCTTCTTCCCTGGACTGCCTCCTACTGCAGCCCCCCGTAGGCCTTCTTCCCCAGTCCACCTCAGAGGAAAGGTAACAAGGAAAGGCAAAATACAAAAATAGTCCAGACATGTTTCTGGCCTCCCTCCTTTCAGGAGATACCTAATAAGCTGCAGCCCAGCTCAGAGGCCTCAAAACTTTTGTGTAGTGTTCACAGGAAGACTCAGGCAACTTTGTCCTCCATACTCCTTTTTGGACATCAACAGGGAGCAGTCTGTCCATCTCCCAAAACCGGCTCCCTCCCTTTTAAGGATCTTCCTTCAAGCCTGGGAGGCCTCATAGGTGCAGTGAGGTGAGTTGCCTGAGCCCAAAACCATTCTTTAACCCCTTCCTGCTGGGTACAGGCTTTGTACTCCGAGTCACGGGCTCCCACTTAAGGTACCTGAATGGGTGCAAATTTATTTCTCAATTAACCTACTGCAAACATGGCCTAATATTCATGATCTAGAGCCATTTTCTTCCTCCCCATCCCGCCTGCCCCAGAATCCCATTATTGCTGAATGCTACAAGAATTATTTCACTGACATACTGTACATAAGAACACCTTTTAAACTTTCAAGTATCAGAGGGGTAGCCATGTTAGTCTGGATCTGTAAAAGCAGCAAAGAGTCCTTTTAAACTTTGCTATAATTAAAGGAGGGGGAATCTGGTGGGTAAACAATCAATCACCTATTGACCATCCCAAAGTCAAACTAAAACCTAAATGAGTGCAGTGGTTTAAAAAAGTTTTGATAGACATTTCCCTTCTACCCATCCACCTTCTAACTTTCCCCAGCAGAAGCTGGCCCAAACAGCAGGAGATTTCCAATCATACTATTGTCACAATAGAGAAGCTCATAGACTCAGGCTTTAAGGTCAGAAGGGACCATCATGATCATCTAGCCTGACCTCCTGGGCATCACAAGCCATAGAACCTCACCCACCTGCTTCTGAAATAGACCCCTAACCTCTGGCTGAGTTACTGAAGTCCTCAAATCCTGATTTAAAGACTTCAAGTTACAGAGAATCCACCATTTACACTAGTTTAAATCTGCAAGTGTCCCATGCCCAATGCTGAATAGGAAGACACCTTCCCCCAGGGTCTCTGCCAATCTGACCCAGGGGAAAAAATTCCTTCCTGACCCCAAATATGACCATCAGTTAAACCCTGAGCATGTGGGCAAGACCCACCAGGCAGATACCTGAGAAAGAATTCTCTGTAGTGACTCAGAGCCCTCCCCCTTTAGTGTCCCATCTCCAGCCGCTGGGGATTTTTGCTGTAACTGTGCACTGCAACTGTAGTGGGGGCGAAAACCCACAGGGATTCAGGTGAGAGGGAGGAAAAGGTCTGTAGGGAAGGGATTGGTGAGAGGACCCGTGTAGGATATTAGGGCCTGGGGATGGTGCTTGTCAGAGTGGTAGAGAATTCAGGTAAGAATAAGGTCTGACCATTTCAGTGTTTATCCAAATCGAACTAAGCCTCTCTAGGGACCAGGATGTGATCAGTCAGGCCTAATGGTTAGAGGTAGGGTCAGAAGCCAGGAACCAAAGCTAGAGCCAGAGCCAGGATCACACCCAGGGTCAGGGCTAGAGTCAGGATCAGGAGCCATGCCAAAGATTGAGCTGAAATCAGTATCAGGCATCATAGTGACGGTCAGGAGTGGAGTCAGTCAGAAATCAGGGAACAGTGCCAAGGGTCAAGCCAGAGTCAGCGTCCAGTACAGCAGTGAATAAGGAATCTGCTCAGACAACTTCTTGTGCCTCCTTCCAGCTTAAGTAGTGCATCTGGGCCAGTTGGTGGAGCTGGATGTCTGCTCCAATCAGGAGCTTGATGGGTGAAGCCTCTGGTAGACCGCAGAGATGCTAGTTCCCTTTTGCGGTGTTCCAGAGAACTGTTTGTTTTGATCTGGGCACCAGTTGGGGACCTCACTGCTTTAATCATAAGTAGTTTATATGTGCTAAATACAACTACAGCATCAGAGAAATCCCTGGAAAAATAAGGGCACAAAGAAATTAATGAGAAATCTCTGTAAAAAGGCATGAAGATAGTATTCTTGGTTTTTTAATATCATATATTAATAATATTAACATGGCAACCTAACATGAGAGTTGGGGCAATTGAATGAAATATTTTCCCAACCTTATATAGTTATAGAAACATCTTTGTTTAATAAATGAGCTGTTTCACTATGTAAATACAGATTTCACTACTGTTCTTTTCACTACTTAATTATTCCTATTATTTACTATTTGTAAATATTGCTATCTCCAGCTGAGATTGGGTCCCTATTGTGCCTAGCACTATATATACTTATAGTGAGAGATTTCAGAGTAGCAGCCGTGTTAGTCTGTATTCGCAAAAAGAAAAGGAGTACTTGTGGCACCTTAGAGACTAACAAATTTATTAGAGCATAAGCTTTTGTGAGCTACAGCATCCGAAATGCATCCGATGAAGTGAGCTGTAGCTCACGAAAGCTTATGCTCTAATAAATTTGTTAGTCTCTAAGGTGCCACAAGTACTCCTTTTCTTATAGTGAGAGAGAATCCCTGCTCTGAAGAGCTTACAAAGCAGACAAAGGGTGGGAGAAAAGAAGTATTATTATCCCCATGTAGCAGATAGGACCGTGAGTGGCAGGGGGTGTCTGTGCTGCCATTGGTGGTGTGACTGCAGCATGCATAGGCATACTTGAGCTAGAGTGGTAAAAAAATAGCAGTGAATCTACAGCAGCAGGATAGGCTAGCCACCCAAATACATAATCAGAGTCCCAGGTAGGTATGTACCACAAAGCTAGTCCATGCTGCCACCCCCTTTATGGCATTTTTAGAGATCTTGCCTACATGGGTTGCAATTGCTCCTTCAGATTACAGAGACTAGCCCCAGGTCACAAAGGAAGAGTATAGCAGAAGCAGGTATTGAACCTACATCTCCTGAGAACCTGGTTAATTAAAGACCATTCTTCCTCCCTTTCTTGATTAGAGTTTAATTTCATTAAGTAATCAGTATAGTATGGTACTGTATGAAGAGGAAACTCAAGAAATTATGAGAGCTCTTCAAGGAAGTTATCTACAAAACCCGGAGCTAAAAAAATTCTGGTGAGACAATAATAAAAGAACCAAATAGCTACATAAAACATGAAAGAGAAAAAGAGCACACTGGAATCAAGGAATCTCCCACAGTACAAACGAGTTAACTGCTAAAGAAGCACAAGTGTACTATGTCTCATATTCACTTTGCAGATCAATTCTGAGGGTGGGAGAATTTTTCTCTGTGAATTTTGTATTCATTCTAATGTGCACTTGTACATCTGTTAGACATTTGTCTATTAGTTTATAACTAGTACTGATATTTAAGCCAGTAAAAAGCATTAATACCCAAAATGGAACAAACATATACAGCTGTTATGAAACTGGCATTTTCTAAGTGAGGTCAAAAATGATCCTTATTGCAGCATTTTCACCAATTCAGTATGAAAAAAAAATAGCCAAAATATTATTTTACTGCTCATGATAAGAAGATCAAATCTATTTCTTGTGGGTTTTTTTTAAATTTATTATTTTTTTCTTCTGAAACCCTTACTCATGCTGAGTACAGTAGTATGTTATTCCACAGGACAGCTCACTGAGGTCAATATCAGGTCTTGAAGAGTAAATTGCTATTCAGTGTAACAGTGTCAGAATCTGATCCTAAATAATCTACAAGGGGTAATTTGCAGCTCTCTCACACACATTTTGAAGGTGTTTGGGGGGTTGTTTTTTGCAGCGGGGTGGGGGTGTTTTTTAAGGCAGCCCTGCTTCTCCAGCTTCTTGTTTTGATCAACCCCCAACCTTTAAAATTATATATATATATATATATATATATATATATATATATATATAGACACTAGAGGATGAATGGGAACCTTATTGTTCCATCCCCAAACTTTCTTTTTTGTCCTTTTGTTTAATTACAGCATTGTAATACAGTCACTTAGGCCCACATTTGGGAACCTAAAACACCGATTTCAATGCCTCAATACCTTTAAAAGTCTGAAGTTTCATAATGATCTGAACTGATTTGGCTATCATAATGGCAAAATGTTTGGCAGGAGGAGAATGCAGCACAAATAACATGGGCTAAATCTAAGAACAGCAAATACATCTCACCAAGGGTGAAATTCACTTAGGATCTAAGGGAGAGCACAAAGGCCCATGCACCACATAAAACCTCAAGATAGGGCTTAAATAGGACTTACATGATGCTTAATACCTTGTACTGACCTTGCTGAATTTTTCCCAAAGAATAGGCATCAGTTGTTTATATGTTCTCTTACTTGGATTACACAGAAGATCCTAAAATATTGCTTTTTTTCTTTTTTAATGACTAAGACTGTGTACGAGTCTGGGGGGTTAATTGTGAGGGGTTACTACGATATTTCCTCTCCTGAATTGTCTCTTGCATTTGAAATCTGAAGAAAGACTTTACCAACCTCTTTGTTTTAGGTTGGTCCTTCATGATACCCACCTCTGGCTGATGGCCAGCTGACTTCTGGAAATGGGCTGTGTCTCAAAGTCAGACCAGACAGTTATAGGAGAATGGAGGAAGATGGGCATATCAGTCCAAGAATGGTGAATACCCTTTACCCTAGGGACTAAAAAGAGGTTACCTCAGGTTAATTAGAAACACTTGAAATCCAATTATGGACAACCAGTGACCTTTTAAAACAGAAACAAGCAGCAGCAGGGAGAAAAGGCTTCTACTACATAGAAGGCTGTTCTCCTTCCTATAGGGGAAACAATCAAGATTACTTCTGTCAGAGTAGCAGCCGTGTTAGTCTGTATTCGCAAAAAGAAAAGGAGTACTTGTGGCATCTTAGAGACTAACAAATTTATTTGAGCATAAGCTTTCGTGAGTTACAGCTCACTTCATCAGATGCATGAAGTGAGCTGTAGCTCACGAAAGCTTATGCTCAAATAAATGTGTTAGTCTCTAAGGTGCCACAAGTCCTCCTTTTCTTTTTAAGATTCCTTCTGATTGAGAAAGTGCTGGCAACCATAAGACAGCATAAGACAACACTCTGGGGGTGGGGGGAGGAAATGGATTTCTTTGTGTTGTGAGTTTGTTGTTTGCTCAAGAGACCTACTTGGGCCTACCCTGAGGCCCACCTTGCAAATAGTGTAAAAATAAACCAGAATGAAGAATTAGAAGCCTTCACAGTAGGACTGGCTCCCTACAAGCCTCATACCACCAAAGAGAGAAATGCTGAGGCTGACAGTATTAGGAAAGAAACCCACATTTTTAAAAATACTTTTGTTATGGACCAAGATGGTAAGCAGTCTTGCCTAGTAGTCAGGTCTAGTGGGCAAAGCAGGCAGCCAGGTTGGGGAACAAAGCCAAGGGTCAGCACTAGAGTCAACTGCCAGTTACCTGAGCCAGGGATCACACCCGAGTCAGCCAGGAATCAAAGTTGAGGGTCAGAGGCAGGACTAGTAACTGACATTTAGAAGCAAGGCGGAAGGGCAGGAATGGGACACAAGGATTAAGCACGAGGCAGGAGCCAATCAGGAGAAGAGTCCAGTACAGCCACAGGAGGAAATCACCTTATTACTCAGACAACTTCATGTGCCTCCTTCTGCCTTAAATAGCATGGTTGGACCGATCAGTGGGGCTGGGCAATCCTCCAATCCAGGCTCCTGTGGTAAGTGCCTTAGCTGAGGCTGTAGTCCTACGAGCTTCTCAACCCAGCAACTTTTAGCAGACAGTGGGTAGAGGCCAGGATGCAGCGACCTGAGAAATTGTGCTCTTGTATATCACAGTGAAATTAAGAAGTTTCATTCCTTTCATATGACATCTAGCATGTTGCCACTCTAGTACATCTGCCCCAATATAGATTTAAGTATCCTGCTTTCAAAGAGTCCTTGCAAATGGTCCATCTTCTGTGTGTTATGGGATGATCAAGTCTCTATAACAACTATTCCAATTTCCAGCTGTATCCAAGTGTGACGTTCACAGATTCAAAAAACTGGCACAGCCACATATTATAAGTAGTCCACCTGGCTCCATTTATTTCCCCTTTCAAATTAAAGGCAAGGTAACCCAAAACCTCCGTCTTCTGCTTTTAAACATTTCACACGAACCCATTTGGGGAATTTATTGTGGTTTTAAAAAGATCAGACTTTTTCATTTGGTGTGTCACACTACAAAAACTGTATGGTACCTGTTAGCCAGATGCTATGGGAATAATAGGCCAAAAGGTACCAGATTTCCTATTTAGAGTCTGCTGTATAGCATACATATCAGAATCAGGTGATATTAATGAAAAATAGCACTGGAAAAGTTACAAGCCACTATTCCAAACAAAAATGGCATTTTTTTCCCTTTTATAAGTGAACTCAATCTAAATAAGCTTTGAACTCTCAGATCTGTCTGTTTGTGGGAGGCTGCTTGTAACAGCCATATAGCCAATATGACGACAAGTTTGGAAGAGACCCAGGTATTTTTAATCAGTGAAACTGTACTGTACTGTCTGAAACGTATGAAACTACTCATGCCTGTTACATATCTAAAATTTTCTTTGATTTTATATTAAGTTAATGGAACCCAAAGATCAAATTTCTAAAAGATTTACTACTTCTCAGCAGCCTATGCAAGCTCTAATAGGATATTGTAATGTTTTTATAGCAAGCAATTTACTTTTAGAGATTGTAAATGATACAGTGACTGTCAGTACTGGCATGAGCAACGACTTCACTATCATCAATATTAATGCTCAGTTTTCTTTCTGGCTGATATTAAACCAGACCAGAGTTCTGTCATGAATACACAAACCTATGGAAACAGTGAAGAACTCAGAGCAAATCATAGTGGAAAATAAATACTGTCTTGGAATTCTGAAACATTTGGTTGATTTTTTTTTCTCCCTACTTTCATTGCACACCAACAGAACCTGTCCTCCTGCTGTTTTTAAAGTCCTTCCTTTGGGCAATTTTTCAGGATACATGACTATGTCTTGAGCCCATACAAAAAGCATGCAGTATTTTGGTAGGACTTGCTCAGGAAATAAAAGGCACACACTTTATTGAGGTATTGTGTGTATTTCTGAGGCCTAGTCTGCACTTAACATTTTTGCTGGCATAGTTCACATAGCTGTGTTGACAAAAGTCCTAGTAGAGATGCAGTTAGGCTGGCCAAAAAAGTCATTTTGCTGGGATAGTTTGTTTTGTTCAGGGAACTGGTATAAGCTATTCCAGTATAAAATTTTGCAGATATAAGCTGTGGTTCCACTAGGAGGCAAACCCTTTCCAGCATAGACAAGTCCTGAGATCCATTATACTCTCCCCATGTACCTCTCCCCTCCTCATGCATATGATGCCAATCAAAAGTGGTGGCAAAGTGAGCCAAGCAAGGGATACCTGTGTCCTAATTAAGTAGTTCTCCAACCAAGAACCAGCTGAAGTGTCTTGCAGTGACCACAGTTTAGTGTCAGTGAGGAACTAGGATCATATTGCAAACACTGATGAGTGTGCTGAATGGGACATATTGGTGGCACTGAATGGGGATGTGTAACAGGGATCACCCCAATCCTGACATCGGTCCCTGCCTCTACCTCAGGTTCCCCACTCTCATGGAAGCCAGGCCAACTCCCCTCCCAGTGCTTTAATGTAGCTTTCACCAGCCTCAGTATTTTTCCTCCTTTTTATTTATTGCTCAAATACTGTCAAGGCTGATTCGCCACTCTGGCACTTGGAGTGCAGAAGGTGGGGCCTGCAAGAATTCTAAAAATTAATACTAGCCACTCCAGGCTGGTATTAAACTCCCAAGGTTACAACTTTTCTCTGACCTTGGATGGGTAGATACTGCCGCCACCCAAGTGCAAAAAACCCTCCTTTGAGAACCCAGGAAGAAGCATTTGAGAATTCCTTCCTGTGGAGTACCCTCAAGCCCCTTCATCCCACCTCTGGGAAAGAGCTGAGAAAGAAAACAAAATCAGCTGTTGCCACCAGCTAATTAAACAACATGTGCACAAACCTTTTAGGAGACAAAAATCCAACCTTGTTCTTAAAAAAAGTAAATTTTGTTAAAAACAAAAAGAAAGAAAATATATCTAAAAACTCAGACTATTGCTAGATTTTAAAAAGAACCACTTATAAGGATTAAGCATCAGAATAATTTTCTTGAGGTCCAGTTTAAAGGTTACAAGCAAAACAAAAGCACCTCAGGCTAGCACAGAGGAGTCCACAAGACAAAGAAATAAAAGAAATAAACCTAATTGCATCTTCTTAGACATTTCCTGATCTACTTACATATCTGGGATTTTTAATGGAGTAGTTTCTAGGTCTGATTTGATGATTTTTCATACCTGGCTCAAACCTTTTTACATCATTGCTGCTCTGTTTCCTCTCCAGGAGAACAACAGACAGACAGACAAAAGGGGAGTCTTGTTTCAATTTTAAAAGTTCTAGCCTTCCCATTGGCTCTTTTGGCCAGGTGCCCACTCACTTCCCTTTACCTGTGCATGCAGTCAGACTTTTAACCCTTTACAGGTAAAGCAAGTAGAGAACAGCTACTAACAGGGATTTTATAGCTAATTGGCTGGCTGGCTATACATAAAAGGGAGCTACCCCCACTTCATTTATCACAAACACTATCACAGTTCAGCGTCAATCATGTCCCCTGGCTCATTTTAAAACCTCTGCCTCAGAGCCTTTCTGTTGCTGCCTACACAGCCCAAATCCTCAGCCAAGTCCTTCAACGTTTAGGTCCTTTTTCCAACCCAGGGTCTCCTGCAAGACTCCCATCAATGGAGCTACTTGGTGGGCTTGTACCTCACCACCTTAGGAAGCAGCTAGCTAATCACAGGTGAGACTTTGCTCAGCTCACTTGAAGGGGCCATCTCACCCTGTGACAATGTGCTTGTGCAGGCCTAATGTGTCAAATATAAATCAGAATATTCTTCTGACCAGCAGCATACAATCAACTATTTAGCATGTCATTTAATAAAAATGGAATACTGAGAATGGCAGAGGAATGTAGTAAACAAGATAACCAAGAAACTCAACCATGCCAGAAAGAAATATACTAATCTCTATATTCTAATCAGCTCCCAAAACTGTGGAGATAGAGTGGTGTTGATGCTGTACATAATGAAAAGTGATGATCCTTATGGTTGTATTGTCATGTAGGAGCATCATAGTTTACATGATATGTAAGATCAGCTGCTTTCTGAGGTTCTAAAACAATGTAACCTAATATTGGAAACTATTAGTCAGTAGGGATAAATTTTGAATTTTGTAAATTTAAGCCAGACCACTTATTAATGTAACTTCTGAAAAGAAAAAGGAACATGCTTTCAAACCAGTTAGCAAAATTCTTTCAAACAGTAACAAAGGTGCCCAGATGATGTGATTCTCTTGGATTTTCAGAAATATTTAGGTAAGGTGTTTAAAGCAGATGTGTGTGAAATGTTCTTAATAAAGTGCAAAACGACTTGGGCTTCAAGCTTCTCCCCATTACATGATGAACTAAAAAAAAGAGAGAACAGTGCTACAAAAGAAAATCGACATCTGTATTTTTTTTAAAGAAATGGGTCCGTTTTTGAAAAAAAATGGGACTGTGCCTTAAAATTATGAACAATTATGGTTTACCTATCTTTTGTGGAAAAGAGCCATCTTTCGTGAAAGCAAATTAAGGATGTGCAAAGCTACATGAAACAAAAAGGGGGAAAAATCTGCATGAAATTTTGGAAACAAATTAAATTGTAGTTTCTTTCCTAACAGACTTGTCAGGCAAATCAGTAACTAGGAGGTAAAAGACAATGAGCCAGCTTCTCAGCTGGTGTGGTCTGGCAATAGCTCCACTGAGATCAATAGAGCTATGGCAATATCAATGGAGCTATGTGGATTTAAACCGGCTGAGGATCTGGCCCAATATCTTATTGTGGGTTAAAGAGAGGTTTTTACATGATAGAGTGTCAGTGAATGCCTGTTTCATAGAATGGCATGAAGTTAATAGGGATGTGCCTCAGAAATTATTACTGGGGCCATGTCAGAAACTGGCATGGCTGCTCTCATTTGAAGCCTATACCCCGGCCTTGCAGTCACCTAGTTAGACCTTCACCTATGGATTAGCTGAGCCTTGGTTGATTGAGGTCAAGCCCTCAGGTAAGCAGGCTCAAAGAGTACTCATCAGGTTCAGAGATGACTCATTACAGACCACTGTTCTTAAATATATTTACTTCTCATTTATAATATTGATGGCCAGTAACATCTGATGCAAAAGATGCAAAAGAAATTATACTATTGTACAGTACCATGGTACAGCACCATCTGAAGAACTGTGTCCAGTTACTTCCATAGGGCTGTACGTAGTCATAAGCTCTGTCAGACCATGCCTGCACCTCCACCCCACCGCCATCACTATGTACCTTATATGCACCTATTTAAACTTTTAAGCACTCGTTAGAAAAGCAGATAAATTTCCAAACAAAACTTTGTTAAAAAAGTATAAATGTTAAAAGTGTTCATATAGAGTCCAGCTAACACCCCTCAAAATGACGTTCTTTATAAAAACGCAACACCTTTTAAAAAAACACATGCTTAAAAAGTCTGGAACTGAACAGTAAAGAGATCTGACTAGTTCCTTGCCCTTCTGTAATCCTACATTGCCCACTATCACCCCACCGGGCTTTCAATGTCAAATTTTAACTTTGTTCCCTAACAATTGTAAAAATATATGGAAAAATCAAAACAACAAATTAGTAAGAGATTATAAAATCCTGTTTCCATGTACGGGATCTACTTCAAATTTGCTACACATATGCTATAATACTGCTTGCCACAAAAGAGCTACATGTTAATAGTTGCTACTCAACATATGCCCCGATTTTACAAATTCTTAAGAATATGCTTTACTTTAAGTATATGAGCAATCCCAATGAAGTCAATGGGGCTTCTTATGTGGCTAAAACTAGGCACATGATTAAGTACAGTGTTGAATCAGGGCCTGTTAAGAACACAGCTATGATGTGGGCAGTCAAGCCTAATGGTCAAAGCCATGGGAGTAGTCAGGCCTGGAGGTTAAAGCAGAGCTGAGCTGTAATCAAGGATCAGAGCCACGGGACACCTGCAGACATCATTGAGTGCAGAGCCGACAGTCAGAACCAGGGATAAGAAGCCAAATGCCAGAGTCAATGGATGAACCGGAGACTTGGTCAGGAAGTAGAGCCAGGGATGTCAAGAATGGAGAAGGGGAGGGGCTGAAGTAGACACAAGAATATGTGGGGGTGGAGCATGGGTGGGCAGAGAATGCATTGAGCAGCCAGCAAGTGCTGGCTGTTACTGAAACAAATACTAGTTAGCTCTGCCCCTCCACAAATCAGGAAGTGCAGTCAATCAGGCAGCCCCTATTAGGATCAGCTGTGTCCAGTGTGTTGCTAAAAGATTACCCCTTCTGCAGCTGGCTCCCTGACAGGGGCATAAGTACTGCATCTTACTTCACTTGTTGAAATTTATCAAGTTCTGGGTGCTTCTGGCTCTCAAAAGTTCTTTAGGAACTCTCATGGTTGCGGCTTCCTGTCCCCTGTTCACAGAGTTCACTGTCATGGCCCTTTATCTTTTGCAGATCCACCCCTTCATTTTCATTAAGAAGTCATAAACTCAGCTTTTGCCTCACACAGAGCTTCCAAGCAAAGAAACGCAGCTGTATTGACATGCAGCAACTGTAAATCTCTGCAGCCATCCCAAATAAAGGCAAAGAATCTATACTAAAATCCATGTAAATTACATATGATTTTTTAAAACTCTGTTTGTTCCATTTTATGGAACTATTTATGATAATACCCTTATCTGGTATGAATGCCAATTTTTAAACCATGCACTTTGGGAAACAAATTATTTTCTTATTAACAGTACACTGTGAATCCAGAGTATCTCTTACTGAAGGGGACATGCTCTGGATTTACTCTGGTATAACTAAGCAGAATTTGGCACAGTAGTTTTGTTGCCAGAACAAGTTAACTTTTCAGGTTTCCTCTAACTTTTCTACACCCTTTATAACAGTGATTCTCAAACTGGGGTTCGTGAACCCCTGGCGGTTCACGGAACGTTACAGGGGGTTTGCCAGAAAAATTTCACTAATGGTGGCAGAGGACCCTGGGCGTTGGAGGCAGCAGGCGGGACCCGGTTGCAGGACAGACAGCCCGAGCCCCAAGGAGAACGGGGCAGGGCAGTTGGGCCTGGCAGCCCAAGCCCTGCCCCCATCAGCGGGGGAGCCAGCAGCCCAAACCCCAGATATTGAACACTGAGGAGAAAGAGAAATTGATTGAGATCTCCTGTGATTATGAACTGAAAAGGAGTTTCAGAAATCTGTCATTGATCAACTTTTGGCTGAGTTTAAGAAATGAGGACCCTCTTCTGGCAGAAAAAGCTGCTGCAGTTTTGTTACCATTTTCAACAACATACTTATGCGAGAAAGCGTTTTCCTCATAGGCACATCTGAAAACCAAATATAGAAACAGACTTGATGCCAAACCAGACCTCAGACTTTAATCTTTCTCTAGTGGTTCCGGACTTCCAAGAGCTATGCAGAGCAAAGCAAGCGCATCCATCACACTGAGGAAATTTAAACATAAATCCCTGGAAATATTCATTTTTAGGAATGGGGTTCACAAGACTTCACAATTTAGTGAAAGGGGTTCACAGGGTGTTAAAGTTTGGGAATCACTGCTTTATAACAAGAACAAATAGCCTGATTGGCTGATTGAAAAATCCAGGTAGTTAATAAACAGAAGGTAGGGTCAGAAGTTCAAGCACCTAGGTGAACTCAATGATGAATTTATAACCAGAACAGGAAGGCATGAACTAAATGGAGAGAAGTGAATGGAGTGATTTGTGATAGTAGACTGCCTCTCAAACTGAAAAGATCTACAAGATCTAATCAGGCCTGTGCTTTGGTATGGCTCAACTGTTGAGCATCGAGGAAGCAATAGGAGCAGATCCTGAATACAGTGGAAAAGAAAATATTAAGGTGGGTGACTGGAGTTACAAGGATGGGCCATATTCAGAACACATGAAATGAAGATGGTACCAATTAAAAAGAAGTTGAGGCAGCCCAAGCTGAGATGGTTTGTTCATATGAAAAGAAGATTGGAAGGATGTGTAGGAAAGGGAGAGCTAAACATATAAGTCAAGGGTAAGAGAAGGGTTGGAAGACTCATAACTAGGTGGATGGTTTGTAGGTCATACAAAAGGGTCTGATTAACTGTGGAGTTTCCAAGGAACTGCTTCAAGACAGACTGGAATGGAGAAGATGGGCTCAAAGAGATGACCCATATAAAGGGTCAAAGGCTAGAAAAAGAAGAGTAGATAGATAGAAGGAGAAAAATTCCCTTCTGGATATCAGAGGACAGATTCTTATCTAGTATAAATGGGTGTGGCTCGATTAAAGTCCAGAATGGAACAAAGAAGCTATTTAACAATATATAGCAACATGTACTATAATATTTGATGCACTAACTCATTTGTGAAATCATCAATAATCATGTAGTTTAGCACATGAACCACTTTCCCTAGTGAAAGATCTAACAAACTTTCACCGTGGTAGTTTGAGCATCTTGAGAAATCGTTTAAAATTCTATTTTGGTTAAAATGCTCTATAAATATTTTTGGTTTCTGCCTACATGGCCATTGGCTCCTGAGTACAATTATTTTCCAGTGTAAATTACAGCAATATCCATCATAGACTACAAAAATAAATGAAAACAGCAGATTTATAATCATAGAAAGCTTATATCACCTATTGTCTTAAAACCCATGAATGGCTGCCATATGACCAAAACCAAGTCAAATGTCCCACCTGGAAAATATAAAATACATTCCATCTGATCACAGAATTATCCATACCAGCATGAAATCCATGGCAATTGTTTCCTTCCCATAACATTGTTGTGGTTATTACAGCTAGAGCAATCATTATTAAAATCAACTTCCATCCAAAAACTGACCTTTCAAGAACAGTTGAAAAAGAGCCAATTTTGACTCTGAGAAAGTGCTTGTGAAATCTTTTGTCCACAATTTTGTAAATCCTCTGCATATCTGCATAGCATATGCACTATATTAAAGTTATAGGTAAAGGTTTTTCTGATATATTGTATTTTGAATATATATTTAACAACTTATGTTGAAGCAATTTAACAAATGTAAGTCTCAGTGTGTCTATTGGTAGGTCTCATTTCTCTCACTGACTGAGACATTACACAGAGTGCAAACAAGGACAGCAGTGGCTAACCTCCCATAGGCATCAGCTGGAGTTCCATGTGTACAATAAGAGGCGAACACTGCAGTAATTCATGAGGAGCAGGTGATGCACTGTGATCATTTGTGCCATACTAAATATGTCAGAAATAATCCTCAGTTTGGGGGTCACACTTAAAAAGGTCTATATCCAAGAGATAATTTTCTCTTTAACATAGGAAATACCCCTTGGCTGAGGGATATCTTTCAAAACGATTAAAATGTAACCACCCTAGTACAGCTCTCATTTCCTAGACAGTGCACCCTATTGTACTGTAATTGTCAGTGTGAAACCATTTGCAATCTCTCATTTCAGCTAACAAACATTCAGATCCTTGTGCAACATGCAAGGCATTCAAAGCTCCCATAGCACTTCGCATCAGATTGGGTCTTGAACCCTCCATCTTGATGCCTGGACACATTCCAGTTCAAGTAACTTACATTCTTTCCTTTGTAATTGCAATTAGATATAATATTCATATTCACTTCCTATTCTGAAGTGTTGTTACGTGGTCTAATCCATCAATCTGTTTGTCTGTCTGTCTATGGTATATCAGAGGCACATATCAACATGGTATCTAAACAGCTCCTAATTTCAGTGGTGAGGAAAGTGGTTGCAATTCATTTCCTATTTGATAGGAGAGTGTACGTTGTGCTTCACTGATATGTGCTCCACTTTTATAACCATTTTCTATGACTATTCTAGTGAACAAGTCTCCTGGCAGATATATTTATAGAAACAGTGAAATTTAAGCAAATACTACAGAATATTGACAGAAAATGAATGTTGACCTTGTAAACAGAGGCATGTGCATGGGAAACGTAATCCAGTCAGGAAGCAGAAATAAACAATGTGAGGCATGTGAACAGTCAAAACTCATCAATACAGCTGGAATTTCAGATTTTCACTACACATAACAAACCACTAGCAAACAATCTTCAGACCAAGAATTAGTTAAAGAAATAATTTGACAAATATTTTAAAATAACAAACTGCAAATTGCTTGCAGACAATTCGCAAATAGGACAAAAGATGATGTTCATTCAATACATTGTTTATTCAACTGTTGCATTAAGTCTACAGAACATTTTTTTCCTTGGTCTTATTTTAGCTTTAGGAACAGAGAAATTCATACCAATAAGTCGAATGTTGATGGCTTTGATGTTTCAGAATTTACCCATGCTGCAATTCATGATTATAATGAAACACCTGTCTTACAGGAAAGGAGTACGATGCATGGAAAACCTTTGCCAAGAAAACACATTGAAACAACAAAGTCAATATTTACAGATTCAGCCTGGATCTCTCTTATCTGACAAACCGTTCAGGTACCAGGCACCAGACAACCACAGAGTGAACAAGCCTATGGACAATGGAAACTATTTGACTTATTAAATAGAAAACCTGTTAAATTATATATATATATATATATATATATATATATATATATATATATATATAACAACAATCAGTGATGATTTAGATGCAATCCTTTAAAGGCATTCATTGGAAATCACTTTGATAATTACCCTTATTATACATCATCAAATCATGAGATTTAAGTTTGAGGTTTATTTCCTGGAAAGGAAGTGTGGAAATATATTAAAGGGGGTGGATGGGGGAGGAGAGAGAGAAAGAGTTAGTTTATTAAGTTACTTAATTAATTAAACAGGGTCCTGAGCAGCAGAACTGTTGGGTTAAATCCTGGCTCTGTTGAAGTGACTGGGGCCAGGATTCGACCTCCTGGGTTCTATTCCTGGCTTTGCTGCTGATTTCCTGCAAAACCATGGGCTAGTAAGTTAAATCCCTCCTTTAACTTCAGTTTCCATATCTGAAAAAAGGATCTAACAATCCTTCTCTACCTCACGTAGGTGTGGGAAGGTTTCATTTATTAGCAGGGTGAAGAACCTGGAGCACCTGAGGTGAAATATGCTTTACAGGTTGTTATTACCTTCTCCAGGTGACCTCCAGGCAGCTGTGGTTGAGAAAATATGCATCCCTTCCCCAGACCCCGGTGTCACCTCTTCCCTCCTATTCCATCCTGCTCAATTCCTGCTTCCCTCCTTGCATAGATTTTGGACAATTTCCAATTTCAAGATTTTCGAGAGGTCTTCACAGACTCCAGGGAAAGTGGGAGGAGGCTACTTTTGTGGAGGAGGCTGAGTCTCCACTTTGTGCAAGAGGAAGCACCGGGATCTAGGGGCATGATTTTCCCCTTCGTATATAATTTCCAAGGGCAAATAGAAAGAAGATTCAATCCTGCAAATCATTGAGTGCCTCCAAGTCCCAAAGAAATCAAAGGGGGGAAAAGGGAATTGCAAAAATCAAACTTATCGTCATCTCTCAGCCACAAAGAGATCTCAATAAAGAACAAAAAGCTGGTAAATCAGAAAACACTGCACAAAAACCAGAGCTCTTCAGTGAAAAAGGATTGGAATTCAGGATACTGATATTGGTGGAAAAACCTCCCAGTCCATTGGTTTATAATCAAACTGCCTTGGATAAAATCAGAAAGGATCCAAACCTTCAGTCAGATCTTGAACTGAATCCAGATTGAATACTTCCCCAGTTCCACATACCTCTGTCACTTCCTGGTAGAAATTGATCCAAGGTGGATTTCTGAATCTGAACTTTTGCAGGGGAAGGTTTCAAATTGGACTCCCCAACTGGATTAGGAACTTTCTCTAGAACTGGTTGAACCAAAAACTCAAATTTAAACAGCCCCAAACCTTTGGGAATGTTTGAAATCCAGCCTACACTAGCTTTATATCAGCTGAGTTTTCCTCCATGCCAGAAAATCCTTTGCTGCACATTTAGGATAGGTTTAGTGACATGAAGGGACCTAAGCAGAGCCAGGGATCTGGCTTTTACTTTTGTGGTTTCAATCCTATTCAGGAGCTGCTAATCCTCCACATTAATTTAAAAATAAAGTCTGCTGCCTCATTCAATCCCATTTTTAAATAGTGGTTCCAGATCTTTAGTCCCCATTCTAGCTGGAAACCCAGTGATTCCAGCTACCTGGGGATTCCCCAGGTATCTCTGGACATGCCATACAGTTGGCACAGCTGACTCTATAACCCCCTCCCTCTCAACCCCTGGTGTAAGGGTGATGTTGGGGTAAGATTGGAGTGTTGCTGTGATCCCCAGCTGCCAATGGAATGTGGGACAGCCCTCAGGCTGCAGTAACTTAAGCTGTGGGTTGAACTGGCTCAAAACATCTCTAGGGACCACAGAACCAGAAAGGTGTCTTAAAGCTCACTTTTCTGCACACTGAGATGAGTGCTGGCAAAGGTCAGGATGTGGTCCCCATATCTTGACTCTTTTTTTTTTTTTTTTTTTAAAGGACTTGACCTTTTTCGGTTGCCCAATTTTTCTTTCCTTTCATTTCCACAGTCAGCATTTATGTCGCGTTGTTGTTACATTCTTTTTTGCCAGTTGATTGGCTTTCCAGTCTTGGACATATTAGTGATCCCTTGTTTATTTATAACATTCCGGACAAGGCTTTTCTGCGTCAGATTTTACCATGAACTATAAACCTTTTCTTTTTCTTGTTTGATATTTCTCCTCCTCTCCCCCACAAATATTAATCCCTTATGAGAACAGTACACTTTGCTAGAATCCCTTTAACTAGTGTAACAAATTATGCTTTGGATATAGTCTGACCCATACTCAACATCATGGATGTGGCAATTAGATATTTCTTTTGGCTTTGACAAGATAAATGACCAGTTTATATTAAACAGATATGGCTGTTAGTTGTGACTTACTTCCTCTGGCAAAGGCAGGGATTTGTTGTCTTTCCTCTTACCACTCCTTTCCTTAAAAACTGAAAAATTATAATGATTTGCAGGTATGTTTTCTGCTATTCCAAAAGGCTCTGTTCTTGGCCCTGTACCTTTCCTCTGTCTAGTTGACTCTATGGGGCAACATAAGAGTTCACCATGACCTTGAATATAATTGCTGTTCAAAAAAACACATTGATTTATTGTTCCATTGAGGGTTTACCGTCAAATTCCATTTTCAGATATTCCAGACATTAAGATTAAGCAGTGGATGTGATCTCAGCAATTGGTCTCTGGTTGCTTTAAAAACTGAGTTAATTGTTAATGCAGAAATTTAAATGAGTTGCTTTGCTGATGCTGAAATCTCTGGTGCAACATAGTGGCTCTGCCAGGGACATTGCAGCATGGACAATGTAATCAAAGCAGCCTGTCTAGTCAGAGGAGCATCTATATTAATGGGCTGAATTAATACTGGGCAAAAGGGGCATTTGCCTCAAACTCTGGGATTAATGAGTCCCCAAGTGGGGTATTACATACAGGGTCTTTTGTAGTATTGTAGCCGTGTTGGTCCCAGGATATGAGAGAGACATGGTGGGTGACATAATATAAAAGATATTACCTCACCCCCTTGTCTTTCTGAGAAATGGTCCTGTCCAGCTACTCACTTACCTTTCTAATACTGTTGACTGAAGGCACTGAATCTGTTTGTTTCTTATATGCTACAGTGGTCACACTTAATGTCTGGCTAGTTTTGCCTTAGATAAATCAATGAGACTGCCTAGCAGTATCTGCAGCCATCCCCATATTTGCTATAAGGAGCACTACAAATACTGAAGTAGTAGTATTTAGGCCAAAGGCAACTGGCAAGCCTTTAAAGATGACCAAAATAACATTTTGGCTACAGATGGATAATCCATTGAAAGCTATCTGGGGATTCATCAATTAAGAATCATCGCAACGTATAATCACAACAGATGAATTGTATGAGTAAATATTCATCATAGCCTGAAAGGAATTTTGGTGAGCTCCCATGAATCAATAACAGAAGATGTTCACCCTAGCCCTGAACACAGTGTTATCATTACTCTCGTCTCCAAGGGTGAAATCCTGGCCCCATTAAATCAAGAGGAGATTTGCTCTTGACTTCAATTGGACAAGAATTTCATCCAAAGAGTCTAAAGGGTGTATTCTTATTTTGATGCAAGAATGGTTCTCTGGGAATATCAAAATGTCTATGCACTTGAAAGTTGTTTTTCAAACTGCAGAAGACAGTGCTATGATACAGCCGATAAGTATGATCAAGAGCAGGCTAGTATGGAAGAAGTGAACATGTACTTGGTCCTAACTTCACTTATGCCCAGGGCCTCAGCTTGAGCTGGCCAGCAAGTTACTATACAAAATCTGTCAGGTGCGTATGATCTATCATTAACTACTGACATGCAGCAATGAATCGTTTCAAAGATTTAAGAATGTATCCATAACACTGTCCTCCTGCTGAGATTGATACCTATGTTATTTTGCACATGGCTTGTAGTTATTTTCTTATATCAGCAAGCTATATTTTATCTGTATAGGATACAACTTGTGGCAAGGACTATAAAAGAATGAATTATCTCTAATGGTGTTGTGGGCTGGAGCGCTGCTTTCCCAGCCCAAAATAAAACAGTCAGAGGTTTCCTGAACCAGTGCCAGCTCCTGTTCTTGTTATGTCCCAACTTGTTCCCTACTGACCAGGCCTGGGTTGGGCTTGTTGTTAATTTACTGTCTGGGGAAGCCTTGGCTTGGGCATCTCCCCTCTTGGAACAGTCCAGCCCCCTCCTAGGCCAGTTGGAGGAGTCTATTCGAGCAATGTCTGTGATCCTTGCTGACCCTCACTGCGCCTGAATTGTCTAGACCACACTTCAGGCGCTATGACAGGGGTGTCAACCTCTGGCCAAATACGCAGCCAAGTGCTGCCTTCTGTCTGTGGACACTGAATGGAACAAGGCAGCACAGTGTCACCTTATCCAGCTAGAATGAAGACACTAAAGAGGAACTGGTGCAGGCTGAACCTCCATCCAGTCTGGATGACCTAATTGATTTGTTCATTCGACTTGACATCCCCCTGACTGAGCAGTGTCATGAGCATTGCTCAGCACCCCAAAAACTGCCAACACCCTGAACTGTGACTCTTTACCTGCGCAGTTCACTTCAGGACCTGGAACCCAGACAGTATGACCAGGTCAGCTGGCATGTACCAGAAGCAGAAAACCATAGACGCTAAGCATTGCTATGCTTATATTGCCCGGGACCTAGACACTTCACAGCATTATGGCTGACAAAGGCTGGGTTGGTCTTTGGGCAAGGAAGCCATCAGGCCACAGCCTCGATAAAGGAACCTGCGCTGGACCAGTCTGCTCCCTCCTTTATAAATTCTTGGCTCCCACATGCCAGTGTTAGGACAGCAGCAAAAGCAAACCAGCATCCGACACACCTCTGATTGCCACTGCCGATCTGGTTTTCTATGAGGCCTCAGATCCACCTGGAAGCTCTAGTTGACTGGGGGCCTTGGATAATTTTGTGGGCTGGGACTTTGCTAAGGCCCAAGGGATTCCTACCCTGTGCAAAAACTCTCCAGAACTAGGAGAAACCATTGATTGTCAGTCCTATCCTTGGGCCCAGTAGCTCACCAGACCATTCTCCTAGGAGTTGTTTCTCTATAGGGACAGGAAGCTCTCAAGTTTGGGTTAATTTTGCCCCCCCCCCACCACCACCACCACTCTGCGGTTATACTCAGTCTGCCCTGGCTTCGTGAACATGACCCCTGTAGGCCATTAGAGTGACTTTCGAGGAGTAGCAGCATCTCCTGGAAGGCACTAAATTCTTGTTCCAAATTCTTACTAATCACAAGAACCTGGAACTCCTGAAGACAGCCCAGTATTGAACCAGTGGCATGCCCACTGGTCTCCTTTACGCACTTCAATTTTGTGATCACTACCACTCGAGAATAAGGAATGGGAAGGTGAATGCATTATCCCAAAAAAGCCAGTAAGAGGATTGGTACTCTCTGTACCTCATGCCACAAGGAATGCCTACTCTAAGGTTTCAGAGTAGAGTATGCATCCGATGAAGTGAGCTGTAGCTCACGAAAGCTTATGCTCTAATAAATTTGTTAGTCTCTAAGGTGCCACAAGTACTCCTTTTCTTTTTGCCTACTCTAAGAAAGTGATCTCACAACAGTTAAACATGCCTTCCACTGTCCCATCTGCTGCTGTCAAGATATCACTAAAATATCACAATCTCACTGATGCTTTTGACAAAGGGAAAATGGACAAAGGTGTGACTGTCCTATCGACCTCCACACCACAGCTGAGATTCTCTTTGACTTATATATACCCTCTCTGAACCAGAGCTTCAAGCTCTTCTCACATATCTGCAAGAGAACCTGCAGAACTGGTTCATCTGTCCAGCCACATGTCTGGCAGAAGTGCCAATTTTCTTTGTTAAGAAGATTGGGCAGTGCCAAAAGACATCCATGGAATACAATGCTTTCTGGGCTTTGCCGTTTTCTATAGGTGATTTATCAAGGGGCTCTCCAGTATGGTTGCCCCTAAAACTACTCTCCTACAGAAGACAGCCTTATTTTTCTGGTCTCCAAAAGCACAGACTGCATTTGATTACATTCATATCATCCACCATATTGATCCACTCAGACCCAGCCAAACCATTTACAGTGGGGGAAAATACTTCAAACTTTGTGCTGGGAGCAAACCTTTCCCATTTGGCTGACTCCAATGGTCAGCTTCACCCTTCTGCCTTCCATTTGTGCAAACTTATTCCCCTGGAACAGAATTATGACATTTTAGACAAAGAGTTATTGGCCATTAGAGTGACTTTCGAGGAGTGGCAGCATCTCCCGGAAGGCACTAAATTCTCAGTCCAAGTTCTTACTAATCACAAGAACCTGGAACTCCTGAAGACAGCCCAGCATTTGAACCAGTGGCATGCCCACTGGTCTCCTTTACACACTTCAATTTTGTGATCACTACCACTCGAGAATAAGGAATGGGAAGGTGAATGCATTATCCCAAAAGGACAAGTATTGTGAGCCTGGCATGGAAACCCTGTGCATGATCCTGAAACCTTTGAATTTTATTGCTGATACCACAGTCCCTAACCAATACCTCCATCTGGTCTCTGCTGCCCAATGATCCATTCATGATTAAAATGCATTGGACCCTAGAAGATACTAATATTCAGTCCAACCTGGTGTTCACACTCCATGATGGAATCCTCTACTGCAAGGGGAGCATCTTCATGCCCGAGGGCACAACCAGGCTCCAAATCCTAAGACTATTTGCCATGACCCTCCTCTGGCAGGCTACTTTGCACAATTCAAGACCTAGGACCTGATGTCTAGGCGCTTCTTGTGGCCAGTCCTGTGCGCTTCCATAGCAGCTTATGTAAGATCCTGCAAACTCTATTCCTGGATGAAGAACCCCCTGACCCATATGGTACCCCTGGATCTCCTTCAGCCCTTGCCCACCCCATCTCAGCCATGGACTTAATCATGGAACTGCTGCACTCCCAAGGACACGCCATGATTCTAGTCACAGTGTACTTTCTTACTAAAATGGTGCATTTATAACATGTTGAGGCCTCCCTATCACCCAAGAGACAAGCCTGCCCTTTTAAAGAAAACATTTTTTGCCTCCACGGGTTACCAATGAGCATAGTGTCTGACTGGGGATCCCAGTTCATTTCCTGTTTCTGGTGGTAATTTCCTGTGCCCTCTGGGAATCAACACCTGTTCCTTGACCACTTACCACCCAAACACCAACAGTCAGACAAAACAAGTCAGTCAGGTCCTGGAGCGGGACCTATGTGGCTTTCTTAATTACCATCAGGATGATTGCTTACCTCCCACAGAATTTGCTTACAATAATGCCACATAAGTCTCCATCCAACAGATATCTTTTTTTCTTTTTGCTAATTACGGATTCCATCTTTGCTTTCACCCCAAATTCCCCACCAAGTCTCCAATGACACCATTGCTGACTTCATCACTCGCATCCTTCAGATACACCAAGAGTTTAAACTCTGGTTAGAAGAAGCTAAAGCAGCATACAAATGATATGCTGATCAGCACTGTCAGCCAGCCCCTAGCTTCTCAGTAGGGGATAAGGTCTGGCTGGCCACCCAGAACCTTAGATCTACTCACCCATCTGCAAATCTGGACCACCAGTACATGGGGGACTTTCAGATTAAAGAATGGATTATTATAGTAACCTTCAGGCTACAGTTACCAGAATCTCTTAAAGTCCATCCCATCTTCCAGATCTCCCTGTTAGAGCCACATACCAAAAATACCTTCCCATATTGCACCACTCCCCTGCCCCTACCAATAACCATTCAGGGTCAGGAAGAATATATGGTTTGGAAAATTCTGGATTCTCGCTGACTACAGGGAAGGCTCCAATACTTAATTGACTGAAAGAGATATGGCCCTGATGAATGCTTGTGGGAACCTGCAGAACATGTCCATAACTTAGACCTCCAGCTCGCTTTTCACTGCATCTACCCAGAGAAATCAGGCCTCATGGCCTTTGAGGAGCGTAGTTGGGGGGGATACTGTCAGGGATTAGAGCTGCAGCAGAGTCAGTCTCCTGGCAATCCAACAAGCATAGCTGGCCTGCACTACGTTACCTGGTTGATTGCATCACCTATTTGGTCAGGAAGCGCAGTTGGCTGGCTTTAAGCACAGCAGCAGCTGCAGCTTCCTGGCTGCTCAATGTGTATCCTGCCTTTTCAGTCCCTGTATCAGCAGGCTTCCAGACCCTGCTCCTAACCTGCTCTGGCTCCCCTTCAGTTCCTGCCTCTGCAGAGCTTATGACTCTGATTGCCCTCCAGCTCTGGCATTTGGCTTCTGTCCCTCCGGCCCAGACCCTTGGCTTGGTCCTGGACTCTGCTCACCCTGAACCCAGTTTCTAACTGGTAGGCCAAACTCTCACTTTAACCAGCAGGCCAGACTGCCTATGGCCCAATCTCTAGCAGTCCCATTAATTTCAAGGTTCTTTTTAGAATCTCACCAGCTGCTTATCAGCATCTCTAGGTACCTAAATAACCTTATAAAACTGTTACTTAATGCCAAGTATATTCATGTAATGTGTTATATTCATTCAGATTGATCTTTTCCCATTTTTCTCTTGCCTACCTGCTTCTGCAGAACCAGCTGCCTTGCTTAGACACTTTAGATGAAATCCTGGCCCCCTGAAGTCAATGCAAGTTTTGCCATTGATTTCAATAGGCACCAGAATATCACCCTTTATGCAGACTTGTGAAATATGTGTCCCTAAATCCAATTTCTCATTTGGGAAAGTAGCACTGAGACCTCTCAGTGTCCATGTTACCTGGCAAGGTGCTAATTTAAACATCCCTAAGGAGATAATATATTTCCTATTTGAGAAAAAATTGGAATCCCCAAAATAACAAAACCTTCTCCATAATACCTTACCTGGGGCAAAATTGACCTGTGATATTAGTTATAAAAGAAAGACTGCCCCACAAGAAATACTTCCTGGAATCATGTGATTCACAGCATCAGCCAACCATTACAATGTCATTTGCAGATTTTTCTGAGGACTCTGTTGTGATTAGCGCAACACTGTGCAGACACATTGTCTGATAAATGAAAAATTTCAACATCACTCAAAGTAATCTAAACACAAAATTAGCTCATCAAAGTTGTAAACAAAAGTTGTATTTATTGCAAATAAAAATCCACATTCACATCATTAATTTTAAGGAGATCGTTTCACATGAAGAATCTGTATTCATCAGGGCTGCTGCTTTTATCAAAACAGCTGCTTGTGACATGCATGTATTTGTTTAAATGTGGCAAACCAAATTTTAACTATAAAAGTTTTGATTTGGCTGATGACATAGTTCTGACACTTCCATTGTTTCAATTTCTCTGGATCTGACAGTACAGGCTCATCGAAAACCCCAAACCAACAATCTGGAAAACAAAGATATTTATGGTATTACTTGGAAGTCCTGGAAATCCCTGCATAGAATTGATACACAGTGAGAACATTTTGTTTGCAAATGTCTTGGATTTACATAAATCTGTGGAGGAGTAGATTTTTTCTAATGACTTTCACTAGAATGGAAAACTTAAACTTTGTTTAAAAAAGATGGCCCATGTTGATGGGGGACCCTTCTTCAGATGCGGGATTTTTAAATGCAGCTATTCATTTTTATTTTCTAAGTCGCTGGAATAACTTCTCAGACTCTGTTGTATACCAAGATTTTAGTTTCTTTGACATCTTTAATCTTTTCTGATTTTTACCTTTCTTGTGTTTCACTAGCTTTTATATTACATCTATACACACACATTATTTGCATATGTACTCAGACACCCCTATCATTTTGGGTGCTAAATAGTCACATTACAAATATTTTAAATTTGCCAGTAATTTGAACAGGCCAGAAGTGTTGCATCTATTAAAGAACTAGCTGACTGAAATAAAATCTGACTAAGGCGAAGTTTTGATGCAAGAATTACTGGGTGAAATTCTGTGGCTGGGGTTATGCAGGAGGTCTGATTATTCAGTGGTTCTTAACCTGCGGCCCAAGGGCCACTTGTGGTCCAATCAGCACAGAGCTGTAGCCCATGTGACATCCTCAGGGCTATGGAGGTACATTTGATGCAGCCCACATAACACATTGTGGGCCACATATGTGGCCCGCAATGGTAAATAGGTTGAGAACCAATTAGATGATCATAATGATCCCTTTTGGCCTTAATTTATCACTATTTGAAGTGCTAAGTAAAAACAGGAAAAATCCAAATAGTCATTTGTGAAGCAATTAAACAATAGTGTTTAACTTTTTCAAGAAATTTACAATGGAGAACATATAAAATATACCAGTGGTTCCCAAACTTGTTCCGCTGCTTGTGCAGGGAAAACCCCTGGAGGGTCGGGCCAGTTTGTTTACCTGCCGCGTCCACAGGTTCGGCCAATAGCGGCTACCACTGGCTGCGGTTCGCTGCTCCAGGCCAATGGGAGCTGCTGGAAGCAGCGTGGGCCAAGGGATATACTGGCTGCTGCTTCCCGCAGCCCCCATTGGCTGGAGCAGCGAACTGCGGCCACTGGGAGCCGCGATCAGCCGAACCTGCAGACAAGGCAGGTAAACAAACTAGCCCGGCCCACCAGGGGCTTTCCCTGCACAAGTGGCAGAACAAGTTTGGGAACCACTGGAATATACAGATGTAAAGCGAGACAAGGAGACAAATTCATTAGTGGCTGGTATAAGCCACATAGGCATATTCACTTGTGCCTGTGTTGATTTTGGTCCAATATCCCCAATTCAAGGAGATTATAGTCTAATTTATACAAATATCACAGTGAGTTAGTATATCAGTATGCCAATAGCAAAAAGAAGAGAAAAGGAGAAGCTTTGGAAGAGCACTTGTTGAGTTTGGGGAGGTGGGGGTAGTTTTTTGGGGTGGAAGGTGGTTAAGCAAGTGCCCTTTTAATGGCTACTATTTGAGATGTCATAACTCATTAACTCTTGATGGCAGAACTTCAGCAGGTGTAAAATGTCAGATTCAGTGAGGTCAATGGAATTATGACAATTTGCACCTGCTGAGGATCTTTCCCTTGGATTTTTGTTTGTTTGGTTTTTAGTTCTCTCATGATCAAGAGAGACAGCAGCAACAAGCAATGCCCAAGTGGAGAACGGGGTAGACTGCTGGCCAGAAGAAGCGGCATTTAAGGAGAAAACTGAGTTACAGTAATTGTACTCACTAAACT
Organism: Dermochelys coriacea; assembly: GCF_009764565.3. Taxonomy (NCBI): domain Eukaryota; kingdom Metazoa; phylum Chordata; order Testudines; family Dermochelyidae; genus Dermochelys; species Dermochelys coriacea. The sequence goes on along the minus strand of NC_050068.2, from coordinate 286,689,058 downwards.
GAAGTGACTACAAGTTTTATTTTTCATGGACAAGTTAATTCATCACATACATTTTTACTACATTTTAAACGTTCCTTTTGCATTTTCACAAATGATCTATTTTTCCTCATTTGTGCTTTGCAACTTTCATCTAAGTGATCCACCATAAGTAGCTTCTTGAAATAATACCCAGCTGTCATAGGCAGGCTGGATCTTTGGGCAAGCTGAGTTCAGCCTGGCTTCTGACCTAGCAGTTACTCTCAGCCTTGCCCCTGATCTAACTATATAGGGGCAATTAGTGATACCAGCTGGATGTAATGGAGTGAGAGTGACTGACCCCAGCTGCAGAGGATTACTTAAACAGAGCTGAGTGGAGAAGGCCTAGGAGAGAGGAGGTATGGAGTTCTGAATCTCTATGGGAAGGGGTTTAGGCAGTTAGACTGAGAAAAGTCATAGTGATAGAATTGATCCCTGTGGGGAACAGGCCTTGGAAAGGGGGCAAGATCCAGGGAGAGACCATAGAGAAGAGAAGACTTTCCTATGGAGACAAACTCACAGAGTAGGCTTCTGTGGTTGAGTAGTTCTGAGGTAGGGTTTCTACATGGCACAGAAGACTTCAGTTGCCTAAGAGGGCAGAAGAATTTTTCAGATGTTTGGATTTTCATTTGGACCTTTTGGTTACCCTGAACTTTATGTGACTTGGCTGGAGGGCTGAGGCATGGAAGAGGCAGTGAGAGGCAGACTGTCAGTAAGCAGTGCTGGAAATGAGGACCCTGTGCAGCATCGCACCCTGACACAAAGGTGTGCTATGCATAGTGAGTACACAGTCTTATACAAAATGCTAAGTAAGAGGTTAGTTGCAAGTCATATCAAGCACTTCAGCTGTACTGAGTCTTTCCTGCTTACTCTTACTTTCCTGGACATGGATTTTTTTAGGTTGGGGGCTCCTGCCCACTTCTAGGCCAAGCAGAATAATTCTCTGCCAAAGCAGCACTACAATTTAAATACCTTTTCAGTCTGAATTATGGATTTGGTACTGCAAAATTCACTTTGTCATTCTGTGTTTACCTCAAGCCTCTAATTTCAGGGGGGGGACTACAAAAAAGTAATACAAAAAATGTGAAATAATGGAATGAAGCAAAGCAATTAAACCCCCTGTTTCTTAGTCATAGACAGAACCTAACATTAGTCAGGTGGTTAACTAGATAACATCACTTCCCCCCCCTTATTCCTTTAAAATAAATGTATTGTGTCGTTCTTCAGTAAATGAAGAAACAATTGAAATAAGCAGCCCAAACATTCCAATTGTATATTCTGCTCTTTACCTGCTTAAATCTCCTCTATGGGGGAACTGTGTCCTCAGAACAATAATTCCACATCATAATCTCTCTATTATGTGAGGGCTGCAATGTAGTTACAATTGAGGTAATGTAGCTGACCTGAATTCTTGGCAATGTAAAGCTTTCTTAAATCAATGTATTTAGAAAGACAAGATCGATAACTTTGTTTTAACCTGATCCAAAGCCCATTGGAAGGTCTGTTGACTTCAGTGGACTTCAATTCCAGGCCCTTTAAAGCAATTTAAAAAGGGGGGGGAGGTTGAATTTCAGGTTCCAGCAAGTAGTAATGGCTGAAACTGAGGAAGTTCAAGGTGACCAGCTGGTTCACATGAGCATCCCAAAGTTCAGACCAACTTCCAGCTCATCTGGAAATCCCACAAGGATGGGTTCTCTTGTGAAATTTCTACCATTTCCTTTGTCTAGTTGGGCCAGAAATAGAACAAGAATAGCATCTCTTTTGGTATTTTTGGCCCCTCTGTTTCTGCTGCTGACAAGAACCTGTCAAGTAATCCTGTTCAGAATCCATTTTAAAGCTATGTTGTTTGCCCCATTACCCCTATTGGGAGGCTGTTCTAGAACCTCACTCCTGTCGTGGTCAGAAACCAGTAACTGGCCAGTCGCACAGTAAGTAAACTATTGTCCTCCCAGAAAGTGGGGGGGAAATAGGGAGAGGACTGTGACTCTCCCCAATATGCTGCTGGGGTTATGCAGCTACGTACCAGACCTTGCTCAGGGCCAATTGTAAAATTAAGATTAAGCCCTTAGGCTGTAAATTCTTTGCAGGAAGTGGGACATGCAACCTATTTGTACAGCACCCACCACAGAAGGGTCCTGATCCTGAGGTCTTACTGCAATATACCTAAATACTAAATGATAGTACAATTAGGGATGAGGTTAAAGCCAATTCACTCTTGCTTAATAGTTGAGCAATCCAGGTATTTTAATCCCAGTCCCAGCACACTTTCAAATACAACACTTTGCTTGTCATCTAGTAAATATTTTAATGGTTTATACTGATACCTCAATAAATGCCAGTCCAAATGCAATCCCCATGAGTATGACCATATGATGTTTGAAGAAATCAATTATCACAACACCACATGGCTGAAAGAAAAGATTAATTATGAGTAATACAAGCTTATTAGGAGTACCACCTCTAAAATCATTGGCTGCATGGGATAGCACTGGCCAAAAAGGTAATCTACCATGTGCGAGAGAAACTGTTCTAATTTGCTCAGGTTTGTTACAAAGACAGAGTATATCTGCAACCATCCTGTGCTCTGGGAGGAATATCTGTTTTGTCTTCCCAAATATGAATCTAGTATCCAAATATATATGTAGGGTAAAGTTTCTGAATAAAAGACACTGCTTCAGTGTCTAGGGTTTGTGATACTGCCACATGCAAAATGAAATAAAAATATCATTTACTCTTATTTTCTCTGTCTAATCCCTTTTTATTAGAGAGGGGCCAAAGCTGTGAAGTTTGGGTCTGGAAGTGAGTCCATTTCCCATTATACTGATATTTGCATTTGCTATTCCAGGTCAGGTTTATTACAGGCTCAGAGCAGGTTGATTGGATATGGAGCCACATTTAAATCCAAACTTTCTCACATGTTCGAGGGGCTCAGGCTGGATGTGGGATGGAGTGAGCAATTCAGATCTGAAGTTCCAGTTTGAGCCTCTCTATCTTTTTTTTATAAATGTACAGATGCCTGTTCTTATCATGACTACATTTGCTCAAGTCGGTGACTAACTACTCTTGCAAACCATGGTGAAGACCAAGTGAGGCCCAGAGCCATCAAAACTACAGCGACCCTCCACCGCTGTTCCCTGACCAACATGTGGATGGACTTTCACCCTATTTCCTCCCCAGTGATAAACATGTTTATCTTTCTCTCAAAAAGGCTTTAAATTTAGCTCTGACTCACTATTGCTGCAAGTCTCAAAATGGTGAGTTTGCTTCACAAAGATCCTGCCAATATCCACCCTTGCCCATAAAATTTGGTGGTTTGCACAGGGAATTTGTCTTGCACCCACAATAATTCATCTATAGTTTCATGCTTGTATTCTGTGGGTTCCATTTAGGCCCTGACTGAACTTTGGCCAAAGGGGCACATACCATTTTGTATTTTTGAATGTTGGGTCTTGACTCTGCCACCCTATACACCTGCTGAATATACCCTTATTCACAAGCAGCTTTCCTTCAGTGACACTACTCAAGGAATGAATTAGTACTCAGCATAAATAAGGGTGGCAGAATCTGGCCATGAAATTCAATATTTATAAAAATCTAGCCCCAAAATTTGATATTTATGGAAATTGGCTATACAATGGATGTAGATAATGGCAAAACCAAACATGTCGTAGCACTAACTTTCTAAAAATGCAGACATTTTATGCCTGTTTTCACTATTTTTCTCTGGATTTGCAGAGTTCTAATTTCCATGCAATGAAATCTTGAAATAGATAAATTGAGTTCCCTGCTGCCCATCCTCCAATTTGTGTCTGAATCTTTCTTTGCTGCCTGTCATCATGCACCCTGTCTTACTGTTATAATTAAATGCTGAAAGCTTTTCCAAGGGGTATAGCTGTCAGAAAACATGCAGCATTTCCTTCCAGCAGATTCTATAACTGAGTGTGAACCCTTTTTAAAAGAGATTAACAAGAAAAAAATCTTACATTGAAGCCTTTCATCCTGAAATATTCTTAAGTACTTTAAAAGCTATGGGTCAAATCCTGGGCAGACATGTCTGACAATGTAGTTATTTTATTGTGTGGAATCCTGAGCCTGGGGTGAGAGAGAAGGTGAGTAATCCCTATAGCAATATGGAGATGTTGCTAAGGCCTCCTGTCACTCAGAATCCTCACTGGTGACCACAAACTGGGAACCCAGACAGGCTGCAGAGGTCCTTAGGGCACTGCATTGCACTGTGGAAATGCGGGTATGGAGGGGGAGTAGGCAGCAGCCAAAAAGCATGCTGCACTTCACAATCGCTGGAGGAGAGGAAAATTTAACAAAGGAAAACAGAACAAAACCTTTTCCTTTTGAAAAATTTCAGGGGCTCTTTAATGACCTGGCAAAGCAGACAGAACCTCGCTCTAAACCTCTTTTTGGAAAGTGAAATATGTAAAAATCGTACTTACCCTTTTATAAATGATTCTGGTAGAATAAAGGATGCAGAGATCTGTATTTTGGTCTTTCTGTGCACATTCACAGTTCTTAAAATTACTATAAAGAGAATAAAAATTGTTCCCCCAGTCTTCATATCCCTTCATCAAACCACAGCACTGATTCTGTAAAAGAGGAGAAAAGGAGGGGTGAAAAGGAAGAATGGTGACTGAAAAAAGTCATAAGAACATGAGAATGGCTATACTGGGTCAGACCAAAGGTCCATCCAGCCCAGTATCCTGTCTATTGACAGTGGCCAATGCCAGGTGCCCCAGAGGGAGTGAACCTAAACGGTAATGATCAAGTGATCTCTCTCCCTCCTGCCATCCATCTCCACCCTCTGACAAACAGAGGTTAGGGACACCATTCCTTACCCATCCTGGCTAATAGCCATTAATGAACTTGACCTCCATGAATTTATCTAGTTCTCTTTTAAACCCTGTTATACTCCTAGCCTTCACAACCTCCTCAGGCAAGGCGTTCCACAGGTTGACTGTGCGCTGTGTGAAGAAGAACTTCCTTTTATTTGTTTTAAACCTGATGCCCATTAATTTCATTTGGTGGCCCCCAGTTCTTATATTATGAGAACAAATAAATAAATTTTCCTTATTCACTTTCTCCACCCACTCATGATTTTATATACCTCTATCATATCCCCGTTAGTCTCCTCTTTTCCAAGCTGAAAAGTCCTAGCTTATCTAATCTCGCCTCACATGGGCACCATTCCAAACCCCTAATAATTTTAGTTGCCCCTTTTCTGAACCTTTTCTAATGCCAGTATATCTTTTTTGAGATGAGGAGACCACATCTGTATGCAGTATTCAAGATGTGGGCGTACCATGGATTTATATAAAGGCAATAACATCTTCTCCATCTTATTTTCTATCCCTTTTTTTAACAATTCCTAACATCCTGTTTGTTTTATGTCACATAAATCTGTTTCACGCTTGCAAACCTTACAAAGACATTGCACATCTAAGAGGCCCTTTGCGTACATGTATCAATGTCGTCTATCAATCAGAATGGCAGGTGACTTGTAGTCAATAAATAAAGAGGATGAAGAAGAAACAGATTTCCAATATACAATAAGAAAGAATCAGTAATATGGCTTTGGATTAATGACTGCATGTGCCACAACATAGCCTGTAATAATGTTGGATGTTTTCAGAATTATGTTTTTTCCCTGCATTCTATATTTGTATGTTAGACATAGCCAAAGTATTTCACATGTGAAAAAAAGCCAACCTGGAAAAAGACAATAGCTAGAAAAATAACCCCCTTAATGGATGGGTAGCCCATGAACCTAGCCATGGGCCGGAGAGGCTAGGAATTTGTTTTGGGTTTAAAAACCTAAACCAGGTGTGCTTTTGATTCAGGTTCTATTTTATCCAAACCATCAAAGTGCAGGGGTAGAAGTAGGGCAACATAAAGTTCTGGCTTTAGCTCTTCTCTTTTTTAAAGGGCAGCTGGAACCACTCATCTTGTAGAGATGTAAAGGCCATGGGACATAATAACACAATCATGATCTATTAAAAACAGAGCCACTATGGCTCTACCTCTACTTTTTCCAGAGAGACTCCTCACCCCTCCTTGGAACTGTCTATGATATCATAAGCAGAGAGCTGGGTCAGCAATAGGAGGGGGTAGCACAAGCTGTCTAAACACTGCTTGTGGCTACCATTCTACTAGGATCCCTGGCAGTGTTCAGAAGAAGAGCCCTTAAGCTCATCCCCTAAAGTCATGTACTCTTATGGACCAAGCAATGCACACCCAGGCATAATAAGAATGAATGGTTCTGAGCACCAGCTGCTCTGTGGTGAGTGGCCTGTCCCCTGGTGTAAATGGGAGTTGAAAATATTCTGCACTTCTCAGGAGGCATCTTTCAGGATCAGATCCATCTTGAATGTTCTACCTTTTGGTGCTAGGCATGCATGGATATGAGCCTAGACATAAACCCACAGAAGAACCTCTCTTTTATCTCATTTTATTTCCCCTCTCTTTTACAATAAAATATAGCATTACATGACTTTGTAGTAAGGGAGAAAATATTTCAAATAAGCAACACATGGTGAATGTTCCATAAGATATGGTCATTTTTCTTTATGACTGACATAGTCCCTGACAGGCTCCCTTATCCCAGGAGTAAATTTGCCACTACAGACCGGTGGATGATTTTAAAATAGTAAAGACTGGAGTAGCAACTTTTCTTCAAAACCTCTTCAGTTTGGAACCAATGGCTTGAAACCAAAGCGTCTTATCTCACTGGTGGTGCTGTCACTGGGTGACATTTGTCATGACAAAATAGTATCTGTCATTCTTTGAGTGCTGAAAAGATTATACAGATTGCATATCTGGGTTGCTGCCATAGCTGGTTTGAATGGGAAGTGCAGCCAGATACAGAAAGAACTTCCCTTAGATAGGGAGGCTTTTAATGCTGCGCCCGGTCTCTCCCCTGGCGCAGGAGTCTGCCAGCTCTGAGTTATTGCTTCATTAGAGACCTGTAAAGTGAAGACCTCAGACTGGAGAAGGAAAGGAGGGTTAGGACTAGCAGAGCTTGTTATAATGTTATCATTCTTTGTTTTGAATCCTCCTTAATAAAGTCTTTATACAACCTTTGCTTTCTCCCATAAACCCATTATGTCGTCATTCCAGTGGTGCTTGGATTCATCATTTATTTTAAATAAGATGTAAAATTTCAATTAACATTGGTAAAACGGTGTGTGATACATAGCTCTGTGATGGAGTATACAAATCCCACATTGGGACGGAAGAGGTTAAACGGCTAGATTGGGCCCAGGTAGGCCCGCCCCTCCAATCCTGCAGATCATGCTCCAGCTGCAGATAGGGTTGAAAAGGGAGCAACCCAGCTCAGAAAGGGGAGGCTGAGGAAGAATGCAGACCTGCCCTGAGGGCTCCTCCCAAAAGGGGCTGGAGAAGCCTCCCTGAAGGCACAGTGCTGTAGGCACAGCCCAGCCGGGGCTGGCAGTTTTGGTTTCCTTTTTCTTTTCCCCTTATCTGGGATCAGAAGCTGAGGGAAGGAAACTCTGTTAGAAAGAGAAAGGGAAAGGTCTGGTGACCCTCCTAGACAAGAGTGCCAGAACCTCAGTACAAGTGGGAAGGCCACAAGGGCCCCCCCTCCTCTTCCCATGTGGCCCTGACCCTGCTCCTCCTCTTTCCCTCTGAGACCAGCTCCCTGGCCAGGCCAGAATCCAGAGCCAGGCTGTGGTAAGAGCTGCTCAGGAAGTCTGGGCTGCTGTGGGGATCCCCAGACCCTCCACTTGCCCTGGGTGGGGGTCAGGGTGCCTGAAAGCAGCCCCCAGCCCATGTCCTTGCCCCCTTGGGCACTCTGCTGAAAAGTGTGGGGTTCCCCACAGCAGCCCGGACTTCCTGGGCAGCTCTTACCATGGCCCGGCTCTGCTTCCAGACTGGCCAGGGGACAGGACCTCAGAGGGAAGAGGAGGAGCAGTGGGTTGGGCCTCTAGGCAAGGGGGTGCTGAGGCCCACCTCAGCCTCATCCCCTCTGGGAAGAGGCTGATGCCACTGGCAGGGGCTGTGCTTGACAGCAGGGGAGATGATCACCTTATCATTTCCCCCCACCATGAAGCGCAGCCCCTGCTGCCACCACTCCGTACCTGCTCAAGACTTGCAGTTGGGGGGGGCAATGCAGCCCCCAAACTACACCCATGTTATAAATTGGGAGGCCATGATCCCCTTGCCTCTCCCCCAGTTCCAGCATCCCTACTCCTAGGGCCCTGGGTCGGAACCCAGTGGAGTGGGTGAGCCTAGACTCTCCTACCACTGCCCCATGACCGAGTAAGTGCTAACCACGAGGCTCCTTGGCCTACTGAGGGCCCCTTTTACAAGCTCCTTCTTTTGTTGAGTATTTAGAAGAAATAAAAACATTTGAGCTAAAACAAAGTATTTTAAATTCTATCCTCCTGTATCATGTTTGTGTTGGAAAGACAGTTTTTCTGAAGGGCAGAGAAAAATATTGAGACATTTCAGCCATTGCTTAAATGAGACACTGAACAATGATTTCCAGTCTACACTAATGCAAATGCTACAGATAAGTGCTTCACCTACAGAGAATAACCAAAGCGTTTGAGCAGGTGAGGTACGTTTTACATTGGGAATTTCTTTAGTATTTTTAAGAAGAAAATGAAAATGTTGTTTATATTTTATTCCCCGCACTGGCCAGATTCTAAGGTCTTTTATTAGTTATTGAGTCCTTACATAGGAAAATTCCAATCAAAGTTCTATGGAGTCATAGATAGAGTTTAAAGATAGAGGGTGGTGACAGAATCACAATCTAGCCTAGGGATGAATCCCCATTTGAGCATGGGGGTTCAAATTGCACCTCTCATGTCCCCATTGCTGTGAATCAAGAATCATAGATATGAATCAGGTCTGTTTTCTCCAGAGCAGATAAGGTCCACTGGCAACGCAGTCAACAAACCTGGCATTATATGAGGTATTCAGAATGGTCAATAGAGACAGCTCTAAGATGCAAACATTTTGTTCTTTATCTGACTTTCCCTGTCTTTGAGTAGTGTTTGAATCTAGGGATTTAGTCTTTCACTTTATTCAGAGTGACAAATTTTAGATCTGGATCCAAATCCAAGATACTATTAGACTGTAATCAAGTCACCCCTTAACCTTCTCTTTGTTAAACTAAATAGATTGAGCTCTTTGAGTCTGTCACTATAGGGCATATTTTCTAAATCATTAATCATTCTTGTGGCTCTTCTCTGAACCATCTCCACTTTATCAATACTCTTCTTGAATTGTGGGCACAAGAACTGGGTACAGTATTCTAGCAGTAGTCACACCAGTCACAACAGTTCTAAATACAGAGATTAAATAACCACTGTCTTTCTACTTGAGATTCCCTAGTTTGTGCATCCCAGGATTATAACAACTCTTGTAAGTAGCTATATGGGGAACAAATATTTACTAATAGGGGGCTCCTCAATCTAGAAAAGAAAGGTATACCATGATCCAGTGGCTGAAAGCTGAAGCTAGACAAATTAACACTGGAAATAAATATAAATTTTTGACAGTGAAGGTAATTAACCATTGGAACAATTTACCAAGTGTTGTGGTAAATTCTTCATCACTGACAATTTTAAGTCAAGATTGCTTTAGGAATTATTTTGGGGAAGCTCCATGGCCTGTATAACACAGGAGATCAGATAATCACAATCTGGCTTTGGAATCTATGAATCAAAGATTGGATATGCTCAAATTCAGAGGTTTGGTTCAGGTATCTCTATAATGGTCTGCATTTGGTTATAGGCTGCAGACCCTGTACCTTCCATATCAGTAAGAATAAAGCTTACAAAATCAATGGAATGAGTATGCAGACCCTGCAAAAGAGAGACAATACCTCTGGGCCTTCTAAACTCAATAGATAAAATCTGCAGTCTTGTAAGCTCAATAGTGGCATAACAAGTGCAGAGCTTACATGGGCCTCAGGAAGGGGCTGGAGACCTTTCAAGGAACAGGTGAGTCTACAGACCTTGTAAATTCTCTTGGCAGCATGTGAAGACCTTGAAAGCTTTTTATTCATGGCTTTCTATGTTACTTAGAAGAACTGCTGGGTGCTTCAACTTTTCTTGAGTCAGGGTGTTTGGATGAAGAAATTTACAGTATCTGTAGGCACATAGCAGAGTTTGTAATCTTTGAACCAAAATTATTTGGTTTATTTTGCTCCAATTTAGGTTCTTTGAACCAGGCAATTTAATTTATGGATCTTAGATACATAATATCCAGACTTTATAAACTCACATGGTCCTTTGGTGATTTACAAACTTTATATGGAACTTTGAAGTTGAAATAGTTGTAGTAAATGAGTCAACCATAAAACCTTCTAAAATATAGCTCAGTAGTTCTGAGAGAAAACAAATGAATAGAACAAAGTTGGAATTTCTATACAAGCAAATATGATATTCCTAAAAAAAAAAAGTGAGACCCTCTTTTCTTCAAATACTCATGTACCAAAAATGTTTTGTGCTCTGACAACACACAGGTACTTAGATAATACAATAAAGAGTGGGATAAAGACAGAGATATCAAACTTCCTCAAAACGTTCCCTAGAAAGTTAAAGAATGACTCGTATGTAAACCCCTAGTCAGTGGCTTGGACCCTATGTGCAGGGTGGTGGTGGTGGGGGTGTGTGTGCTGGGCATGGGGAAACTGCATAGTGATGGATCCAGTGAATATTCTAAACAAGAGATGATGTGTGGGGAAGGGCAAGTGGGGTCACGTGCAGTGATGAGCTGCCAAAATCTTAAAAACGGGTTCCCTCCTCACCCCACGAGGGGGTCGTTGCCCACCCCCACTCCCCAGGACTCCTGCCCCATCCAACCCCCCCACGTTCCTTGGATGGCCCCTCCCCTGTCCCCTGACTGCCCCCAGAACCAGGCGGGAGGGTCTTGTGGGCCACTATAGTGGATGCCCACCCCACCCCTAAGAGCCAGAGGCACCTGCCGGGGGGCGAGGTGGGGAGTCCCGGCAGTGCTGACCTGGGGCAGCTCCCAGAAAGCATCCAGCAGGTCCCTCTGGCTCCTAGGGGTGGGGGAGCGTAGCTGGGGGGGAGTGGCCGCTCCCCCCACGGATCACATCAAAAGTGGTGCCTTAGGCGCCGACTCCCTGGATGCTCCAGGGCTGGAGCACCCACGGGGAAAATTTGGTGGGTGCAGAGCCTGCACCGGCAGCTCCTCGCCCCGCGCCCGGCCCCAGCTCCCCTCCGATCCGCCGCCTCCTCCCCTGAACCCACCACCCCACCTCTCCATGCCCTCCCTCCCCCCGGCTTCCCATGAATCAGCTGTTTGGCAGGAAGCCAGGGAGGGCTGAGAAGCAGGACCGGGGCTTCCCGCTCAGGTCGAGGGTGGCAGAGGCGGGTTACCTGCTGTGGTGCGGGAGGCCCTGCTCGCGCCCCCCCTTGCCCAAGCTCACCTCCGCCTCCCTGGGCCTGAGCGGGAAGCTGCGACCCTGCTTCTCAGCCTGCCCTGGCTTCCTGCATGAACAGCTGATTCACGGGAAGCCGGGGGGGGAGGGGTGGAGAAGCAGAGCGGGGCGGCGCATTCAGGGGAGGAGGTAGAGCAGAGGTGAGCTGGGGCCGGGGGTGGGGCAGGGAGCTGCCAGCGGGTGCTCTGCACCCCCCAAATTTTCCCGTTGGGTGCTCCAGGGCTGGAGCACCCGTGGAGTCGGCGCCCAAGGCGACACTTTTTGTCCGGTTAAATTTAGAAGCCCTTTTAGAACCGGTTGTCCCTCGCAGAACAACCGGTTCTAAAAGGGCTTCTAAATTTAACAACTGGTTATAGCGAACCAGTGCGAACTGGCTCCAGCTTACCACTGGTCATGTGTCTCCCCAAATTTGCTGCTTGGCTTGTATTGAGCATGCTCACATGGACTTCACATGCTCAGTAGCATCTGCTGAAGTGTCTGCCCTCACTCTGCCTCCCCCCCAACTCCGCCACCCCCTATCAGCAGATACGGGTCGTCTCTGTGCTAAACCGCTACCCCCAATTCTTACATTAATGTCAGTGCAGGGAAATCGGCACAGGGAAGAACTCCAAGCCACACATGGAGAATAGAATTCCCCTGTACAGTTTTTCAGCTGCATTTAGGGCAGTTTATGCTTTTTCAGAAGGGTGATATTCAACTTTATAGCAGTGTAGTGATAAAACAAGGATTAACTCTGCATCAGATGCAACAGACTAGAAAGATAACACCTGTCTTCAATTACCATTTTCTCAAACTTCTGAAACTTCTCTTGAAATACACGAGAATTCGAAGTGAAGCCTTGCAACTTCTTTGTCTCCTCGAAGAGAGTCTTGTTAAGTGTTGTTTCTATCTGGAAATCCAAGTGATATTATATTGTAATAGTTCATATTCTATGTAAAATATTGCAAAGAATTCAGCAAATGTGATTGAACCATACCTGAGACTTATACACTGCTCCCAAAATACCTGCTACGACCTGAAGGATCAGGATCAAAAGCAGTCCAATAAAAAACTAGCAAGAAAACAAAGAAGGAAAAAGTTAAACCTTTTGACCAGCAAAAGATCATTTCTTCCAGCTTGGTGGCAAATTATTATTTACATGAATGGAAACTTTAGTAGAGTAAATTTACATCCTGCTTAGAGCTAATCAGAGTATTCATCCTAACTCAGTTTGAGACAAAATCTGGCCTTTTTCTGTACACAAATGCCCTGAGCCAGCATAAGGGGTGATGTGGTATTTCACTCTTCCAGGAGGAGCATCAGGAGCTGTTATATCTCAGGCAGGCACAATCTATCTGAAGACTGCTAAGCTCACACGAGTACTGCATATTGTGCTCTATCCGTTGGCATGGTACAGATTGCTGCCCTCCCCAGTACAAATGTTTTGTGCAGCTCCCTGTGTAACATTTTATACAAATGATGTAATGAACTAATTTGCATATTTGGACAAACCAATCCCATAATCATCAATTTGTGGGGACTATATTGGCACTCCAAGCCGTGTGGGGTAGGATGTAGAGCTGCATAGTACTTAGCAGCTGTGGTTAAGGATGCTGGGTAGATGGCTTGGTGCTGGGTAAGGCAAGCTGCAGGTTGGGGGCAGTCAGGTGTGACCTGGGGGCTGTCTGAGGTGACTGGGTGAAAGGTGACAGTGGTGGGAAGCTGGGAGAAGATTGGCAGGGGGAAGCTGAGTGGGAGTTGGTTGGGGAGAAAGCTGGGAGCTGGCTAGGGGCTTTCTGGACCCAGTACTGGGTCCCCCTCACCTTCTGTTCCCACTAACTGCTGATTCCCCTCTGGGATCCAGAAGAGGGAGAAGGGCAATGGGAGGCAGAGTGCCCACAGTGCCCCTGGCAGGCAGTACCAGCTTCAGGCCCATTCCCACAGCTGTCGGAACCAATGACATCTCAGTAGGGCTGCAAGGATGTGAGTGTCACACCAGATGCATGACACTTGGCAGCTATACCTGTATACCAGCCCTGCTCTGTGTAAACTGTCCTTTGGGATAACTTCTTCCTGGGGTTGAAAGAGTTAGCAGTTCCAAGAGTGAAGGGACTGCTATCATGGAAGGCCACTAAGCAGCCACTATATGGCCCAATGTTTTTTGAAACCCTCCCAACCCTGCTTATGGAAGTTGCCTTTGTCAGACAGTGAGAGGCATCCCACCATGCACTGGGTGGAATGGGTCCAAACAGTTAATACAAATAATAATTTGATCAAACAGAACTGCCCCAGATTACAGCTAGTCTCATTTGCAAGGAACTTTTCCACCAGCCCTAACTTTAGCTTGAAAAGTGTAGACAAAGGTTTTTCTTTCTGTGATCCTACCAAGATCAGCATGCACTGACTTTCCTTCATTGCACCACAGCAACCCAGGAAACCAAGGACCATAATGATGGAGCCCACTGCTATCATCAGGTCAACAGCTGAAAACAGGCTATTATCTAAATGGATATCCTGTAGAGAGAGAAACAAAAAGTCAGCCGTAAGAAAACCCTTTATAGAAGAAGGGTAATTTGTTAGATAACCTGATCTACCTCTCCTTATCCTCCCCACCCCCCAAAAAAGAGGGTGACTTTGTAGTTGAGGATAGAGAACTGTTATGTATGGATTAATCAATCAGGGTGACAGTCTTTCCTGAGTAGAGGACACTCCTAAGGCCTATGCACTCATTTCAGTCCTATTTTGAGAGTTTAAGTGGGAATTAGCAGTCCATTGTCTTTGTGCTGGCTCTCTGCACAGAGGTGAATTTCACCCTTAGTGAATAAACAAAGGTCTTTTGTCTTAAATATGATTTGTTCTGTTTTCAGCCAATAAATATTTGGTTTTACTTTATGTAGAAAAAAATTATTACCTGGAAAAGTTCTTTGTTGTTGTTCTAGTGTTGGGGGGTGGGGGGGGGAAGAGTTCTTCATGACAATCCCAGAAATTTATTCGCTTACTCTATTGCACTTCCCATGAGAGCACTATTCAGAATAGTACTGGATACACGAGAGGGCAAGGTCAGATACGTTTTTCCAAGGCTTCTCTTTGTTTTAAACTGATTCTGCAGTATTATTCTAAGGGATGGTGTCTGTATTTTGATGTGTGTCATATTTAAGCAAACAATTCCTATAATTCAATATAATTAAATATCAATTTATTCAGTTCCCATTGGGCACGAGCAGGGCCATAGGCCAACATTGGGAGAAACCTTCAAAGAATATTTTCCTCACTGTTGCCAAGATTAGTAACAATGTCTGGAAGTTGTCACATTTATCTTCTGATGGAAAGAGTGGAGGTGCCTATAGACTAGTATAATTTTAGGAATGCAGGGTGCTTTACTTTTCCAAGTGAAATAAACCTCCTATTTACTGTTGGAGAGCTGTATTCATCTACAGCCAAATCCTGAAATGGTTACTCAGTAAAATAGTCAGACAAAATGCATATTGACTTTGAATGGGAACTTTGCCTGAGTGAAGACTGAAAATGGTGTGTAAGGACTTCAAGATCTAACTCTTAATTCTGCAGGCAGCAACTTAAGCAGTTCAGCTATTTAGAACTGGGGATCCAATTCAGGAAAGTACTTAGGTACACACTTAAATACTGTCCTGAATAGAAATGCTTTCCTGACTCGTGGCCTTGCAGAGCACAGTTGTGATTAAGGTGTTCCAGGTATACAAGGCCATTTGGGGAAGTGTGCTGTATAAAGTCAATAAGATATGTGTGGCAACTTGAGCCTCTGTAGAAGACTGGGAGATTCAAGACTAGAACTTGTCTTCTATCCTCTTATGTAAAAAAGAAGCTCAGAGCTCTCCACTTCCCCCCAACCAATGACTTTATATAAAATATGGGGACTCTGTACCAGGGGACTCTATAATAAATATTCGATGTGTTCTTTCATGTCCACACTCTGGCAAAGGTGGGAGTTTACTCTGAGATTGACTGGCTGCAACACAGCCAGCCACCAGAGGTAGGATGCCAACATCTGGGGGGGGGTTGTTTTGTTTTTTGTTTTGTTTTTAAATTGTAAATGTGAAAATGTTGATCAAAGACATATTGTTCTTGATTGATGGGGAAAAGTGCCCTGGCTCATGGTATGGCAACAGATTGGCAATCAAATGTCTTGGCACTTTAATCAGCCCTATAAAATCAACCTGGAAGTCGCAAAAATTGTTTCCAACATGGATAGTCATTTTTTTTTTCACTTCTGGAATCAGTCAAGAAGCATTTTGAGAACAAAATTACTCATTAAGTCTCAAATCCATTTATCTCCCTCTGGCCCAGATTCATGCACTGAGGAAAAGAGTTATGTTTCTCAAGAGTTTGGAGCTGGATGTTTTTCTTCCCCTCTCCTCCCCAATCAATATAGTAAATCTTAAAAGCTCAAAGCGCCTACTATTCCACTAACCCCCACCGTGCTATCGAACCAGCCTCGCACTAAGGGAGATTCCTGACCAGTGGCAGATGGAAGAGTCGCTGTTAGAGTGTGACTCCAATGGAACTCTACTGTCAGGGACCATTGACAGTAAGTTGCAGGGGGCCCCAGAACCACTGAAGAAGTAAAGGGCCTCCACACAGAAGGCCTTTGTCTCTGGTAGATTCCTCAGGAATCTTAGACCATGGAGGGTGGACTTCCTGCTTATTTTGTAAGGAGGGAAGGTGGTAGGTGAAAATCCAGTGGACTGATCCAAATAAACTCCATGAAGAACCTCAAGCAGTTTTCCTCTCCTCTCATCTCCAGCAGGATTTCTACAGAAAAGGACAATATAACCCTTCATAATGACTTCTTGATTTGGCTACCTTAGGACCCTTTACTGCAAATCCTTACTCATGCAGTAAAATGGGTTACAGGGTCAGGGCTCACATTTTTACAGTTCCATTGGAAACATAGGAAAAATATTTGCTTATATGTAAAGGCTAAAATTGCTCAGGCAATAGACATCCCACTTTTGAGGAAGGGTTAGAAAGCAGAAAATTCACTGGAAAATTCAAAAGGGTTCCTGAGTGTACTTCTTTTTCTAAAAAAAAATTTGGACTGACTTTTGAGGAGACTATTTGTTATGTAGGTACTGATCTTTCTCCCACATTGAAATCAATGGCCTAGTTCCCTGTGATTTCAACGGGAGCAAGATCAGGACTATGTTGCACAGCAGAAATCTAAGCAGCTTTGCCACCCACACTGTAAACATATATAGTAGTAGTACCATAAAGAAAAGCTCATGGCACATATACCTCTGCAATTGTACCATTCATTACATCTGACCACCTGACTGATCCCTCTTATTTAATGTTAGAGATCATAATTTGGTTATACACACAACAGTCACCTCACTGAAAGGCTAGCAAGCTCAGGGAAATTACCGTGGAAAATGTCTGTCTTTATTAGCTGACACAGTGCTTTAGCATTTTAGGGTGAAAAAAATGTTTTTTGTAGGACAAAATACATTTACCTCTTGAGCAGATTTGCTTACACGCATCCAGATAGAGACCCCCAGAATAATGCAGCCACATATCTGCAGGGAAAAAACATCAGTAATAATAATATCTAGCTCTCATGTATAGCACTTTCCATCACAAGCACTCAAAGTGCTTTACAAAGGAGATCAGTATCATTATCCCCATTTACAGATGGGGAAACTGAGGCAGACAGAAGGGAAGTGATTTGGCCATGTTTTCCCAGGAGTTCAATAGCAGAGCTGAGTCTCTGCCCATTAGGTAACACTGCCTCCCTGTACACACACTTACCATCCCCAACTGCACCAGATGCCTGCAGAAATACTGAAATTATCTGTACAACAAAGTGAAAGAAAGAACAGCAGCCTACAGCTTCACAGCCAGAAAACTTCATAAATGGCAGATGATTTTCCCTCACGCACCCCAGTGGTGCAGTTTGCTGTGCACCAGCTGCCTGATGTTCCAGTCCCTGAAGTGCCTACAGTTCAGTGATTTATGTACATGGTTTGGGAGGCACTTTGTGATTCGGTGGGATGAGGGTGTATATAAATGTACAATGTTATAATAGTTAGAGAACACAGTATATACCAGAGTTGTGAAAAAAGATCATTTCTCATATCAGGACCATCCACATGGAGGCCCTCTTCCCCCAGCTGCCTTTTGTTCCATGGCACTGTTTCTCTAATGAAACTGCACTACCAAGGACTCCCTCTGCCAACAGCCTTCCCAAGCTGTGTTGCCTTTTCCAGGTAAGTACTGCAGGACCAGAGAAGGGATGGTGTGCATTCCCCCACCCTCCTTAGCCCACCCACTCTTTCCACTTGGCTTAGCCAATACTTGACCCAACCCAATGGGTTCCAACCCTGCAGGCAGCTCTCCACAGACTGGTAGGAAGTGAGAAATGGTTCTGGGTGCAGGAAGATACATTCCCATAGGCCCACTGTGGCCTAATATTAATGATCAAGTATCAAATATTGAAGTCCTCCCTCATTTCTTATTCAGGTAAACTTGTATTGATTTCATGCTTTTTCTAATTATGTCCCTGGGAGTCTGATTGGTGACTGAGTAAAATCTGAGAAGGATTTCAGGATTTGGCCCTGAGTGACTCACCCACCCCGTTTTTTATTAGCTGCAGTGGTTGACTACAAACAACCATGTGCAGATCCTGGTTTCCAAGAATAATATCAGTATTGTATATCAAGCAGAGGTGTACTGTACCCAACTGGAGACATGCCCAGCTAGTTGAAAGCATACATCCTGTGGCCTTTCAGATATTCTCCTCAGACCAGAGAAGACCTTAATGACTGGATGAAGGATAAGTAGGCAGGCAAAGGGCCCGACTCTCCTCTCACTAACTCTGATGAAACTCAGATTAGAACTACTGAAATAAAGATAGTTATACTAGTGTAAGAGGAGAACCACATTCAAAGAATGTACTGGCTTGAAAGAATGAAGGGGATGTGGGGAGAGAAGGAGAAAGAATTGTCATTTAAGGACAGACTGCCATGCTTACACAAGTTCAGTACTACCTTGCTGTATCCCGTTAGTGGTCAATTTAAGGGCGGTAGAAGATGACCTTTAATTTTTGAGAGAGATGATGATATTGGCATCTCAGTAAGATTGTGACCATTCCTGGACATTCTAAAGTAACATTGTTATTTTTATAATTTTTAGACAATTTTCCTTAAAAAAAAAATCCTCACCCACTAAAAGGGCCAGTATAATACTCAATCTCAAATCCCATAATGACTTTAGCAGATTATTTAATGTGGAACATGGCCAATACTCAAACCTGAACACTACATTTTTTTCTGTTTCTAAGTAAAAGTCCTGTAAGTACATTAGTATTTAGTCTGTTTATAGGCTTTTATATCTGAACAAGAGGAAACAATAAAAAGAGAGGATATTATTTGCTACAGCTATCTCATGTTATCAAATTTTAACTAGAACTTCCATTGAAAGGAATGGGGACTTTGTCTTAAAAACTGATGGTACCATATGACCCCATGTTCAGGCCTTGGTCTATGTCACTGAGTAAAATATTTGGTTATGTATCGGACATTATGGGCTTTAGTCACGTTCACTTCAGTGGCACTTCTCATGTGAGAAAGTACATTTGGCCTAAACTCATGAACAAAATTTGAGCCACAATATTAATGACTTAATTACTGCCACAGAAATATATCCATAATAATAAAATGAATAATGGGCCCAAACTAGATTTTTCCATTTAGTGGGAAACTCCAATTTCAAAATGTTTCCTTTCCAAAATAAAAGAGAACCAAAAATTGTTGCAGTTTCCGGCAAAATTATGAAATTTACCCCCACCACACACAGAAATAGTTTCAGGTCAATCAAAATGTTTTACTTTGATAAAGTCTATGCATTTTTTCCAATTTAGACTTTCTTCTATAAAACCCAATTTTTAAAAAATCTGAAAAAGTAGTTTCAAAATGAAAAAATTGAAGCATTACATTCTGAGAGGGCCAAAACACAATGCCTCAGCCTTATCAGAATGCTCTTTTCTGGATTTTTTTTTCCACATGAAATTTTGTCAAAATCAATACATGTTGACAAAATGTTTCATTTTTGACAAATCAGCATTTTTGGATGGAAAAAAATGTGCCATCAGAAAATTTCCAACCAGTGCTATGGGTAATAGCAAATAACTGAGGGCTATATTGTGGCTTTGCCACAAGCCCTGACCAAGGGCCACCCATGTAGCTGAACTGCCTCAGGAGCAGACCAGGGCCCAGACTGTGTCTCACAGAGTCACAGTCTGGTGCCTGGTTCCCCACCCCCTTCCTTCAAAGTCAAGTGCAGTAATCTGTGCCAGCCCTACGCTTGATGGAGATTACTGCAAATGTACTGACTGTGGTGTCTGACTAGAATACTAGGGCTCCACTCACTGCCTACCCACATGGGTAGGTGGGCGAGTAGCAATCGCATGGAGATTGCACTCCTCCCTGCACTGCTGCTTGCATTATAGGCAGCCTGGGTAAAGAAGCAAAGAGGAGACTTACACACCCTTATTCCCTTGCTTGGATGCATACGCTGGAAATCAGAAGGTTTCTAACCCTCAGAGGAGTGACGTTCTGGAACAGCCAATAGGAGTTGTGGGGGCAAACAACCTAACTAGTTTTAAGATGAAGCTTGATAAGTTTTTAAATGGGATTGCCTGTGATAGCAGGGGATTGGACTTGATGACCAAGGAGATCCCTTCCAGTCCTATGTCCTTACAGGAGCCCTGAATAAAGCACTGCCTTGATTTTGTTGAAATTCAATATACTAAAAAGTACTCAAGTGGCAGTAGCTGTTCTGAGGCTGATGCTACCTTAGCTTCCTATTACAAGCTCGATTTTTCTACCCCACACTGGGGAGCAGTGCTCTGCACACTTCTGGAGAGTGCCAGGATGAGTGTGCCTGGGGAACACTGAATAAAAGCTGTAGTAATACCCACTGTTCTCTCTCTGTTTCTGTTTTCACCAAAAGGGTTAGTAGCAATTGGACATCTAACATAGTAAACACCAGTGAAAATGAGGCTGAAATAGGGAAAGCACAAGTTAAAAATTACTTGGACGTGTTAGATGTCTTCAAGTTGGCAGGGCCTGATGAAATACATTCTAGAATACTCAAGGAGCTGACTGAGGAGAAATCTGAGACATTAGCAATTATCTTGGAAAACTCATGGAAGACAGGAGAGATTCCAGAGGACTGGAAAAGAGCAAATATAGTGCCAATCTATAAAAAAGGGGAATAAGGACAACTCGGGGAATTACAGACCAGTCAGCTTAACTTCAGTACCCAGAAAGATAATGGAGCAAATAATCAAGCAATCAATTTGCAAACACCTAGAAGAAAATAAGGTGATAAATAACAGTCAACATGGATTTGTCAAGAACAAATCATGTCAAACCAACCTAATAGCTCTCTTTGACAGGGTAACAAACCTTGCATATGGAGGGAAGCAGTAGATGTGGTATATCTTGACTTTAGTAAGGCTTTTGATACTGTCTAGCATGACCTGCTCATAAACAAACTAGGAAATATAGCCTAGATGGAGCTACTATAAGGTGTGTGTATAACTGGCTGGAAAACTGTTCCCAGAGTAATCAGTGTTTCAAAGTAAAGCTGGAAGGGCATATTGAATGGGGTTCCGCAGGGAAGTGTCTTGGGTCCAGTTCTGTTCAATAGCTTCATAAATTATTTAGATAATGGCATGGAGAGTACACTTATAAAGTTTGCAGACAATACTAAGCTGGGAGAGGTTGCAAGTGATCTGGAGGATAGGATTAAAATTCAAAATGATCTGGACAAACTGCAAAAATGGTCTGAAGTAAATAGGATGAAATTCAATGAGGACAAATGCAAAGTACTCCACTTAGGAAAGAACAATCAACTGCATACAGTAACTCCTTGCTTAACATTGTAGTTATGTTCCTGAAAAATGCTACTTTAAGCAAAACAATGTTACGTGAATCCAATTTCCCCATAAGAATTAATGTAAATAGGTAAACAGATTAATGTAAACAGATTAGACAAACACCTGTCAAGATTGGTCTAGTTATTACATAGTCCTGCCTTGAGTGCAGTGGACCAGACTACATGACTGTTGAGGTCACATCTATGATTAGTGCCCCTTTAAGTACTGTTATGTAAAAAGTTCACCTTAAACTTTAAACACACTCAAAATCAGCCTGGGCTAGGTCTGAGTTCACAAACCAGCCCTGGCTCATTAGAAGTTTATTTATTGTGTCCTCAAGGCATGAAAAGATTTTGCAATTCTATTTGGCTAGCCACAAACTTTCAGAAGCTACTGTTTGTGGTTCCTTTTGAGTTTTGTTTTCTGTTCACTGGGAAAGATCCCCTGAGGCAAGTCCCGTGGTATAGCTACTAATTCCACTTCTGTTTTCAGTGTCCCCATTGTCAACCTGTTACATCTCTTGCCTAAGGGCTGACAAGATTCAGCCATGAGCAGACTGATTTTATTTGGACTCAAATCTTTCAAAAACTTCCAGGTCTGCAAACAAGTAGACACAACAAGTATGGAGATCTGTTTCAAACCAAACTTAGAAGGCTTCACACTGCTCTTCTTTTACATCAGGCCTGGATTCTACTCTCTCACATACTCCATCCACTTCCATATAATTATCCCTAATACACACCATTACAACCTGTCAGCAAAGCCAAAGTAAGAGACTCAGTGCAAGATAGAGCCAAAATACAACACACACAAATTATTCCTGCAAAAGATTTGAAAATGCTTCTATAAAATTATTCTAAACCCAGATGTAAATAATTTACAAAGTAAAAGCAAGATAGTTCACGTGTAACATAGGCAACTTTTGGACTATAATGAGTGATGTCCCTCAAAATGAAGGCACTTGTGATATGTCATCACAAGAACTAGATCTCTAATTTCAAATGTACAAAAAATGCAGGCATTTACTAAGCACTGAAAATTAAAGAAAAACAGAGACTAAGCTAATGTTGCTGATAAGCTGAAATTAAACGGATTCTCTCTCCCCTCTGCTCTACCTATTTCCAATCATACTCTAGTTTTTTATTTATATCTAATTTTCTTTATAACTGCTGCTGCTATATTCCCTGAATATGGTGGGCTCTGGTTCCCATGCCACTATTAGTAACTTAAAAATCAACTTACCCAGAACAAAAAGTTGAAGATGAACATGGAATATTTCATGCAGCTGCTCACCCCTGCCATTTTCAAAAGCTAGTGGAACCAAAATTTCAGAGAGGCTTTTACAGGAGCTCTTCCTTTCTCTTTTTTTTTTTTAACTCTTCAGAAAGCTCTGAGGCTATGTTCTGTGCTTTGATACCAAAAGTCCTGGAGGAAAGCCGGGACAATTATTTAATTTAATACATATGCCCTGGGTAAATATTAACCAAGCACCACATATGCCCGGGGTAAATATTAACCAAGCACCACCAAGAGTTATCTCTGAATATGTGCATAGGCATGTTCTCTTGTTCTGGCTACAGGATTGGAAGTTTTTATGTTTGCATTCTTATTTTCCATACCCCAAAATTAAACAGATACTATACGCTAAGGCATAATATCAAAAGTGGAGGAGAGGAAATGAAAATGTAAAATGTTTATCGGGTCAGTCTTAAGAGAATCCATCATTAAATGCTAAACGCTTGCACTTCTAGTGCTTCTAACAATTACTAGATTTGCTCTGTTTCATCACTTTATTTACACATTGCCAGAATTCATAGACCTCCCCTCAGTCCTGTTCCAAACATCCAGCCTAAGTAATGAGATGGATGCTGGCTTTCTCTGCACAGTAGTGGGAAAGAGGAATCTGCCACCATTACTTCAATCTTAACGCCCTCTCCAGACTGCTCTTGGCTCTCCCTCCATGACAGCATCCCATGGAGCTTGGATCTGTAGTGCAGAGCACACAGGCCCTGTGCAGATTGCCAGATATTTTTCTACCCCAGCACAGCAGCCCCACACAGCAGTTCCACTGTGAGACTCCCTACACCCAGAAAGCAGGGGGCAGGATTTTGTCCCAGAGTAAATGACAATGACAATTGTAATGACTTTATTTTGGTTTCATTGGTTGACCTCAAAAAGATATTATTAAATGAATATAGATAGCGGATTGTTTGTTTGGCCTTCTCTATCGCTATGTTTTCTAGAGGAAACCCAACAAAACAATCCCAGGGGGATGAAAGTCAGGCAGGGGCTATGTTGGGTTCTCCATGGAAAGAAAGATTTAATTTGCAGATGGTTCCACAGAACTTTTGCCTGTAGAGGCTGGGGATGGGCTATATTGAACCAGTTTCAGCCCCACCCACCTTGACCAACTCTCCTCTTTAGTCAGCAGTGTTTACTATTATCCTCCAGATCTCCATTCTGAGTGCACAGCAAGGTGGTTTGGGGAATGTTCTATATTTGCATATGTAACCTTTGCCCCCTCTAGTGGTGGCTAAACCAGCTAGAGATTGCTACAGTCTTGGCTAAGAGACGTGCGTCTTTTGGCTCATGCATTCAGCTCAAGAGGTCCAAGATTTGATGCCCACTGCCAATACCACACATTTGTGTGGGGCAGCGTTACATGTATATGTAAATGGTTAATAGGCAAGGTGTCTGAAGATGGCACACATGGATACTTAACCTTGTCGTGGGTTTTGTTGGACCAATAAATTTTGTTGGGCATAGATTCTTCTTGTTGCTCTTTACAAAGGGGACATACTCTAGGTTATACTGGGTAAATATAGCCCATAATTTTTATTTAACTAAATTTAGGAAGACCCACCTGCTCTGAATTCTGATGACTGGTGATTAACCTGACTTACAGATATTCAAATTTCAGAGGTATGGCATATTTTTTGGAAGTAACAATTTTTCTGATTCTAAGGGCTTGGCTTTATGACTAATTTATTTCAAAACATCCAAACTAAATCGGAGAATGTTCCTATAAATAATTGTGCTTATGAAATGCATATTTCTCAGAAACTTGGAGAAACAATAGAGTAGTATGTTTTTAGATCTAAAGACCCAGATAATAAACAAGTAAATAAATTTATATGTCTTCATGGAAAAATTACATAGCCACAAATGAATCATGAGAATAGTTCAAGTACCATATAAAATTATATAACAGATTCTATAAAGGGCAATGAAAGAATTACAGCTGACATCTGCTTTGAAGATATAAGTCTAAAGTTAAAGCACGGAGTTGCATTTAGAGCAAGTTTATTATCAGAATAGCTCTGAAGAAAAGTGTCATATTGTACCAGAGATTACACAGTCATGAACTGTCTTGTATAGTAGATATCCATTAACAATTGATAATTTTTAAAATAGTTTTATCTGAAATGTTTGGACCAGACATTCAAAAAGAAAAGAAATCACTGGGGGAAAATGTGATAAACTGAGAAGCATTTTGATATAAAAACCAAGGATAAACACGTACAGAATGGCCCCTCTCTAGGAGGTTAGTATGCAAACATTTCGCAAGTTATAAAGGGAGTCTATAGGACCAAATCCTAGCTCCCACCTCACCTTCCCATCTTCTTTCCACCACTCTGGAGCAGAAAGCAGATACAAAACTGGTGTACTGGCTACCTAACTCCAGAGATCCCCAGCTACTGGAAAGGCCCCTTTAGGGGCTGTTGAAGTTAGGAAGAACTTAGAGCTAAAGCTGGGCAATTTTTTTTTGACAAATTGTTTATTCATTGGCATAAGGACTTGAATCCAGATCTTGCATTCCCAAAAGAGCGCTCTAACCATCAGACTTTGGAGTCTTTCTTTCTTTGTTTTTTTTTTTACAAAGTGGAACAGCATTAACAGGAGAACTTGAGAAAGACCTAGCCTAGAATAACCAATATCTAAGCCAGTGGTTAGAACATGCTTCTGAGAAGGAAGAGGCCCAGGTTCATAATCCCTGCCCTAGAGCAGGGATTTAAGACTGAATCTCTCATATCCCATGTGAATTTCTCAAACACTGGGCTATTAGGTTAAGAGGAATGGTGGCACCATTTCCTCCTCCAGCGATTCTGTGACTCTAGCCCTTTGCTTTTATTTAAAGGTTAAAATTGCCCAGAAGTGAAATGAAATCTATATGTTTCAGATTGAACACAATGTTTTGTTTGATCCCAAACAATATTTTTGAACTGCCAGCAAACCAAAAAAAAAATCAGTTATTCACCCCATTCTATGAAGATCAAGCCAGAGGCTACTCCAAAGTGTGTCAGAAATAGAACCAGTTTCCCCCTCTGTTAAGTTTTCAGTTGTGCAGGGCACAAGACCAGTATAGTTGCAGATCTGGCGCTATTGTGTATACAGTTGCAGTGAGGTTAGAAGACTTAAAAGTTTAAGATCTAGATTTTAGTCAGCCTATTTTTTCAGCATTGCAGGTACAATTGGAGGCTGCAGTTGCTGAAGTAATTTATCAGAACCTCTGGGATTTTATTTCCCTTGTCAGAAAAGAACCACTTGCCAGTTATTACAAGCAAGTCCCAGGAGGATTACAGTTCTCCCTAAGACTGGGGGCATCTCTTTTGTTGACCATTTACCCAGGAGTAAAAACCATCAGGACTTTTTTTTTCCTGGTCTCTCTGAAAAAACAAAAGTGAACTTTCATATGACTTGATTGCTATATCTCATTTGAGACTTGATAAAAGGGGAATTGGGCAAAGTTAAATACATTCCCAATGTGAATTATATTCTAATTATAACATAATCTTCATGTATTACATAAACTTGTCATAACAGTGATGTTTCATATCTATGTGCCAAGGTACTTAAAGTAAAAATGTGCAGTATGTGATTAAAAGTATGTGAGCGCCTTCCATTATCAAGAAGTTTTTCTGCAGAAGTTGTCTGCAGAAGATGGTAAGTCTATTGTATATTAACCTTTCTTCTTTGCAGTTCCAGATTTGGAGTATCCTTGATCATTGTACGTTTATTTGCAGTTGCAGTTAGAGCTGTAATGACTTGATTTGTAGGTGCAACCAGAATTGCCCATAGCAGTTCTAAATGGGTACAACTCTCAGCACAAGTAATTCTGCCTGCAGTTTTGTGCCCATATTTAATTGTGCATGCCAAATTGCTCCCACAATCCCAGAACGTCTTATTCAATATTTAGGCCCTTATATATGTATACAAAAATAAATGCTCTGCCACAAATCACCTGCAATCCTTTTCCAGTTAAAAGACTTGAAAATACAAATTGCAAATAAGGAAAAACCTAACAGGTTAGCATATGAAGTTACCAGTTACTCATTTGGGTGCAGGGAATGGGTGAGGCTAGCATGCTAATGTAGGGCAAAAGCTAAATATAAATGTGAAATTCTGGTATTGTGACTCTTGCAGCTTAGTCTCTCAACTGAATGATAAACCTGAGATTGTGATGACCAAGCCTGATTAAAGATCCCATGGCACTGTTTTGCAACAGAAGATATGAGTCACCCCTCTCATCTATTTCTGCTTTGGTTAATTAAGTTGCATTTACCCTGTTCTGGGTTTTCAGTTAGATACAATCTTCTTCGTTTCCTGTCTCTAATATTGTGTACACAACTAAACAGCTGCCATATACTTTCTAAGGGTGTGCTGCACATCAGTATGGGTGAAGTGATTCCTATATATAATCAGTATTGAATGCACTTTGAGGTCCATCAAGAAAGATAAAAAATAGATTAAAAATGGGTTTCAAATTCAGATCTGAATTGCAAACTCCCCAAAGTGTGTGGGGATCCACAATTTTGGTTATAAAGATGGAGTAATTTATAACTTTTAGATCTGTGTTCAGATTTCAATAACCTTCAATATTTTATGGATTTTGGATCTGGGATTTTGGACTGGGTCCATCTATAACAAATGTAAGATATTAGTAGTAGTAGTAATAATAATACTTAAACTGGAAATCAGTCACTACCATTTTAGCCAAGAACCAGTTAAGGTGCTATTTCAAATGTAGGCTCACTGGACTACAGTTTTAAGTCAATGGCAAGGTGAAAAGGATGAAATACAGTATGAACTTTTTGCCCAATATGGTTAAAACTGCATAATGGAATAGGCTGGATATTGCAGAGATATTCCTGTCTATTTGATTACTGAATGTACATGTTCAGAATCTGAGAACTGTATCAGGATTTCCTGTCTGCTGTGACTCACTCAATCCTTTGAAAGCTCAGCTCTGCAAAAGATGCATGCAAGACAATGTGCATCACTAGACTATGTGGCTGCAGATATGTGGTGAGGAGGAACAAGGTGGTGGTTTCTGCTTACCATGATGTATCATGGTTGGGGAAGGGGAGAAGCCACTAGAAAAATAGCTAGAAGAACAGTTCTCTGTAACTTGAGACACCACCGTCCCTTTATAGTCTTTATTCACTGGAAAATTACATTGTGTTAGAACACATATGGTGTTTCCAGATCTCACAAGTTTATCCTCAACTACTAGAATTGAGTGATTATATGCGAATCTCAGCTTTCATTTTAAAATAAACTATGTTTCTACCCCCCCAACCCACACCCCAGATTGCAGTGGGGAGCTAGAAAACATGACATGAATGCTCCCTAAAGGCTCAAAAGCTAGGAGACAAATAAAAAGAACCAAAAATATATTGGCATTTTTAAAAATCTTGTGATTTTTTCTGATCTGACTCATGGGTTTTGAGGGCTTAGTGTTGGCAATACTGGCAATAAAGTGTTGGCAATATATTTTCTCTCTCTTTCAAGAGAAATTGGAATTGCTCATTTATGAGCATACATTTGACCTAGTTGGTATTACTGAAACCTGGTGGGAGGATTTGCATGATTGGAATGTTAAAGTAATGGTTATAATCTATTTAGGAAGGACCAAATGAATAGGCAAAACAGGAGTGGCACTACGTATTTGAAAGTCACTGACAACTCAGAAGAAAATGATCTTTAATGCTTTTGGAATAATGTAGTAACAGATAAAGCCCACAATGGGGTACTAGTTGTTAGGTGCTACAGACCACCAAATCTCATTGTGAAACAGGATACCAGCTCCATAAGCACCTATCTATAATGTGTAGGGGGGAAAGTTGCATTATTATCAGGGACTTCAATCTGAGTGACATATGCTGGAGGCCTCAACAGCCTCAGAATTTCTAAATAGTATAAATGAGAACACATTGCATCCAACGTGGGAGAATTCTATACCAGACCTCACCTTGACAAATAAAGACACAGCACTAAAAATTAGTGGTTGCTTTGCTGCAAGTGATCATGACTTGATCGCATGTGTTGTGCAAACAGAATAAAATCCAAACCTGTAATATTCATACTTGGAAGTTTAAAAGGGCCAGTTTCACAAACTTGGAAACAGCTATGAGCTAAGTCAGTTGGAAGAAAGAATTTAAACAGAAAAAATGTGAATGAAAATTGGAAACTATTTAAGAATATTTTCTCAGATTCCCCAGAATCACAATCACACACTCAAGAAAGAAGGATATACTGGTTAAAAACCAACCTCACTTAGAAGGGAATTAAAATAATCTATAAAAATAAAAAAACAATATAACCAATAGAAAAAGGGGTAGTTTTATAAATGAATGACTATCAGCTAAGAGCTAGCAATTGTAGACAATTGATACAGGACACAAATGAAGACAAAGAGCTATCTGTATCTATCAGAGTTAATAAGAATAAGAAGAGGTGTTTTAAAGTATATTATGAACAACAGGAATCCTAAAAATAGTATCAGTCCATTACTAGATGGAAATCGGAATGGTAGAATTTTAAATAAGGCAGAAATGTTCAATAAACCTTAGTCTGGATTTGGGAAAAAGCCTGGTGAATTCATATCAGATGATGTTGATGAAATACTTTCCATTCAAATAGTAACTCAGGAGGATGTTGAATGCAGCTACTGAAGTTGGACATTTTTGAATCAGCAGGTCCAGATAACTTGCATCCAAGAATTTATGGAGGAGCTCCCTAAATGATTAACGTTGATTTTCAATAACTCTTGGATCTGGGGAAATTCCAAAGCACTGGAAGAAAGTTAATGTTGTGCCAATACTTAAAAAAGAGTAAAAGGGTCATTATCAGCTTATCAGCTTGATACTGGCCCTATGCAAAATAATGGAATGGCTGATATAGGACTTTTGTAATAAAAGATTAAATGAGGGTACTCTAATGCCAATCAGTATGGGCTTATGGAAAATAGATCTATCTTTTTTTTAAATGAGATTATAAATTTGGATGATAACAGTAATAGTGTTGATGGAATATTTGTTGACTCTGGAAGGCATTTGACTTGGTACTGCACAACATTCTAAGAAACTAGAACAATAGAAAATTAACATGGCACACATTAAATAGATTAAAAACTGGCTAACTGATAGGTATGAAAATGTAATTGTAAATGAGAAATCCTCATTGAGCAGGTATGTTTCTAGTGGGGTCCCACAGGTATTAATTCTTAGCCCTATGCTATTTCACTTTTTTATTAAATGACCTGGAAGAAAATATTAAATCATTACTGATAAAGTTTGCAGATGTCACAAAGATTTGGGTGCAGTAAATAATGAAGACAGGTCACTGATAGAGAGGAATCTGGATCAATTCATAAACTGGGCACAATCAAACACTGTATATTTCAATGTGGTTGAAGGTAAAGTCATACATCCAGGAACACAGAATGTAGGTTGTACTTACAGGGTGGGGGATTCTATCCTGGGAAGTAATGACCCTGAAAAGGGTCATGGTGAATAATCATGCAATAATCTGAATGCAACACTGTAGCCAAAAGGGCTAATGCCATCCTTGGATGTATAAACAGGGTAATGTAGAGTTGGACTAGAGAAGTTATATTACTTCTGTATTTGGCACTGAGGTAACCACTTCTGGAATACTGTGTCCTGTTCTGGTCACCACAAATAAAGAAGGATGTTGGAAAATTGGAGAGGGTTCAGAGAAAAGCCATGAGAATTAGTAAAGGATTGGAAAACATTCCTTATACCAAAAGATTCAAGGAGCTCCATCTATTCATCTTAAAGAGAATGTTAAGGGGTGACTTGATCACAGACTATAAGTAACTACATAGGGAACAGAAATTTGATAGTAGAAGGCTCTTCAGCAGCCAAAGATATAACAAAATCCAATGGCTGGATGTTGAAGCTAGACAAATTCAGACTAGAAATAAGAAGCAAATTTTAACAGTAATGGTAATTAACCATCTGAATAACTTGCCAGTGCTCAGTTCCCTGTGCCTGTTCTTTGACAGGGGATCTGAGTAGAAGTCAATTTACTCAAAAATCAGGGTCTGCTGCACCACTCTGCGGGTGGCAAGACCTTGGAGCCCAGTGTTCCCTGTGCAAAAATCCAGAAGTCCGCTCTGAACTCAGCACCCAAATCCAGGCATTCTGAGGTGTCTGGCTGACACTACCACGGCTCTCCCACCCTTGCCTTTGCAAGGTCTCACAGCTCTGTGCGCTCACACTCTCTCTCCTGTTGCCTAAGCAACAGCTCTTCTGCCAGGAAACAAACTTTACACAGCGTGTCCATCTATGATCCACTCTTACTTTCCTCCCCCAGGAAACTTCTCCTCTTTCAACAGATTGCTGATTTTTTTTCCCCAAGGCCACCCAGTTCTTTTAGCTGAAAACTCTAATGAAAAATATTATTTTGAAACACCCGCTGATATTTTGCTCCATACTAATGTAAAAAGATTTGATCTCCTTCCTTTACAGGATCAGGGATGGCTACAGTTGGAGATAGGGCTCTGAGGTGGCACTGAGCATTCTGTTTCTCTCAGGTGCTTGGCTGGCTGGTTCTCGTTCACATGCTCAGGGTCTAACGGATGGCCATATGTGGGGTTGGGAATAATTTTGGGGGGGGTTTCATTTTCCTCTGTAGCATGTGGATATGGGTCACTTGCCAGAAATATTTGAGTATATCTCACTTAATCATTTCTGTGCCACTGGGGGGCCTGGGGTATTGGTGTACCTCACTCCTTTCTGTTCTCTACCTATGAAATGTAATATTCTAGTCTCCTGTGGGCTGTAATAGTTTGGTCTGATTTTGGTTGCTGGGTTTAGCGTGTAGGTACTGGTGGCCTGTGATATACAGGAAGTCAGACAAGATGACCTGGTGCTCCCTTCTGGCCTTAGCCTCTGTGACTCTAAGACCCAAGTATAGTCTGCACATTTCTATTTTAACCCTCCAGCAAGGCTTTTCATTTACTATTAGCTTCCTTGGCTGTTTTACATCCTTTTTACCTATTTCATGGACAAAGCTGTTCTTTTATTTAAGGCTCAGTTGGGGACTTCATGGTTCCCAGGACCTGGCCAGGATTCATTTAGGCTAAATGACCTTGGATTTAAAACATTTCATTGGTTTCAGAAGAGCTACTGATGGAGTAAGTTACTACTCAGTGTGAGGAAGGGTATCCACATCTGGCCCTTAATTATGCAAACCATTTACTAGAACTTACTTCAAAATATCACTGCTGTCAAAATACTCTTGTTAAGGGACAGATTCTGCCACTCTTACTCATATCGAGTATGATCATTTATTTGTATTAGCACCTAGGGACCCCAAACTAGGCCAGGACCCCATTGTGCTGTACAAACACAACAAAAAGACTCCATTCCAAGGTATTCCCTCCTCACCAGCCACTTTCCTGACCTAGTGATCACTGCATAGAGTTTTAAACACATCTGATTATTAAACAGCAACTGTAAACAAATAAGGGAAAAACTGAGAAGGTTAAAGTATCAAAGAACCCTGCACTACGGCCATGGAGAACACCATAAACAACAGCCTCTGGAACTCAAGAAAATCCACAATCTATTCCTTACACATCCCAGGCCTCCTTCCAGGACCTGGATATGCTATGGTGATACTATGGTTAAAACACCTGCTCTGGTGCTGGCTACACACCCTCGGGTTCTCAGTGGCAGGGATCCATCTCCCCAGTATTGGCCCTCCCGTCAAGTTCATGCCACCCCACCTTTGAGTCCAGCCTTCAACACCTGTTTATCTGGCAACATCTCCCTCTGTTGGGTCCTCTCCGTCCCAGATCCCCACCTCCTTCTCCCTAGCCACTCTCTGCACTTGGCTCCAGTTTACTTGCCACATGGTGGACATTTCGCTATCCTAGTTCTGATCTCATGGCTCTCCACTGTAACTGACAGTTCTGGTTCACTGTCAGCTCGGCTAGTCTGTGCAGCTCCAACTTCTCAGTCTTGGGCTGCTGCTCGGGCTCTGGGGTGCTGCACTTTTCCCCAGCTCAGCTCTGAGCTCCTGTCAGACCCAGGATCCTGACGCCTCTTCAGCCTTTCCACTTTCTCCTGGTATTGGGAGACGGCCAACCAAAAAAACACTAAGTTTTGGTAAGGGGCCAACATCCTAGGTCCCATCTGGGGTAAAACATATATTAAACATCCTAGGTCCCATCTGGGGTAAAAAACCCAGCCGTCTAACGGTTAAATGTGAGAGGGGTTTTTTGCAGAACAAGGATGTCCATTGTACATAAATAAGACCATACATCATTTGCCCCTTCATGGGACATATGCGGCACATCCCAAGACACCAAGTTTAGCAATACCACATGAGTTCTCTACCAGATGTGTGTAGTCCTTTCATAGGCCAAAGGGGGGTTTCCTCATATCACAAACCTATCTGTTCTCTAAACTTAACATTCCTGCTGATATTAAACTTTGCTGACTTCCCATGTTCAGTGGACACTATAACCTTTTTATGAATCAGGAAATAGTAGACCATTTTTTTCCAATGCAACTCCCTTGCACACAATAATTTTATTTCTACATTCCGGGCTTTTTCTTTTAAGAGCTTCAGTAGGAAAATTCCACCTTTTGCAGCTCATAAACATTTGCTGACAAACACATGCTTTTTATTCCCCAGTCATATTTGTCTCCCAAGCACTAGTCTTTTTTGTCCTCCACATACATGAAAAGATACTTTGCTTTCCCAGTGTTTTTCATTTGGCCTACAAGACAGGAAGAGGGTTCAAGGGTAACACTTTATACTAACTACTGAATCAGCCAAGTTGGTGGCTTTACCGAGGGCACTAATCCAGATCTATAAGGGCATGTCTACACTACAAACTGAAGTCAACTTAAATTGACATCCTGCCACTGCAGTAATTAAGTTGTGCGGGCGTGTCCACACCATGTTCATTGTGTCAGTGGAGGGTGTCCTCACTAGCAGCGCTAGCATCGATGCAGAGAGCAATGGACCATGGGTAGCTATCCTACAGTTCAAGTAGCCGCAGAAGGTTTTGGGAATGGCTTGCAATGCCCCATGGGACCAAAACATTGTCACGGGGGGAATGGGAACATGGCTTTGACCTCCCATGATGCAGTTTCCTCCCTTCCTCCCTCCCTGCCCTGATATCAATGGCAAACAACCCATGCTTTTTGGCGCCTTTTTTCGAAAGCCTGGCTTAGCCGCATTCCTGCCATAGCCCGAGAAGCATGGACCCTGCTCAGCTGTGCACTACTGTTGTGAGTATTACAAACACCTCATGCTTTATCCTGCCGTATTTCCAGAGCCGAGACAGGAGAAGCCACGTGGGACATTGCAATGTCCTTCAAGCAGCCCTGCTGCAAGCCATAGAATGAAACAATTCCTTGTTGCTGCTGGCAGTTGCACAGCAGTTGAACATACTAGAGAGCCATTTCTGATGCTGGAAAACAATCACTGACTGGTGGGATCACATCGTTTGCAGTTATGGGATGACAAGCAGTGGCTGCTGAACCTTCAAACATGGAAGGCCACTTTCCAGAAACTTTGCAGAGCTTTCCCCAGCCCTGAAGCACAGGTCTAAAATGAGACCTGCTATCACAATAGAGAAAAGAATGACAATCCCTCTGTAGAAGCTTGCAACGCCAGACTGCTACTGGTTAGTGGGGAATGAATTTGGAGTTGGTAATTCCTCTGTGGGAGCTGTTGTGATCCAAGTGTGCAGGGCCATTAATCGATTTCTACTAAGAAGGGTAGTGACTCTGTGCAATATGCAGGACATAGTGCATGGTTTTGCAGCGATGAGGTTCCCTAACTGCAGTGGGGCAATAGATGGCATGTGTATCCCTATCTTGGCACCAAACCACCTTGCCAAAGAATACATAAACTGAAAGCAGTACTTCTCAATGGTGTTGTAAGTGCTGGTGGATCATAGGGAGGGTTTCACTGATATCAGTGTGGTTCGGTCAGGAAAGGCGCATGCTGCACGCATCTTTAGGAATACAGGTCTGTTCAGAAAGATGCAAGCAGGGACTTTCTTTCTGGATTGCAAAATAACCATTGATGACATTGTAATGCCAATAGTGATTCTGGGAGACCCAGCTACCCCTTGCTCCCATGGCTCATGAAGCTGTACACCGTCCATCTAGACAGTAGTAAGGAGCTGTTTAACAATAGGCTGAGCAAGTGCAGAATGATGGTGAAATATGCCTTTCGACATTTAAAGGGTTGCTGGCACAGTTTGTTTACTAGGTTAGACCTCAGTGAAAGCAATAGCCCCATTGTTATTGCTGCCTGCTGCGTGATCCATAATATCTGTGAGGCAAAGGGAGAGAAGATTCCACAGGGGTGGAGTGTGGAGGTGAATAGGCTGGCAACTAATTTTGAGCATCCTGATACCAGGGCAATTAGAAGAGCCAAGCAAGGAGTTCTGTGTCTCCAGGAGGCTTTGAAAACCCATTTTAGTAATGAGCCACAGTAATGTGCACCGCTTATCTCCATTGTACCGTTCCATACCATCCCTTCCTTTGTATCAGTTTCCCTGTACCTCCCCTTCCCTGCCCCTAAGCTCCCATGCTTGCAATGAATAAAGAGTACTTAATTATTGAAACATTGACTTTTATTACACAAACATAAAGAAACTGAAAGACCAGAGAAATAACTTAACCTTGGGCAAACGGTGGGATAAAACTGGGGAGGGAGAAACCAAGTCAGCTTGTCTGTAATCACAGAAGTCTTGCCCATCAAAGGCCTTGGAATGGCTGCCTTTTGTTCTTTGCACCTTCCACTCCCTCCCCACGACCTCCTGGAACGTTTAGGAGAGAGGGATTGGGAATACAGTGATGTTTGCAGGCCATTCTTCAGGCACTGCAGTGGGAGTCTAGACTTAAGCTGTTTTTTTGAAGCTCAACCAGGTGCATCAACATGTCTGATTGGTCCCTCACAATCTGCAGCAGCTCATCCTGAATGTTATGCTCATTCTCGTGGACTGCTCTCCATGTCCATGTCCAGTTTTTCAGACAATGAAATCCTCCAGGCTCTAAGCTCTGTATCTGCTGTCCCAGAGGCGTTCATTATCTCACTGAACATGTCATCATGTGTTCTCTCTTTCTGTCTTCTAATTTCCTAGAGCCTCTCTGCAGGTGTTGAGGCTGTGCTGAAGGCCAAGCTTTCCATTGCAATGCATGCAAACCACAAGGCAACCATTGTCAGTGCATACCCTGCACAGACTCTTCTCCCCACAGACCAACCCATGATCTCCTGTGTACTCCAGGATGGAGCGTATTTGGGTTGTTGAGTTGCCATGATCAGCTGGGCTGTCGAGCTCTCCACACTGATCAAACAGGAAATGGGAAGTCAAAAGTTCCCGGGGTCTTAAGAGGGGAGGGACTGTTTCCTCTGTAGCTGGCTGCTGTACAGTAGAGTTGAAAATGATCACCAAAGCAGTCACAGCAGAGCACTGTGGGACATCTCTTGAAGGACAGTTCAGTTGACTTATACAACCGTGTGTCTACACTGCCTTTCTGATGATGCATCAACATCAAATTGAGTGCTACACCTCTCATGGAGGTGGAGAAATTAAGTCAACATAACAGGTGAGTTAGGTTAGCAGAAGGGATGTAAGATGGCTTTCATCAAACTAAGTCTGTAGTGTAGACCAGGCCTAAACTGCACATGTGTAATTCACATCAGTATTGAGAGCATGTTTCCTATTGAAGTCATAGAATAAAGTCTCTGTAAAGAGCCTGAGCCTGTGAGATGCTGAGCAGCTCATGCTTGCTGCTAAGCCTCCTCAGCCTCCACTGATTTAAATGGGAGTAGAGGGTGCTCAACAGCTTTCAGAAGGATCTCAGCACCAGGCAGGATTGGCCCCAATATTTTGACTTCCACTATAAAAATAGCATCACTGTCTCAGCCTACCACAAATATTCTGGGATCACTACCACCTGCACAGACAAACCTCTGGGTATGACCAGGGGACTAGGTAGCAAAGTGGTAGGTGCCTTAGACTGACAAATAAGGGGTAGAAAAACCCTGGTGGTTCTCTTCATTCCACCTGCAAGAGTTTCCAATAGATTGTTCCATTGAGGTGGTAGAAGGAGATTGCCCCTCTGGAAGAAACAGGGGGTTCAGAATCCACAGATCTGCCTGGAGACCAAGTCATCCATTCAAAGACCCAGCCTTCTTCCGCTGCTCTGGGGCACCCTGGTCCAATCTGGATCGGGCAGTGCAATTCCATTCAAGATCAACTAACAGGGACTCCCTGACTGCCACCATCCATGAAACCTTCACTAAAGTGGGCAGTTCACCACTCTGCTGGAAAGCTAACACAACTTCGGGCTACATTCACTTCTACAATATGTGTAGTGCACCTGTCCCTCCAGCTGTCTACACTGTTCTCTGCCCCCCAGTTCCTGCAAATATCCAGAGTTCCAGAGGAGTTCCTGTTGGCCCTAGGATAGGGAGCAGGAACGGTCCCATGAGGTAGTACTCTGCCCTTTACTGTGGGCAGTGGGGATGAGCCAGGCCAAAATAAGGATGCATTAATATTTTTGTCACCACAGCTGCTATTACAAATCTGTTCCCATGCTAAAGCATTTGTCCACACCAAAGCTAACATTTCAGGAATCATCTAAACTGCTTCTGGTGCATGCAGTGAATACATATGGGGAGGAGGAACTGTAAAGCAGATCAGGTGTGGCCAACCTGTGGCTCCAGAACTACATTCAGCTCCTCAGAAGTTAATATGTGGCTTCTTGGATAGGTACCGACTCGGGCTGGAGCTACAGGTGCCAACGTTCCAATGTGCCAGGGGGTGCTCACTGCTCAACCCCTGGCTCTGCCACAGGCCCTGCCCCCATTCCCCCCGTCCCACTCCCTCCCCTGAGCCTTCATTGCCCTTGCTCCTCCCCCTCCTCCCCAGCCTCCTGCATGCCACGAAACACCTGATCAGGAGATGCAGGGAGGGAGCGGGAGGCACTGATCGGTGGGGCTGCCAGTGGGTGGGAGGCGCTGGGAGTGGGTTGGGGGAGCTGATGGTAGGCTGCTGACATATTACTGTGGGTCTTTGGCAATGTACATTGGTAAATTCTGGCTCCTTCTCAGGCTCAGGTTGGCCACCTCTGATGTAGATGATCAATTTACAGTTTAAATCTAAAAGGAAATAATTCTTTTTGACAGAGAATATTTCAAAAAGAAGGCAATAATGCTGAAAGGAACAACAGAGTGAAATCATCATGGGAACAAATGAAACCTGAATGTTTCCATTTCATGCCTCCTTTGAGCATAATTACTTTGATTTTCAACAGTTAGGATAACAAAGGATGCTTTTCCCATTGAGCCTGTAGGCTACACATCGGCATGCAGTTGACCTTTATGCCTCCTCTATACTAAATAATTGGTTGCCATCCCATCAAAGTCAATGAATTTTTTTGGCACTACCGTCTCATGACAAACAAAGAACAATGTTTATCTTGAAACTGTGTCACATAGTGTGGAACATCCACACAAGCATGCAATTCCAGCTTCCCAAAACTGTGCCAAGATCATCTATATCTATGGTCAGGGTTTCCATATATATATATCAACTATATCCAAAGATAAGCCTGACCAAAAGCTATGGATCCAAAAACCTCCATCTATATTGATAATCAGACACAAAGATGTGACCTTTATGGTTGGAACCTGTCTCTATAATGAGGCAAACTAAAATCCTGGATCTGACCACCACTCATGCTATTGGGGAAGTTCAGATCTCTAATAAGCTCTGAACTTTGCTGTTTAGATCCATCCCTGCTACCATCAATGTACAGGACCAAAATAAAATTTATGATCCATAGTGTATTATTATTTAATATTTGTATTATGATGACACACAGATTTCCCAGTCAATATGGGGGGGCAAGAGTAATAAGAGAAAATCTGTTCTCCAGAGCACTTATTGATAGGAAAAAATGGATGTGTTATATACATTATTCACTAAGAAAATTAGAGTCTTTAACTTTCCCAAGTTGTAGGTCCAATGCTTGCTTTCCTACCTTTTGTATTCCATGCTAAATATTTGCCCATCTCACTAAGTCTGGGAATGCCAATGATAGACAATAAAGGGCCAAATTCTCATTGGGTGTAAATTTGCACTGCTTTATTGACTTCAGTGTAGCTATGATGATTTACCCTAAAGGAGCATCTGGCCCAAAGACTAAATATTACAGTATAAAAACGCCATGATCTGTAAGCCAATCCTAAAATGACTCAAGGGGAAAAACATCGGATATGGATCTATGTAGGATGTTTACTCCAAAACCTCTCTAGAGAATCTATGTGAACTATTTCCTCACAAAGCATGTCAACAAAGGCAACAGATGAGGATTATCAAGGTCACAAGCCTTCACTCAAATCCCAATCTGTACTACATTTGTACAAGAAACAAAAACTGTGTTACTGATAATTGGTCCAATTTTTCATAAGTAACATTTCACATCCATTTGCAAAATGTCAAATACACATCAGAGATAAGTATCTTTTTGGAAATCAAGATGTATCTAAATAGCATCCTCCATAGCAACAAGACCCATGCCTTGGAAAAGTACCATTTAATACAGGCATTTGTGTGCCCATGCACATTTCCCCAGACATGCCTCTAACTGAAAACCCAACAGCTACATGAAGACAACCTTCCACTAATTACTGTTGAAACAATGTTATTTGGATTACTGGTGCATAAATCTGGTTGAGCTCTTTCACCATCAAACTAGCCATTCATGTGCAAATATGAAGTGATGCACCTCCCAGATTATGACAACATAGCACATAGCTTAATGATGTGCGTATGAGTCTTCTGAAGCTGTGGAGATGTGAGATCATTGGACCAGTTACTTGACCACACTAAATCTCTTTTGTGCCATTCTAGCCCATTTGAGAAAACTTAAACTTTAAGTGGCCACCTGAAGATCTCCTTTGCACAGGGAAACCCTCCAGTTATGCAGAGTTGGCATAGCCACCTCTACATCACCTTCATCATAGTTTCTGGCACAGGAGGTGTGTCAGAGCATGGCCAAGGGAAATGGCAATGGACCATGGCTGGAATGCTTCCGGGCTCCAGCAACCCCCAACTGTGGAGTTGTGCAATGAGGTACAAATTAGAGCAGCCTTGACATTGCTTTACATTGAATGTCCAGCCCCAACTTCAATGGGGACATACAACCAACTTTGTCCCCTCAGGACCTGCACTGAGCAAAGCTTGTCTGGAATCAAGACTCTCACCCATTATATCTTAAAGTTACTTGTGTATGAAAGTTAAAAAAAAAAGTCACATATGCCTAACTACAAAATTCCTGAATAACACATTCATATTTCCATCAATGCATAGCTGCTTCCCACACATGCCCTCATGGCCTCAGAGCACTCTGCAAGCAGCCCTTGCCTTTGTTTCCCCAGTCAAGAGGCTTGTTCAATCATTCATAAATCCTTTCATCCAGTCACAGCTCTTCTCAGGTTCCGATTTATTAAATTAACAAAACATTCAAAATTAAGGTCTCAAGTCTATTCATTTGCCTCCTCATTGGGTCACTCCCTGGTCTTTCAGGTTTCTATCCTGGAG
The DNA here is from genome assembly GCF_009764565.3 of Dermochelys coriacea. Lineage (NCBI taxonomy): Eukaryota > Metazoa > Chordata > Testudines > Dermochelyidae > Dermochelys > Dermochelys coriacea. Next base: position 286,648,813 of record NC_050068.2, on the reverse strand, counting down.
CTCCGAGAAGCCTCTGTACTCCCACTCTGTTCTCCCTGAGAACTGTCTCTCTCTGCAGGGTCAGCAGCCTGACTTCTTCCTAAAAAGAAAAGGAGTACTTGTGGCACCTTAGAGACCAACAAATTTAGAGACTTAGAGACTTCTTCCTGCCATTCTTTATAGGAGAATCAAATGATCCTTGCCTAGGTGTGCCTCCTTAGTAACTATGGTTGGTTGGCCCATAAGCATCTAGGCCTTAAGGGGAAAGCTAGTTGCACACTCCTTGATGCTCCTTCCTTACTGGGCATCATTCCTTCATTCTCCACTTCAACCAAGTCTTCAGGTAGTAGTATTCATCCTCTCCCCCACATGCTTTGGAAAATACAGGCACACACAAATTTGGCACACCTTTCCACAAATCCATTTCACCTGTGGGTCATCATTAGAATGGCCAAAGCTTTCAAAAGTTGTTCTGGTTTCCTTGTGGCCCTTAGTGTACACTAATCCAGCAGCACGTCCCAGTGTCCCCTAGGCTGTCATACTATCCCCAACAATAGAACATATAAAACATATTTTATGCTGTAAATAGCATGCCCCACACAAGTCTCCACATACCCATCACCTTTCGTTATGTACATCAGCCCAAACAGAAATATACAGTATCCTGTGCTGAAAATGCTCAAATCAGACTTAGTAATAGAACAGTTAATTAAAACAGGAATGTGCTAAAGCCCAGCATCATTCACATATCTCTCAGTATGAGACAATGCATTCTGAAGGTTCAGAATGGAAGTCCTAGTTTGAAACTATGTTCAGTCTTCGACACACCTTGCTGTGTTAATAAATAATTTGCTCAGATAACAATTCATTGCTATGTATGATTCTTGTTTTGATGGGGAGTTTCCCTACTTTCACATTACATATTTTCTACAAACACACCTTGAGAGCTGATAAGAATGTGTAGGTATGGTGACTGTGTGTACTTTGGAAGTTGGTACTTTATTGATAAGGAAAAATCTGGTCATATTTGATGAAGGAACAAGGAGGAAAAAAAGAATACCCTGGCAGATACATACTACAGAAATGTTCATGGAGGAATATTGTAAGTCAGCTAAAGGTGCAATTATGTTATATATGATACAGCCTTATTTAGGGCTAGTCAAAAATTTTCCCTCTAACTGTTTTTCAGCAGAAAATTGGGTTTTAATTAAACAAAAAAAGTTGTAAAGTTTGTTTTCCATGGAAAATTTTGATTTTTCTTTTAAAAAATGAATGCACAAAAATGTAAACGTTCTCAGTTTAAAGCTAAAAGCAAAATATTTCAATTTGGAAATGCCATCATAGTGGCATGTGGGAGTTGTAGTATGGTTTTCTCACATCCCCATTCTCTTCTATGGGCTAGGCTTCCCAGCCAGACTTCATCATCAGTGGTGCACTACAGCCATAGGTATCCCATGATGCAATGCCTTCAGCCACTAAGAGAGGAGATCCTGCTGCATCATGGGAGATTTATTCTGACCAAGCAGCCTGACTTTTAGAGGAAAATGGGAGCAAGAATCACCCATATTGCCCTAACTATAACTCCTATTAGAGATTGTGGCAGCATTTCTGAATGGAAATATTTCAGATTTTGGCCAAACTATTGTGGGTTTTGACTTTTTGTTGAAAAGGGAAGAGATTTTGCTGAAAAACTTTTTTTTTATTTTTGTCAAAATTTTCTAAGGAAAAACAGCTATTTTCCAAACAGCTCTAATATTAATTAATTTATTTATATTACAGCAGCACTTAGAGGCCACAGCTGAGATCAGAGACCCATTGTGCTTGGGGTTATACAAACACACAGTAAGAGACAGTCCTTGCCCCAAAAAGCCTCCAGTCTAAACAGACAAGACAGATAAAGAGTGAGAGGGAGGAAAACGGTCATAAAGAGGCACAAACGGTCTTAGAGCACCTGTCTGTCTAAAGTTTAGAATCATGGGTGAAATCCTGCCCTAAAGAGGTCAGAATTAATAACCCTGCCTCCTCCCACCAGAACGAGGTGGAAGCAGGGAAGGAATAGTGGTGCAGAGGAGTTTCTCAGAGGCCCACTGCTGCTTTCGGCTGCTTCTGCGGTGGTGCATCTTATATACTACCCCTGGCTCAGGGCTGTGCCTAAAGAGACAATCTAGCCCATGGAAATAGCAGCTAACAATTGGTGTGGAGAAATTTTGTGCTCTTGAGCAAGGAAACAAACCTCACTGGTTGAGAATGTCTGAAAAGTATTAGTGGGGAAAATCCTTTTCCATTCAAAATAAACAACCTCTTAGGAAGACAACCTCTGTATTTTGAGATACTAGACAAAGATTATTCAGCTTTTATTGTCTCCAATTTTCTGACAAAAATAGTTCTGCCAAAATAAAAATGTTGATTAGATATGCACAACAACACATAAAAATAATCCTAGACACGCTAGAAAAAATGTCCATTTTGTGCTTAACTAAATTTTTGTGGTGAGAGTAAAATCTCAAGGAATTTTATGGGAAACCTTTGCACTGCAAAATCACACACAAATATGCAGCACTCAGTGAAAGTTGTAATTGTTTAGAAAATGTAAAAGACAAGCTAATTGGAGAGGCCTAAGAGAAAGGGGTTCATTCCCCCCCCCCAAAGGAAATAAGGACAAGAGGCAGGTAAGAGAAAGTAGGAGTCCAGAAAACATGAGTTACTACTCGTGTCATGCAGCAGAAACAAACATGTACAAAGGGGGGGGGAGGAACTGGCAGCAAGCCCCATCAAAGCAAAACAGAATTGTATGGGATAAGACACAGCAGTTCAAGAAGTAACCAAGGTGTCTACTCTTTTGTTTTCACGTTTCTAATGCAATATTTCTAAATAGAGACAGGCGACTCATAGGGCCAAAAGGAGATAAAGAAAGCTGTTTGGGAAATGATAAACCAGCTTATTATGAAATGCATATAATACTCGAGCTCCTTCCACCTGCTCATGTAGAACAATAGCTTAAACCAGGGGTTCTCAACCTTTTTCTTTCTTAACCCCCTCCCCTCCAACATGCTATAAAAACTCCATGGCCCACCTGCGCCACAATAACTGGTCTTCTGCATACAAAAGCCAGCACCAGCGTGAAGGGGTAGCAAGCAGGTCAATTGCTTGGGGCCCTATGCCACAGGGACCCCTGCAAAGCTACATTGCTCAAGCTTCAGCTTCAACCTTGGGTGGTGGGGCTCAGGGCCCTGGGCTTCAGCCCCATGCGGTGGGGCTTTGGCTTTCTGCAATGGGCCTCAGCAAGTATAACACTGGCCCTGCTTGGACCCCTGAAACCTGTTCACGCCCCCGCAGGGGGCCCCGGACTCCTGGTTGAAAACCACTGGCTGAAGCCAAAGAATAGGAACAAAAAATGGTAGCCTGACTGTTATTGTTTCTTCAAGTGCCAACGATGAGTGCCTCTTCCATATATACAGATTGTAGCTGAGTCATTCACAAGAACTGAACAAGTTTTCACTTAGCCAATAAGAAAATAAAAATGACCAGAATGCCAATGCAAAATATGGTACAATGCAGAACAGCTGACAGTTTGCTAGATGGATGCAAAAGATATAGCATTTTGCATAGTCAAAATCTTTCCAAATATTTACACCAGAGCCAGCAGTGACAGGAGTACTCTGAGCCAGGGACAAACACCAAGGGGCTTTCTGGTTGACTCAGACAGAAGCCCTCAGGAGCACAGGGGGAGTGTATGCTAGAACAGGCATTTCAACACATTTTGACAGCCTTTAGAGGAGGGCAGTGGTTACTCTCACAGTGCTAACCCTGTTGACTATGGCATCACCCCAGATCTTTCTATCACTAGAATCCAGTCAGCTTTCAGTCTGAGAGTGCCAGGGCACAGACTGTAGTTACCCTTTGCTCAGGTGCAAAAAGGGAGAGTGCCTTGTGTCCCTTTTTTAACTCCACTGAACACCCACGGAAGTCTATCAATTAATTCATTTACTTGTCCTCTTCTACAGTAGCCAGGGATGACATGCCCTGTCTAAAATCAGTGAATAGTAAGAAGACACTTTCAGTATGTTCAAAAAGAAAAGGAGGACTTGTGGCATCTTAGAGACTAACAAATTTATTTGAGCATAAGCTTTCGGTAGCTCACGAAAGCTTATGCTCAAATAAATTGGTTAGTCTCTAAGGTGCCACAAGTCCTCCTTTTCTTTTTGTGAATACAGACTAACACGGCTGCTACTCTGAAACCTTTCAGTATGTTGGCAGTCAGAGCTACCAGAAGGCCAGAAGGATAGCCCTACCAGAGAGAGGCAACTTTGATGGGGGCAGGGGGTGTACACGCACCAGGTTCTTCAGGGGGAAGAAGAAAATGCAGCCCTAGCGGGAGGGAGCCCCCTAATCCAATCACATGGGAGTATGTATTGCTGCATTAGGATTCCACCTCCTTGTTTGTCTGTCATCTTGGGTGTCTCAGAGGAGGTAACCTTCCTCAGTGTACCTTCTTGTAGGGTGGTTGAGAGGCTACAATTGCTCTTCTTGACAATGCACATTGAGAGCCTCGGATGGAGGGAGCTGTTACATAAATACAAAGAAGAAAACATCGGAGAGTGAAAATTACCATGGAAAATAGTGGTGTGTTGCTTTCGTCACCACTCCTTTATCTTGATGTGTCCAGTTAGATTGCAAACTGTAGGCTATTTATAGAGCATTTTAGAGTGTAATTTAAATATATATCAATTACTATTAGACACGTTGGATTTGCAGTTACATCCCAGGGGGTGACTATAACCAAACCTTCTGCCTTTGTGTGGGAGCCCAGGCACTAGTGAGCAGCAAAGAAACGGGTGTACAATAGAATAGTTCATCTGTTAAATTGACTCGCAGTACTGCAATGATGCAACAGATGGCAGAAGAAAACACTGAAATAATATTACAAAACAGAACAGGTGTTCAGCTATTGCTGAGATGCACTGGACTGAAAGGAAGAAGGAGCTAATTCTGACCTATATGTGATTTCATCTTTTCATCTAGTTGTTTTAAACTGTTTTCATTGTGTGTCTGGGATACCAATATTTCTGGAGTTTACGTTGAACTCCGCTCTAGAACATTAAATTTTATCTACTACCAGGCTGGCTGTGAATGTGTCCTTTCACCTTCTTATTTTACAGTTTTTTCATAGTCATGGGGTATTGTTAGCTTTGGATGCTACGCTTTTGTTAACCTCTTAATATTCACCGTCCCAAAGGACATTGATCTTCTACATTCTCAGAAATGTGAGTGAAATCCCAAATGTAGGACTTCTGAACAGATTATTCCATAGTCCTCCAAATCTTTTTTTCATTAAAAGAGTTTCTCTTCCTTCTGTTTTTACAGTAATCAGTTTGCATGCTGGGGACACTGCATGGTACATGCAGTGTAGTTTGCCAAAAGAAAGAATGAAAACACTAAGAAAGGTGTGAATCCATTCATTTTAGTCGTATGTTAACAAAAGTTATCAAAGTCAACAACGCTTTGTTTTCCTGAAAATGTGGGTGAAATCACATGTGGAACTGCAAAGAGGAATTTCTGTGTGGGGACTAAGCATGCAAGGATGAACTGAGTCACCTGATCTGATCCTTGAACCTCAGAACTGAATTGTGCTGGAATAGAAGTGTGTATAAATTCTGTCTCTCTCTCTTCAGGACAATCACAAAAATAAGAAGGGTATCTAGGTATATCTCCTAACACTATCTGTAGCCTCCTGAGCAAAACTGTAATACAAATAACCAAACTACTGAATTTCTGCTATCCCACTTCCCATAGTGACCCCAGATACTCTCTTCTCCCTCTCATGCTCTATTCAGAAACTTCAGAACTGAGCTAGCTAATCCTTAACCCCAATGCTGGCTCCTTCTTTCCTCCTGGCTGACCCTGCTCTGCACCTCTCCTTCCCCAGGTATAGTCTAGAAAAAGAAAGAAGGGCAAAACTTCTGTTGTTTTAAGAAGTTTTTAATTTCTCCCACTGTGCAGCTCCTACCTGTCCATCCACCTGGAGTGCAGTGCTGAGCTTGCTCATTGCAACACATATGTATCACATCCCCTCACCAACTGAGAAGACAGAACTGCATGTGGCATAGAGGGATCTTCGTGATGAGCTGTGTCAGGAAGTCAGATTAATATCCACTGGGAAGCATAGTAAGAAGGACTACAAATATTGGGCCTGATTCTCATTTACACTCAGGCTCCTTTACTCTGTCACAGTGTTATAAAGGGGACTGAATGTAAATGAAAATAAGGTCCATTTTTGAAAAAAATCATCATTTTTCTCATGCCTCACCCCGGAATAGGCAACAAATGAGTATACAAAACTTTCACATTGGCCCTGACCCTCTACATGCGTGTTTGTCTTCCCATTCATGTATAGGTGGCCATAAAAGGGAACAGTGAAATGCAATGGCGAAATGCCAGAAAAGAGCCTCACAGATGCCACTACTGTCCTGAACTTACAAATCTGGAAAAGAAAACTTGATCACTTTATTTACCGTCCATCTCGGTCCCTGCCCCTCCCTAGATTTGGCTTGTGAACATGCTATACAAATTGAAGTTGTTTGTGTTTTTAAATAAGAACAGCCGTGTTAATTTCACCTGCATTCAAAACAAAGCAAAACAAAAACATCTTGCAAGTGGAAAGAGAAGAAGGAAATCAATAGGAAAATAAATAGTGGTTTTAAGCTTCTAAAGAGGGTATTAAAATTACACAGATTAAAGAACAATAAAAAGCTCTGAAACACCTTGATGATGGTCCTTTTAGGTGCACATGTGTGGTTTTGATTCATTCACACATGCTCTAGCCAGCTATCCAACCAGATAGCAAAAAGGGTATGTGTGATTTTGCCTCTCCCACCCAACCCCCAGAAATGTTTACTGTAAAACAAGCTGAACAAGTTTGGTCTCTTTGTAATGAACACTGTTAATAATTTCAAGAATACAAATACTTGCTGCTTTTCTTTTTCTCTTATACCAAAACGAGCTGTAAGACATTCCATTTATTACCTACCATCAGCACTTCTAATGCACCCATTGTTGTCCTATCTAGGCACCAGTTACAAGGATTAGTAGGAAGACAGAATCACACGTATCTGTCCAAATCATCGCCCTTTCCTTGTTTGTTGGCTTCTGTTACTCAGGTGAATGTTGCTGGGACATTCCTGCCACTCCTTTACTGAAGTAAAATCTGTGTAAGGGCATGGGTCTTGCAGCATGTTCTGAAACTAGCAAAATGTGGGCTCACCCTGACCTCCAGTGGCAGTGAATGACACAGCCTATGACTTTCTACCAAGAATGCTCTGGCCCTACTTGTGTGAGTTTCATCCTACTAGTTAAAGTGCCCTGTCTCTAGCAGCTGCTGTGGCAGGTCAAGGTGGGAGAGGTACTCTGGATAAGTTTCCTTGGGAACTTTAGAGAGGCTGAACTAGATCTGCAGTTAACAGAAAAAGAAAAGGAGTACTTGTGGCACCTTAGAGACTAACAAATTTATTAGAGCATAAGCTTTCGTGAGCTACAGCTCACTTCATCGGATGCATTTGGTGGAAAAAACAGAGGAGAGATTTATATACACACACACAGAGAACATGAAACAATGGGTTTATCATACACACTGTAAGGAGAGTGATCACTTAAGATAAGCCATCACCAACAGCAGGGGGGGAAGGAGGAAAACCTTTCATGGTGACAAGCAGGTAGGCTAATTCCAGCAGTTAACAAGAATATCAGAGGAACAGTGGGGGGTGGAGTGGGAGGGAGAAATACCATGGGGAAATAGTTTTACTTTGTGTAATGACTCATCCATTCCCAGTCTCTATTCAAGCCTAAGTTAATTGTATCCAGTTTGCAAATTAATTCCAATTCAGCAGTCTCTCGTTGGAGTCTGTTTTTGAAGCTTTTTTGTTGAAGGATAGCCACTCTTAGGTCTGTGATCGAGTGACCAGAGAGATTGAAGTGTTCTCCAACTGGTTTTTGAATGTTATAATTCTTGACGTCTGATTTGTGTCCATTCATTCTTTTACGTAGAGACTGTCCAGTTTGGCCAATGTACATGGCAGAGGGGCATTGCTGGCACATGATGGCATATATCACATTGGTAGATGCGCAGGTGAACGAGCCTCTGATAGTGTGGCTGATGTGATTAGGCCCTATGATGGTATCCCCTGAATAGATATGTGGACAGAGTTGGCAACGGGCTTTGTTGCAAGGATAGGTTCCTGGGTTAGTGGTTCCGTGTGTGGTGTGTGGTTGCTGGTGAGTATTTGCTTCAGATTGGGGGGCTGTCTGTAAGCAAGGACTGGTCTGTCTCCCAAGATCTGAGAGAGCGATGGCTCGTCCTTCAGGATAGGTTGTAGATCCTTGATGATGCGTTGGAGAGGTTTTAGTTGGGGGCTGAAGGTGATGGCTAGTGGCGTTCTGTTGTTTTCTTTGTTGGGCCTGTCCTGTAGTAGGTGACTTCTGGGTACTCTTCTGGCTCTGTCAATCTGTTTCTTCACTTCAGCAGGTGGGTATTGTAGTTGTAGGAATGCATGATAGAGATCTTGTAGGTGTCTGTCTGTCTGAGGGGTTGGAGCAAATGCGGTTATATCGTAGCGCTTGGCTGTAGACAATGGATCGAGTGGTATGATCTGGATGAAAGCTAGAGGCATGTAGGTAGGAATAGCGGTCAGTAGGTTTCCGATATAGGGTGGTGTTTATGTGACCATCGCTTATTAGCACCGTAGTGTCCAGGAAGTGGATCTCTTGTGTGGACTGGTCCAGGCTGAGGTTGATGCTGGGATGGAAATTGTTGAAATCATGGTGGAATTCCTCACATAAACACCACCCTATATCGGAAACCTACTGACCGCTATTCCTACCTACATGCCTCTAGCTTTCATCCAGATCATACCACTCGATCCATTGTCTACAGCCAAGCGCTACGATATAACCGCATTTGCTCCAACCCCTCAGACAGAGACAAACACCTACAAGATCTCTATCATGCATTCCTACAACTACAATACCCACCTGCTGAAGTGAAGAAACAGATTGACAGAGCCAGAAGAGTACCCAGAAGTCACCTACTACAGGACAGGCCCAACAAAGAAAACAACAGAACGCCACTAGCCATCACCTTCAGCCCCCAACTAAAACCTCTCCAACGCATCATCAAGGATCTACAACCTATCCTGAAGGACGAGCCATCGCTCTCTCAGATCTTGGGAGACAGACCAGTCCTTGCTTACAGACAGCCCCCCAATCTGAAGCAAATACTCACCAGCAATACTCACACACCACACAACAGAACCACTAACCCAGGAACCTATCCTTGCAACAAAGCCCGTTGCCAACTCTGTCCACATATCTATTCAGGGGATACCATCATAGGGCCTAATCACATCAGCCACACTATCAGAGGCTCGTTCACCTGCGCATCTACCAATGTGATATATGCCATCATGTGCCAGCAATGCCCCTCTGCCATGTACATTGGCCAAACTGGACAGTCTCTACGTAAAAGAATGAATGGACACAAATCAGACGTCAAGAATTATAACATTCAAAAACCAGTTGGAGAACACTTCAATCTCTCTGGTCACTCGATCACAGACCTAAGAGTGGCTATCCTTCAACAAAAAAGCTTCAAAAACAGACTCCAACGAGAGACTGCTGAATTGGAATTAATTTGCAAACTGGATACAATTAACTTAGGCTTGAATAGAGACTGGGAATGGATGAGTCATTACACAAAGTAAAACTATTTCCCCATGGTATTTCTCCCTCCCACCCCACCCCCCACTGTTCCTCTGATATTCTTGTTAACTGCTGGAATTAGCCTACCTGCTTGTCACCATGAAAGGTTTTCCTCCTTCCCCCCCCCCCCCCCCGCTGTTGGTGATGGCTTATCTTAAGTGATCACTCTCCTTACAGTGTGTATGATAAGCCCATTGTTTCATGTTCTCTGTGTGTGTGTATATAAATCTCTCCTCTGTTTTTTCCACCAAATGCATCCGATGAAGTGAGCTGTAGCTCACGAAAGCTTATGCTCTAATAAATTTGTTAGTCTCTAAGGTGCCACAAGTACTCCTTTTCTTTTTGCGAATACAGACTAACACGGCTGCTACTCTGAAACCAGTTAACAGAAAGCTATTGCAGGCTGCAGAGCACCAATACACTGTGCATTTTGGAGTCTGTTCCATGTAGTAGGCTAGCAACTGCATGCTGGGCCAGCAGCAGTTCCTGTGCTCCCTTAGCATTTAGTCTCAGGTAGAAAAATACTGCAGTCCATTGTGAAGGTAATGAAAGAATAAAGCACAGACACTTGCTTCTTGCCCTGAAAGCCTTGTATGTAAAATGACAAAAATCAACCAACTCTGCTTGCCAGGCAAAGGATTTCAGCAACTCTTCTTATCTGGGTATCCAAAAGCAATGATGGAACCCTGAGACTGACCATTGCCTTGACTTCTGGGGAGCAGAGCAGGATTAAGGCACAGGCATTATAGGCCTGTGTCTAGGGGCCTCAGCTCCTTGAGTTATGTGGTCACATCAGAATCTCAGAATTTAATTTTAAAATCCCAGTAATTTCCCAGCACTTATGGTTGCAAAGAAAATCTTAGGAACATGACCAAATGTAAACAATGCAGAGATGTCTGCCTGAGTCTACAGACAGCAAGGGCTCAGAGAGGGGTGAACTGCTGCATACATCCCAATGAAGTGTTAACTCCTAGACCTGTGTTGTAGTGAGCACCTCTCCACCCACACCACCACACCAGCAGATAGCTGTGTGTATGGCAGGAGGAGAAGAGTGCAGCATGCCCAGCTGAACCATCCAAGTAGATACTGACTGCTGGGGTAAGTACTGTGGAGACTCCCCCTGCTACCACTCCTGCCTTTACAGAAGGCATAAGCTTTTTGCTTCTGCTCTCCTAAGGGAAGTGGGGAGAGCCTGTTGCCACTGCTTGGGAGCACAAGACGGTCTCATGCTGCTGTCCTTGCTTCTCTGGAAGCCCCTGCCACCATCACTCCCTGAAGAGCAGAATCATAGCATAGGAGTAGGATGTGGGAGTGAGCCTACAGGATGTCTCTGTGACATGGTTTGCCTAGGGTCCCGTATCGATGGATTCCAACTCGGTTGGTGAGCAGATGGCTTAGATAGGAAGGGTGTAGACATAGTGTCTGCCAGCTCTGCTTTCATGGTCTGGAATTTTTTGACAGATTCAAATTTTTGTGAAAAGCAAAACTTTTTGTGACATGGAATTCTGTTTTACAGCCAGCCCTATTTACTATTGCTGCAGTTTTACGTGTCTATCTTAGGTACTTCTAAGGTGCCTATTACCAGGAGGTTTAAGCGCAGTATGTATTTAATCAAAACAATCACTGTAACTCATTGTAACAGTATATTAAACATCCTGGCCAAAATGTTCAAAGATGGGTACCTAAAGTTAGGCCCCTGACTCCATATTTATCAACTAAACAAGAATGATTGAATGCCAATCTCACCACCTCAGCATGTATTTGCCACCTTTGATTCCCCCATTTAGCCCTCCCCATTTCCCCTAATTCCATCCATTCAGGATCTCGCTGTCTTTTTCAAAAAGAAAATTGACAAAATCTGATGCAACCTCCCTTCCTCCCTCATTGACAACTTGTTCTTCTCAGGTTCGCACTCTGTTAATGTGCCTTCCCCATGCAACACAAATATGCTTTAGACTCTCTCATAATGAAATGTCCCATCCTTAACCCAATTGCCTCTCCAACTACTGTCCTACATCCCTTCTCCTGTTCACCTCCAAACTTACTGAAAGGGCCATCTACATTCACTGCCTTGAGTTCTTTTCCTCCAATACTATCTCCAATCTGTTTTATGCCTCTACCCTCCATTGAAACTGCTCTCTCCAAATTCCAGAGCCTATCAACTCTCCTGATCCTCTTTGACCTTTCAGTAGCTTTTGATGCCCTCGCCCACTCACTGTTTCTTGAAATCCTATCCTCCACTGGCTTTTGAGGTGCCCTCTGTCATGTTGTCTGGAGTGGCTCATGACTCTGAGTGCCTAGCTCAGAGCAGACTCTCAAAAAGCAGGGCAGAAACCCCAAACTGGTGGTATGTTCTACAATTAGATTTCACCAACCCAGTAACAAGTGTGAACTCCCAAAGCACTGTAATAGTCTTATCAAGAAAAAAGAAAAGGAGTACTTGTGGCACCTTAGAGACTAACAAATTTATTAGAGCATAAGCTTTCGTGAGCTACAGCTCACTTCATCGAATGCATCCGATGAAGTGAGCTGTAGCTCACGAAAGCTTATGCTCTAATAAATTTGTTAGTCTCTAAGGTACCACAAGTACTCCTTTTCTTTTTGCGAATACAGACTAACACGGCTGCTACTCTGAAACCAGTCTTATCAAGGAGTGACAGACAGTCCCCTTGGGTATTGCAGTCTATCTTGCCCCCCAGACAAGCTGGAATATGTGAGAGATGGTCAGTTTACAACAAAATCACAACAATATTCAGGTTACTCCCAGTCCCAAAGGACCAGTCACTTGCCCAGGTCAATTGTACTCAGATCTCAAATCAAAGACAGCGCCCATAGCCAATCCTGTAATAAACTAACTAAAGATTTTTTAACTAAGAAAAGAAATGAGAGTTATTTATAAGGTTAAAACAGGAAACACACACACACAAGAGTTACAGTCTTAGATATAAAAAGGTAATATAAGCATCTATATAAATAGCTCTATATGTCCTTTAGCAAGCAGCGTGGCGATCTCTAGCTTATGTTTAGAAAACTTTGCCGCTCAGACTCCAGACAGCATAAAGATCCCAGTTTCTCCTTGTCAGGGATTTTTATCCCATTCAACCCAGAATCCAAGTGGGTGGGATGAGCTCATGCACAGGCTGGCCCTTCCTGGAGGGAGTGAGGAATGCAGTCAACAAAGTCTCTGTCCTTTGATGCTACACAATGCTTCATTTGCCTTCAGTGGGCCATCTTGCATGCAGGATGAGCACTTTACCTTAATTAATGTTTCCTTTCCTGTTTGGTGAGTTACACAATTACAAAGGTTTACAATGTAAACACTCAGTGTAACTTTATCCCTTGGGATACAGATATAAGTAGGATTAATACATGCAGCATCCTACAAGCATTCCATAAAGTCTAAACACTGAATACATTCTTATAATCTGAATATCTATTCTAATTACGCTAATCCACAGGTAAACCAGACTGGCTTCCAGCTATGCATTTGTCAGTGTTTAGTGAGGCCCTGGGATTTGGCATGAGCTGGCCCCTGGTCTGCCAGCATCACATCCTCCTCTCCTCATCTACCAATGTGATATATGCCATCATGTGCCAGCAATGCCCCTCTGCCATGTACATTGGCCAAACTGGACAGTCTCTACGTAAAAGAATGAATGGACACAAATCAGACATCAAGAATTATAACATTCAAAAACCAGTTGGAGAACACTTCAATCTCTCTGGTCACTCGATCACAGACCTAAGAGTGGCTATCCTTCAACAAAAAAGCTTCAAAAACAGACTCCAACGAGAGACTGCTGAATTGGAATTAATTTGCAAACTGGATACAATTAACTTAGGCTTGAATAGAGACTGGGAATGGATGAGTCATTACACAAAGTAAAACTATTTCCCCATGGTATTTCTCCCTCCCACCCCACCCCCCACTGTTCCTCTGATATTCTTGTTAACTGCTGGAATTAGCCTACCTGCTTGTCACCATGAAAGGTTTTCCTCCTTTCCCCCCCCTGCTGTTGGTGATGGCTTATCTTAAGTGATCACTCTCCTTACAGTGTGTATGATAAACCCATTGTTTCATGTTCTCTGTGTGTGTGTATATAAATCTCTCCTCTGTTTTTTCCACCAAATGCATCCGATGAAGTGAGCTGTAGCTCACGAAAGCTTATGCTCTAATAAATTTGTTAGTCTCTAAGGTGCCACAAGTACTCCTTTTCTTTTTGCGAATACAGACTAACACGGCTGCTACTCTGAATCCTCCTCTCCTGGTTATCACTCTGATTGCTCCTTTGGTAGCTCCTCCTCTTCCTCACATCCTCTTTCAGTGGGCATGCCCCAAGACTCAGCCTTGGCCCCCTGCTCTTCTCTCTCTATCACTTATCTTGAGGTCTGCTTATCTGAAATCATCAGTTCAAACAGCAGCTTCCTGCAATGACTTACAAATCTATCTTTCCACTAAAGACGTGTCTCCCTCTATCCAATCTCGGTATCTCGGTCTGTCTCTGTGTTATCTCTTCATGGATGTACAACGGGCAGTGTAAACTCAAGATGGCTAAAACTGAGCTTTTGATCTCCTCTCCTGTCCACAATTGTTCCATCACTGTGGACAACACCACCACCCTCCCACTCAATCAATCCCACAATCTGCAGGGGTCATCTTTGACTAAACATCTAGGATTTGTCATCCATAATATTTCACAGATTCAGCCCCTTCTGTCTCTCCAGCCTGCCAATGCTCTTATTCAGGTCCTCAACATCTTGTATCTTGTTTATTATAACCTGCTCTCTAGCCTTGATGCCAGCCACATTGCTCCCTTTAAATCCAATCAAAACACTGCTGCTAGGAGCATCTTCCTGGCTTATCACTATGACCATATCACCTTGCTCTTTGCATCCATCCATGGACTCCACACCATCAAACACAAGCAGCCTGTCTTTGCCTTTAGGGCCTTAACCATTTAACCCTGCCTTATCTATTGACTCCCATCTTGCATTGGCAATTGGCAAGCTGGGACTTCTGTTTGTCCATTAAGTTATGTTTGCCTTGTCCTCCCAACTTACCTTCCGCCCTTTTTGTCCATTTCATCCACCTATTATGTCCCTACTGACGTGTAGATTGTGATCTCTCTGGGCATGTTACATTCATCACATGCAAACAGAGAAGTTAGAGAAAAACATAGAATACTCCTTCTGAAGGGTTGCAACTTCAATATCTTAAAATCTAGAACCTTAACACACAGAACCAAAATACACAAAGAAAGCAGGCTGCTTCCTAAGGCAATTTACCCCTTACTTTAGGTTGGCTCTCTGCAGACTGACTGCAAAAGCCAGATTGCATGCTTCCCTGCAGAGCCTCCTTGCCTGCAAGTAGCACCAGGAAACTCCTCACCCTTATAGGGACAACCTGTCATTTTAACAAGTTTCTACTACATCAGAAGGCAGGAATTGTCTTCTTTGTTATTTGCCTGTACAATGCACAGTGCCTAGCACACTGGGATGCTGATCTTTGACTGGGACACCTAGGGGCTACTACTAATCATAATCATTATCACCATCTGATTTTCAGAGGTACTGAGCACTCACAACTGTTATTAGTTTCAGTGGGGGCTGCAGGCACTCAGCACTCATGCAAATCAAGTCATTTTTAATAAGTGCCTCAATATGGACTTAGGTATCTATCTTTAGGCACCAATCATAGCTACAGCCAAATAAGGTTGAGTCTCAGGGAACAGCCTGAATTAGAGTTGCTGTCCTCACCAAATTCTGGACAGATTAGTTAGCGATTTCTCTTCTCTTTTCCAATGTTCTCTACCTTAGGTTCAGGTATCTACTTTCTCCTCTCGTTTTCTTCCGTAGAACACTGAATGCCTTTCTGTTGTCTCCCAAACAATAGCAGTGTCTATGGCCATGGCATAATTCATTGGGCACACAAGCAAGCAGTTGGCAGATGCCATGGATCCAAATGGTTTGTCATCTGGTAGACCCCATCTCACTTGGTCCAATTATAAGATATGAAAAGGGATCAATTCATGCCCCTTTTGTGTATGAACTTTGCCACTACCATGGCTCATGAGTCATGCTCGCATTCCATCTTTAAGCTAATGGTCTGGTCAGAGACCCGAGCACCGGACTGACTGTTTTTTCTGAGAAAAGGTATTCCTCCCAGATGCCGAGTTATTAATATTACTGCATGCCTACTTAAGTCTTAGGAATCAATGTCAGCCTGGTATGTCTTGGTATCGGTTGCAGTACTACATTGCATAGGGCTTTGAGACAGCTAATGGTTATTAATGGCCACTCTCATTGTTATACATTTGCAGAATATGGGGAGGCCTGTTGTAGTCATGGGCTGCAATGACCTCCCAGTTTTAACAGCTGCTATCTGAGCTATTTGGCTCCATGAAATTATGATCTTTTCAGCCATTGTTCATACATGACTTTGTCTCTGTCACTGGTGTGTATTCTTGGCAGGAGTCCCATTTTAACTACCGGGGAGTATGGAAGACATTTTTAACTTTATTAACTCCAGCCACTGAAGTGGAATGGTGTTATGTTTTGATTCGTGTTCTTTTGATGTTTTTAAGAATCCTGATCAAACACCGCTGACTGAAGCTCAGTCACTCATAAAATTGTATAGATTGTTAAAATTTCTGTTTATTCCTACTCTGAGGGAGATGTAGATTAAACTATTTTAGATGATGTTAGCCATTATTCCTACAGGACCAATAAAAATCAGGCAGGACTAAATTCAAGGCCTGTTTTGAGGTTAACTTGCCATGAACAGTCTGGCACAGGACTAGGAGTCAAGAGACCTGGATTCTCTTCTGATTTTGTCATAAGGTGACCTTGGGCAAGTCACTTCACCTCTGAGCTTCTCTGTCTGTAAAATGGAGGTACTTTCCATTACAAAACATGTTAAGATCTATGGAATACTATGCATTATGACGAGCATAACTTGGGTGCTGGGCAAAGAGTTCTCCAATTCTGCTCAAAGTGCCAGATGCTTCACCACATTCACTGAGTTCAGTCAAATGTTGTGACATCAAAAGTATGTGACCGCCACCATTGTGTAACCCACACTTGCACAGATGCTGAAGGAGGGACAAGTGGAATAACAATAAATTCATTCTTTTTTTTCCACTTCTTTGTGTCTATTTGCATAGTGTGCTAGATGCTGCATAGACACAGGCTGTGATATAGCAAGTGCTTAACATTTGCTTAACTGATTCACTCTATCTAAACACTAGCAAATACTTATATAGTCTCATCAAATATTTTTCTTTATAGTCTTTCCCTCTCTCTCTATTTATACATGGTTTGCAGGGTTGTTGTTTTTTAAATGCTGCCATGCATAAGCCTGAACGTTTCAAAGATTTTTCCACAATAAATCTCATTTTCCTGGTCAGCATGCTACTTTGCTGCTTAAGCAGATTTCAATAATAGCATTTTTATAGAGAGAAAAATAGTAAAAACAGAGGGAAACATTCATATAATCTGAGATCAAAAATAACTTTATTGGGATTTCTATAGAATATTCCCTGTAGAATCACTTTTTACATTCTCTGTCAATGCTGCCACTCTTTCTAGAAACTTTATAGAAGCTTTGCATAGCAGATGGATGAGTATATAAGTAACCAGTTTCAAAGAACCTACTTTTCTATCCAGGAGCCACATAAATACATTGTGATTAGCCTTTTTACAGGATTGTTTTAGCACAAACACATTGTGTTAGATGTGGTAATTAAATCAATAAATCTTTAAAACAATTCATAGCTTTCTGATTTATCTGAGTGTATGGTGCAACATCTTGTGCTCCCATTGTGCTTTTTTGAAACTTATTGCTATTCTGACAAGTTAATTATTTTCTGTGCCATCTCATTCTTACTTCCTAATTAGGCTGAAGCTTGTGTGTAGCCAAATTATTTTCATAATGTACTTTCTGTTGTATTTTGAGGTTATTTTTTTCAACTTCTTATTTTTAGTAAAGAATTAGCATTGCAGTCCAGAAACTGTTGCTTTATCCAAAGTTTTTCTGAACATATCTGCCTCTCTTGGCTCTGGAAATCAGTTGGAAACCTTGCAAGATCAAACTTCCTTGAAAAGATTACCTCTCATACCTCTTGGTTACAGTGAGGCCAGTAAAAATACCACAAGAATAGTCTCTTGTACACTTTTGCTCCTGGCTGAAAATGGAAATGATGGGGAATGTGAAAATTATACAATTAATCAAACTTTTCCAGCCCTCAGAAAAAACTTTGTTTCAGTTCAGTTTCTGGGTGAGAGTTCAAGTCTGTTCTTATTAAATTCAAACCAGTTTAAAAAGCACAAGTATATATCTGCATTGCACCTCAGTTCTCTCTGAGTCTGATCCAAAGTCCATTGAAGTTCACTGAAAGGCTCCAATTAACTTCAATGGGCTTTAGATCTAGCCCAGAGACTTTGAGGCTCAGAGTGCGGCTATAGTATATGGGGATTTCCACCCTTCAATTCTGGTTATTCAGTGGCAGTTTTCTCAATAACTCTACTGAAAAGTAAACAAAACTCTGTACAGTAGCTCCATTTTTAAGAGGAAACTGATCCCTGTGCAGAGGGTCTAAATAAGACCCATGCATCAATTAAGTCAAATAGGGCTAAAGTGGGGCTTAAGGGATAGGCAAGCATTGTGCAAGCTTACTGCACATGGGTGAATTTCCCCATCAATTATTTGTCCCCAAAACCAAAACCATCAGAGTAATTCCCTAAAAAGACTATTCTTCTCTGAGCATGATTTCAGGTTACACTTTTTGCCCTGCTCTGGCAGAGAGACTCTCAAGCAGAGTGGAGTCCCTCCTGTGGGTTCTCCTAGAGATCTGGAGCCTTACTTCTTAAATCCCAGTATTTGCAAAGGCTAGTAACAGTTTTAAATTATTTATCCAACAACGTTCTTTAACAAAATTGGAAAATGTCAAGACAAATCCACATAAAAACAAACCACAAAGGATGTAGAAAATATACTTATTAAAATGCAAATACAACTTTTTAATTATTGAGGTTTGTATTGAGCAGGACTGCTTTATATGCAATTCCATTTTCATGATTTGTGGTAATGCTCCATCAAAAGAAAAGTGGAGAATTCTTCCTCCTGCTTCTCCATGTTTTCACTGTACTGGTAAGTCAATTGTTGAAGAAACTATTCTACAATTAAATCTTTGCCAAAAAAGTGCTGCAACCACGATCCCAAATAATTTTTCATACATTTCACAATAGGGGGAACTAGAACCATGACATTACATAAATTATATGACATTATTATGTATTTGTGTTCTCTAATGAAATTTATGAGATAATAGATGAGAAATCAGCAATAATTTAAAAAATAATAGTCTCATATATGGATAGTTGTTTAATAGACCTTCTTTTTAATTTCTCTCTTTTTTCTTTTCTTTCTTTTTTTATTAACATTACTCAACCTGAACAGGGATTTGAAAGTTATAGGTTCTATGAGTGTTTTATATAATGACATGCAAAATACAAATAGTTTTCCTTTCTGATCTTAATGTCATTTCTGTGTATTGTGATGCACTATTTTGGAACTATGTGATTGTCAGTCTCCATGTTTGTTCTGAATATCAATGTTAAATGCATTGTCCTACCCAGGGATTTTGAAAATTCCATACTGAAAAACATATACACATTCTAACAAGAAAGGAAACAAAGAGAATTTAACCCATAAAATCCCCTCGCTTTTCCAACAGATCATTAAAACAGAAAATTTTATGGATACTTCTGATGCAATTAAGATGACTCGTATTGAAGTCATTGGCTAGCAGAAGGCAAGTATTTCACTGGAATTAGTCCCAGTTCCATTTCAATTAAGGTCTTTTTGTGGAAGCTGCAGTAAATTATTCATGTTTAGGTAAGAGATCAGAATTATGGAAGGAAAGTAGGGAGATGTTACCTTAAAAATTAGAGATATATTTCTTAACATTTTTAAGAAACCAGGTTTATTTGCTAAATGGTGTACTAAACTGTGCTTAGCAGATCTTTCTCTATCCTCAGTTAACCTATATATAGGAATATTGATATGTCACTTTCCTCATTTCAAGCATGGAACAATACTCAGAAGGTTACCATTTAAGCCAGAAAAACCAATGAGAGCATTTCACACTGAAATATGTGAGTTCCATTCACTCCCACCCAATTCCAGACCAACTCAAGGCCAGTCCTAATCTTTAACACCTGTTTGGGTTAGGGCTTAGCTATTTTAGAGTCCACCCCTCCATCCACCACCCTTTGAGACAGCCATATTCATTGGGGATGCAGTGCTAGCCCCATCTCTTTGTACAAACCGTCCTTCATTTTAAAAATGACACTTCTTGCCTCACTGAAAAGAAAACTAAGAATCACTCCATGAAGTAACAGCAAATGAATCTTGAAGTGGTGGAGAGTAGGACCCTTTGCATACAAAAAATAAGTATGATTCTTACTTGTGTAGTTGGTGCCTACCTAGCAGCACACTGGGTGTATCAGAAATGTAGATGGCTCAGATACATAGTACAGAGCTAATTTTTCCTTGATTTCTTTGTCCTGAAGATTGGCATGTTCTCTGTGTTAATTTGTATTAACTTGTCACAAATTCTTCTTCTAGTAGCTCACATACTCCCTGGCCACAGTGAATGTAATGCTTGTCAAGGGTGCCAGATTTACAGCACGGGCCAGCAAAGCCATCATCTTTATAGAAGGTACAGCCTGTGGGGCAGCGGTGCAAATATCCTCATGCTGTATTTCAAAACTTACCCAAAGGGGCCACCTTTAAGACAAACAAGGGGACTTAGTCTCTGTGCCCCTTTTCTTTCTCTGCCTCTTTGCAGAAAGTTCTGTTTTACCTTACATGGGCTCATCCCATGAATTGGGGGTTAACACTTAAATAAGTTCCTATTCATGGAGTTTTCTCTTCCTTCTTCAGTCAGGGGGGAGGGTGTGATTTGTCTCAATGAGAAGTATCAGCGAGGGGTTGATTTTCCCAACCCAGTGAATCCCCCAGCTCACGTTTTCAGGGATGACATGAGCTATCTGCAGACAGATAGACTCCACACTAGCTCCCTCTTTCTCTTAGGCCTTGTCTACACTACGAAATTAGGTTGAATTTATAGAAGTCGGTTTTGTAGGAAACGTTTTTATACAGTCGATTGTGTGTGTCCCCACACAAATGCTCTAAGTGCATGTAGTCGGAGGAGTGTGTCCACAGTACCGAGGCAACCATCAACTCCCGGAGCGTTGCACTGTGGGTAGCTATCCCACAGTTCCTGCAGTCTCCATCGCCCATATGAATTCTGGGTAGAAATCCCAGTGCCTGATGGGGCTAAAACATTGTCACAGGTGGTTCTGGGTACATACCATCAGGCTCACCTTCCCTCCCTCCCTCCATGAAAGCAAGGGCAGACAATCGTTTTGTACCTTTTTTCTTGAATTACCTGTGCAGACACCATACCATGGCAAGCATGGAGCCCGTTCAGCTCATTGTCACCGTACGTCTCTTGGGTGCTGGCAGACGCGGTACTGCATTGCTACACAGCAACAGTTTATTGCCTTTTGGCAGCAGACAGTGCAGCGTGACAGTGCAGCTGTCGTCGACGTAGTCCAGGGTGCTCTTTTAACCAACCTCGATGAGGTCAGGGGTGCCTGGGCAAATATGGGAGTGACTCAGCCAGGTCATTTCCCTTTTAAGTTTTGTCTCATGGCGATTCAGTTCTACCGGCAGTGCACTGTCTTTTAATCTGCAGCCAGCAGAAGACAATAGCTAGCAGTCATACTGCACCATCTTTTGCCAAGCACCCAGGTGATGACAATGGCTAGCGGTCGTACTGCACAGTCTGCTGTCAGCAAGATGTATAAAGATAGATGAAGTGGATCAAAACAAGAAATAGACCAGATTTGTTTTGTATCCCATTTTCTCCTCCCTCCCTCCGTTTAACTGGCCTGTTAAACCCAGTTTTGAGCTCTATCCTTAAGGTTTTGAGTTCTATCCTTGAGGGGGCCATTTTGTTTGTCACAAAGCCCCCCCTTTTGTTGATTTTAATTCCCTGTAAGCCATGTTGTCAGTCGCCCCTCCCTCCGCCAGAGCAACGGCAAACAATCATTTTGCGCCCTTTTCCCTGGATTGCCCGAGCAGGAGCAGACGCCATGGCACAGCAAGCATGGAGCCCGTTCAGCTCACCCCAGCAGTTATGACCATTGTAAACACCTCGAGCATTATCATGCAGTGTATGCAGAACCAGCACCTGAAAAACCAGGTGAGGAGGCGACAGCAGCATGGTGATGAGGCCCTGAACACACTTTTCTCTAAAACCACGGTCCCCCGCAATTTGGAGATCATGATGTTAATGGGGCAGGCTCATGCTGTGGAACGCCAGGAAACAGGCACAGAGTGGTGGGACTGCATAGTGTTGCAGGTCTGGGATGATTCCCAGTGGCTCCGAAACTTTCGCATGCGTAAGGAACTTTCATGGAACTTTGTGACTTGCTTTCCCCTGCCCTGAAGTGCAAGAATACCAAGATGAGAGCAGCCCTCACAGTTCACAAACGAGTGGCAATAGCTCTGTGGAAGCTTGCAACACCAGACAGCTACCGGTCGAGAATCAATTTGGAGTGGACAAATCTACTGTGGGGGTTGCTGTGATGCAAGTAGCCAGCACAATCACTGAGCTGCTGCTATCAAAGATGGTGACTCTGAGAAATGTGCAGGTCATACTACATGGCTTTGATGCAATGGGATTCCCTAACTGTGGTGGGGCTATAGATGGAACGCATATCCCTATCTTGGGACCAGACCACCAGGGCAGCCAGTACATAAACCGCAAGGGGTACTTTTCAGTGGTGCTGCAAGCACGGGTGGATCACAAGGGACATTTCACCAATAGCAACGTGGAATGGCCAGGAAAGGTTCATGACACTCACGTCTTCAGGAACTCTGGTCTGTTTAAATGGCTGCAGGCAGGGATTTACTTCCCAGACCAGAAAATAACTGTTGGGGATGTTGAAATGCCAATAGTTATCCTTGGGGACCCAGCCTACCCCTTAATGCCATGGCTCATGAAGCCATACACAGGCACCCTGGACAGTAGTCAGGAACTGTTTAACTATAGGCTGAGCAAATGCAGAATGGTGGTAGAGTATGCATTTGACATTTAAAGGGCCACTGGCGCAGTTTAATGACTCGCTCAGACTTCAGCGAAACCAATATTCCTATTGTTATTGCTGCTTGTTGTGTGCTCCACAATCTTTGTGAGAGTAAGGGGGAGACATTTATGGTGGGATGGGAGGTTGATGCAAATCACCTGGAAGCTGAATACACACAGCCAGACACCAGGGCCATTAGAAGAGCACAGCAGGAAGCGGTGCACGTCAGAGAAGCTTTGAAAACCAGTTTCATGACTGGCCAGGGTACTGTGTGACACTTCTGTTTGTTTCTCCTTGATGAAAACCCACCCTTGGTTGACTCTAATTCCCTGTAAGCCACCTGCCCTCCCCCCTTTGATCACAGCTTGCTTGCAAAGGAAATAATGTCACTATCATTTAAAAAACATGTATTCTTTATTAATTGATTATAAAAATAGGGAGAAAGCTCACAAGGTAGCCCAGGTGGGGTGCGGGAAGAGGGTAGGAGGGAAGGAAAAGGCCACTTTAAAACTTGTTGAATGCCAGCCTTCTGTTGCTTGGGCTGTCCACTGGGGTGGAGTGGTTGGGTGCTTGGAGCCTCCCATCCCGCGTTCTTGGGCGTCTGGATGGGGAGGCTATGGAACTTGGGGAGGAGGGAAGGCGGTTAAACAGGGGCTGCAGCGGCAGTCTGTGATCCTGCTGCCATTCATGAACCTCCACCAGACGCCAGAGCATGTCCATTTGATCCCGCAGTATCCCCAGCGTTTCCTCATGCCTCCTCTGATCTTCCTGCCGCCACCTCTCCTCACATTCATCGGCCACCATCCTGTACTCTGCTATTGTGTCCCTCCACACAGCTCTGTCAGTGCCGGACGACTGCATGAGCTCAGAGAACATGTCGTCGCGCATGCGTTTTTTTTTGCCGCCTTATCTGAGATAGCATCTGGGATGGAGGAGGGAGGCTTGAAACATTTGCAGCTGCTGGAGGAAAAAAAGGGAGTGAAGTATTTAAAAAAATACATTTTACAGAACAATGGCTATACTTTTTCACGGTGAACAACTCTATTCACATTACATAGCACATGAGATTTTGGTACAAGGTTGCATTTTGCATCTTATATTGAGTGCCTGCGGCTTTGGTGTTAGCGATCACACACGCAGGGCCGGGCAACAGAATTCAGCTTGGAGGCAGCCATGGTAAGCCATAGTCTTTCGGCTTCTGCAATCTTCATAACAGCAACTCCCTCCTTTCCCATACCAAGCAAAGCCTGTTGAGCTGGAAGCCCGAAGATCCCTGCTAGCCAAACACGAACAGCTCAGCGCCAATTCCGCCTCCCCCCTCCCACCACATGGCTAACTGCGGATTTCTTTTCAGCCAAAGGCAAACAGCCCAGTAGGAACGGTTACCTCTGAATGTCCCCTTAATCAAATTCCCCTATTTCAACCAGGTTACTATGAACAATATCATTCTCCTGAGGATAACACAGAGAGGTAAAGAACGGATGTTGTTTGAATGCCAGCAAACACTGGGACCATACACTGCCAGGCCTTATCCTGCAATAATACCAGATTACTTACTACTAGCATGGTGTGGTAAAGTGTCCTACCATGGAGGACGGAATAAGGCTGCTCTCCCCAGAAACCTTCTGCAAAGGCTTTTAGAGTACCTCCAGGAGAGCTTCATGGAGATGTCCCTGGAAGATTTCCACTCCATCCCCAGACACATTAACAGACTTTTCCAGTAGCAGTACTGACCACAAATGCATCCCAAGTCCTCAGGGCTACTTAATAATTAAAAAACGCTTGCTTTTATAACATGTATTATATTTTAAAAGGTACACTCACCAGAGGTCCCTTCTCCGGCTTCATTGGGTTGGGAGGGTATTTCAGTCAGGGTGATAAAAAGATCCTAGCTGTCAGGAAAAACAGTGTGCTGTGTGCTCTCCCCAGGCTAGTCCTCCTCCTCACTTCCCCATCTGCAAAATCCTCAGCCATAGTGGAGAGTATCCCATCCTATGAGTCCACGGACAGGGGTTGGGTAGTGGTGGCAGCCCCCCTAAAATTTCATGCAGCTCAGCGTAGAAGTGGTATGTCTGGGGCTCTGTCCCGGAGTGTGCATTTGATTCTTTGGTTTTCTGGTACATTTGTCTGAGCTCCTTAAGTTTCACGTGGCACTGTGTTGCGTCCCTGATGTAGCCTCTGTCCCTCATGGCCTCTGAGATTTTTTGAAATGTTTTAGCATTTTGTCTTTTGGAACATAGTTCTGATAGCATGGATTCTTCTCCCCATACAGCGATCAGATCCAGTACCTCCCATTCAGTCCATGCTGGAGCTCTTTTTCAATTCTGGGACTGCATGGTCACCTGTGCTGATGAGCTCTGCATGATCACCTGTGCTGATGAGCTCGCCTGGCCAAACAGGAAGTGAGATTCAAAAGTTCCTGGGGCTTTTCCTGTACACCTGGCCAGTGCATCTGAGTTCAGAGTGCTGTCCAGAGCAGTCACAATGGTGCACTGTGGGATAGCTCCCGGAGGCCAATACCTTCGAATTGCATCCACACTAACCCTAATTCGAAATGGCGATGTCGATTTCAGCGCTAATCCCCTCGTTGGGGAGGAGTAATCGGTTTTAAGAGCCTTTATGTCAAAAAAATGGCTTCGTTGTGTGGACGGGTGCAGGGTTAATTCGGATTTAATACTGCTAAATCCGACATAAACTCGTAGTGTAGACCAGACCTCAGTCTCCTTAGCTGCTGTAGGCACTGTGTTGCAAGGGGACATCCCTGAGCCACTCCCTCAACCCTTCTCATGGGCTTCCACACCATGGAGGAGGAAAGTGACAAAGGGTTTGTCTACATGGTGCAGTAATGCTCACCACTGGGGTTTGACTTCTAATGCACACCAATGTGGTGCACCCTGATTAGTTTGTGTAGACTCTACTGGTGTGCACTAAAATTCCACAGTGTGCATTAACATAATACTATTTCAAACAGTTAAGAACACTAAAGAAATTTTAGTGCACACCAACAGAGTCTACTTAGGCCAGTTAGTGCACAGCACATTGGTGTGCATTAGACTTCGCACCCCACTGGTTGCATTCCTGCACCCTGTAGACAAACTCTAAGCTAATGCAGAGAGTATCAGTATTCATTTATCAGCTGAACACTCCACAACTTTGTTGGCGGAGCAGAGCAGAGCAATGAGGAGTGGACATCCTTCCAGACTTGACCCCACATCCTCTGGCCCACAATACCTCTACATAGCTCCTTCCCAACAGAAGGAAAGGCATCAGGTAAAGGGGCCCAAATGACAGAGCTGGTACTCTTGTCTCTACAGCTGCTCTGCATCACCCAGTGAATTCGGCCCTTAAGCTGAAAGCAACAATGCTAAGTAGTGTCAAGAGTAAAGCTTTTGTGATATGGACAAAACACACGGCAATTAGAAACTGGACAACCAGCAACATATTTCTCTTGAGTCTTTAGGCCAATGGTAAATTACCAGATTTTATATTTAGATTTCACAGAAGTCTGAATATTGAATGTACCCAAAAGAGAAGCTTTAAAAAAATGAAATGGAATACCATGTGAATTCAAACTGGAACAGGTGCAGAGATGGGCTACAAGGATGATCTGAGGAATGGAAAACCCACCTTATGAGTGGAGACTCAAAGAGCATGGCTTATTTAGCCTAACCAAAAGAAGGCCGTGGGGAGATATAATTGCTCTCTGTAAATAAAGCAGAGGGATAAATACCAGGGAGGAAGAGGAGTTATTTAAGTTAAGTGTCAATATGGACACAAGAACAAGTGGTCATAAACTGGCCATCAACAAGTTTAGGCTTCAACTTAGCCGAAGATTTCTAATCATCAGAGGCAGGGCTGGCTCCAGGCACCAGCGAAGGAAGCAGGTGCCTGGGGCAGCGAATAGAAAGGAACGGCACTCCGTCCGTCATCAGGGCGGCACGTCCAGGTCTTTGGCTGCAATTCGGCAGCAGGCCTGCAGTCCCTGTCTTCCTCTTCAGCGGCACTTCGGCGGCAGTTCAACCAGGCTTGTTTTGTTTTTTTTCCTTTGCCGTTTGGGGTGGCAAAAAAGCTGGAGCTGGAGGAGTGAAGTTCTGGAACAGCCCTCCAAGGGGAGCAGTTGGGGAGCAAAAAAACCTAATTAGCTTCAAGACTGAGCTTGATAAGTTTATGGAGGGCATGGTCTGATGGGACTGCCTACTATGGCATGTGGCCCATTGATGACTACCAGTAGCAAAAATCCGCAACTGCTGGAGACAGGACACTAGATGGGGAGAACTCTGAGTTACTACAGAAAATTCTTTCCCAGGTATCTGCCTGGTGGGTCTTGCTGACATGCTCAGGGTATAACTAAGTATGTGGGCAAGGAATTTTCCCCTGGGTCACATTGGCAGAGACCTGAAGTATGGGGGGAATTGCCTTCCTCTGCAGCATGGGGCATGGCTCACTTGCAGGTTTAAACTAGACTAAATGGTGACCTCTCTGTCACTTGAAATCTTTAACTCAGCCAGAGGTTAGGGGTCTATTTCAGAAGTGGGAAAGGTTCTGTGGCCTGCAAGGTGCAGGAGGTCAGGATAATCACTGTGGTCCCTTCTGACCTTAAAGTCTATGAATCTCAGTGGTAAGAAGGAATTCTAGATGGTTGCCCCTATGAATGTCCAGTTTGATTCCATTACCTATAGGAAAAAGAAAAGGAGTACTTGTGGCACCTTAGAGACTAACAAATTTATTTGAGCATAAGCTCAAGTACTCCTTTTCTTTTTGCGACTACAGACTAACACGGCTGCTACTCTGAAACCTGTCATTACCTATAGCAAAAACACACAACCGGCCAGTGTATAAATACAGCTAGTGAAGTTCTATTTCAGCAAAAGGACAGAAGTGGTTTATTTTAGGGTGCATTAATATAACATCATAATATAGTGCCAGTCAAATCAACCTCTTGTGACTGCGTATCAACTGTGTGCAGACTGCTCTGGTTTCAGGCTTATAGTTTTGGGATTTTCCAGAGCTCTCTGCTGCTTGATCAAGAACACATGAGACTATAGAAGTGTCAAAGGATATCACTGGCAACATCCCAGTAGCAAATCTTTCCTTCTTTCTTCCATGGTCCATTTAATTGAACACTCATATCAGTGGCAGATTCATTGCAAAACACATTTTTCATCTTTATGCCCTTTTTAAATGAAAGTTGTAAAGTTAAATGTTTAAAAGATTTTGGCTAAAAAAAATGTTATGTGAAAATGGATACCATTTACTTTCTCTAGGCTTGAGTTGGAGTTTTTCATGTTGTGGATACACTTGAATATCATGCTTTTATGAGCATTTCTATTGTTTACAGGCTGTTACCAGATGTCTGATTTACAGTCCATTTCTAGAAAATGAGATTCAAAATGTCCACTCTGTGGAGATACCTACCTCTGGAGTGTGTGCCGCTGTAATACCGGAAAGAACTAGTGAGTTAATTCTCCCACCTTTTCCTTTTGCACCATGACAAGGACATGTTGATCACTTTGCAACTCCAGAGTTCTGTTGCTCACTTACTGATCTTCAGAATATTGGCACTGTTTTAGGAGGATCCGATATATGAAGACCGCTGGGCCAAATCCTGAGTCCCAATGCTTTATGAAAGCAAAATTCCCATTGACGTCAATGGGAGTTGTGCCTGATTACAAAGTGAAGCACTTGGCCCCAAATACTATCTTTGAAGGGGGCTTTGTGTACAGAACACAGCTGGATCTCATGAAAAGGGTCTCCAAAACTCAGTTATATTTCCCCATCTGAACTCACGAAGGGAGCCAAGATGAGAATAATATCTCTGGTCCAGGAAGGTGAATTTAAAATATACTTTACACATTCTGAAAACGTTGGCAGAGATTACAACCGTATCACTGGTCTCAGAAGAAAAACAGCACCGGGATTCTTACAGTCAAAGTAAGGAAATTCACAACAGCTTCATGAAAGCTATATAGCATGACAGAAGTTAGCAATGGAAAAGACCTACACTATTAAGGCTTCAATCCATCCCTCTGCCAGGACAGCATTATTCCCTACAGCATGGGTGCCCAACCTACAGCCCACGGGCCATATACGGCCAACCAGAGCATTTCATAAGGCCCACGGCCTGCTTCAACACAATATACTAACGGCTGACTTTTTCTTGTTTGCTATAATTCTGACATGTTTTATGCACTGATTTCTTTATTTTTTTTAAATAGACAATACTGTACATAGAAACAACCTATCTAAATCTAACAAGCTGAACTTAAAATATAAATCAATATAAGTGACTTTATATCTTATTAAAATATGTAGAATCTGTTTGGCCGGACAAGCTTATTCTTAGATTTATATGGCTTTCCTGTGAATTAAGGTTGGGCACCACTGTCCTACAGTATATTTTCTAGTCTTTTGTCTCATCTTATTTTAAAAATCTTAAGTCACAAAGCTTCTAATCTTCCCTTGGAAGACTGTTCCACAGCCTAATGAATCCCACTGGCAGGAAACGTTTCCTACTACTCAAACCATTTTTTTCCCTTTTTTAAGCTCATTGATTTTAGTTTTAGCCCCATGTGTTATGCTAACTACAATGGCGAGGCAAGTGATCAGCTGAGACTTTTGCGTACCACATGATAGATTGTACATGTTGGGCTTGATACAGCTCCCGTTGAAGTCAATGGGAGTTTTTCTATTGACTAATGGGATTGAATTGGGCTCTTTACCGTTACTTTGTCCACTACCCATCTCCTCTCCCCTCCCCTGCCCCCGTCACCTGCTGGTTGTCCCATCCACCTACTGCATCTTGTCATAACCTGGACAGTGAGCTCTTTGGGGCAGGGATTA
This sequence comes from Dermochelys coriacea, assembly GCF_009764565.3. NCBI lineage: Eukaryota > Metazoa > Chordata > Testudines > Dermochelyidae > Dermochelys > Dermochelys coriacea. The sequence continues at coordinate 286,619,086 of NC_050068.2, read as the reverse complement.
CCTTTTTGTGCCATGTCTGTAGAGCACCTAGCACTTTCCTCTCCATCCCTGACAGTTACATCTTTCAAATATTTGCAAACTGTGGACCTGTCCATGCTTTGTCATCTTATAGCCAAGTGATACATATCTAGCTCTTTTAATATTTCTTCACAAATTGATTCCTCCAGTTGTGGAATTTGTTACTCTTCTCTGAATTCCCTCCAGGTTGTCAATACCTATGATATAATGTAGTACCCTAAACTGAACAATATTCCAGGGGTATTCCCATTAGAACCTGATTGGAATTATCATCTCACTACTCTGTGATGTAATGCTCCTTTGTGTATGCAGTCCAAAATTTCACTGGCTTTTATTATTTCCATACTGCATTGCAAATGCATGTCTAGCTTCTTGTGCTCTAACGCTATGTCTACATAGCAACTAGACACCTGCAGCTGGCCCATGCCAGCTGACTCGGGGTCAGGCTGTGGGGCTGTTTCATCGCAGTGTAAACTTCCAGGTTCAGGCTCCCCAGCCCGGGCTCTAGGACACTGTAAGGTGGGAAAGTCCCAGAGTTCGGGCTCCAGCCCATGCTTGGAAGTCTACACAGCAATGAAACGGCCCTGCAGCCCAACCCCCAGGAGCCCAAGTCGGCTGGCATGGGCCAGCTGTGGGTGTCTAGTTGCTATAGACATAGCCTAAGGCCTGGTCTACACTTGTGGGGGGATCAGTCTAAGTTATGCAACTTCAGCTATGTGAATAACATAGCTGAAGTCAACGTACTTCGATTTACTTACTATGGTGTCTTCACTTCGGTAAGTCAATGGCTGACGCTCTCCCATCAACTCCGCCTGCTTCTCTCGCCCTGGTGGAGTACTGGAGTCGACAGGAGAGTGCTCAGCGGTTGATTTATCGCGTATAGACTAGATGCGATAAATCAACCTCCACTGGATCGATCACTGCCCATCGATCCAGAGGGTAATGTCGACAAGCCCTAAGGATCCTATCATGGTTCATGTTCAATATATCTGCTCCCTAGGCTCCTCTCTCCCATTGAGTATGTCATGGTTTTGGGTTATTTGTACACACCCACTCCCACACATTAAATATATTAACTTGTATTTTAATAAACTGAACCTTTTTTGTTATTTCCTGTGCATTTCTATTTTTTCAGTCCCTTTTGTTGTTTCTTTTAGTCTTTAAATGTGTGAGTGTTCCTATCCCAGCTAATTTCAATTAACTCTATGTAAAGTTTCATGAGTTCCTCTATCAAATCCAAGTAGATTATATTTATTTTACTAGTTGATGTTCACAACAGATCCCAATTAAGTATCATTTGCAAATTTCCTTCATCCAGAGACCACCAGCATACACCACAGACTCCACTTCACAATCTTAACTCTGCCCTGTAGGGATGCCAGTCTTCCAGCATCCCTCCCACTCAAGCTCCCCATCACCACAAACATATTAGACTTCCCCCAGACTTCTCCCCATTCTGAAAAATCATATTAATTCTGGCCAGCCTGTAGTTTTTTAAGCTAATGGGAGCCAAAAAACCCAAAAATCCACAAGATTCAGAATGTGGACTTTTTTTTTTTAGGCCAACTTTTAACTGATTAGAACTTCTTGAAACTCCTTAGAAAATTCATGCTTTACTCTGAGATAATGTGCACAGAATTTAGAACAGAGACACTGTTTTTCATACTGAAAGCAAAAGATCAAATTTCCACTTTAAGTGCAAAATAGGCTTCAAGCTTAACTATAGTGTTCCAAAGGCTCTGCCAGAATACTATTTACTCACTCTCCCAGAGCATTAATGAAGATGTTAAATAAAATCAAACCTTACATCAATCCTCACTAGACACTTACCCCAACACGATACCTCACTATACACTTGCTATTTATAGTCTTTTAGCTAGTTTTAAATACGTGTGCTCCTATCCCAGACAATATGAATTAATTTCATGTAACATTTCATGAGAACCTCTATATTATATTTATTTTTATTTCAAGATATTAGGTGCAGGTGTCACACTGTCTGGTAAGGCTTATAACAGAGTGCCAATCTCAGGTCAGACTGTCAGAAAACAGGGCAGACACCCCACACTGGTGGTATATTCTATAATTAGATTTCACCAAACCAGTAACAAATGTGCACTCTTGGATTACTTATTAGTCTTACCACAGACAGTGCCTTTAGGCTCTGCAGCCCCTGTTTACCACCCAGACAAAGTGGACTTTGTGATGAAAGACTTAGGTGCTGGAACGAGGGGTGTTCTTGCACCCCCTGGCTTGAAGTGGTTTCCATCATATACAGGGTTTGCAGTTTGGTTCAATGGCTCTTCGCACTCTCACTGTACAAATTGTTCCAGCATACCTGATGAAAGGTTATTAAAACCAAAAAGTCACCTCACATTAGGTTACTCCAAACCCCAAGGGGCTGGTCACTTACCTCAGGTCAAAGGATACTCTGGATCTCACACCAAAGACAATGCTGGGAGCCAATTTCTCTAATAAACTAACAAAAGGTTTATTAGCTAAAAAAAGAAATTAGAGTTGTTGAGAGGTTAAAGCAGGCAAAATACATAACAGGTGAGTGAAAGTCTATAAGTCCATAGCAGAGATGTAGTGTATCTCCTAGATTTCCATAAGTCTTTCAGGGTTACCCAAAATAAATTTGGAGATCTCTGTCCACTTGTTCAGAATTTGCCCCCCCACCCACCACCATGTATGGTTGGTCACAAGAGTAAACTGTCGTCCCAGTAGATAATACCGAAGTGTTTCCATGGCCCATTTCACAGCAAGTCACTCTCTCTCAACCACTGCATACTTCTACTCTCTCGGGAGGAGTTTCCTGCTGAGGTATAGGATTGGGTGTTCTTCATCTCCGACCATCTGCAATAGGACAGCTCCCAATCCTACTTCAGATAAATCTGTTTGTAAAATGAACTCTTTGTTGAAGTCCAGGGCTATAAGCATGGGGTTACTGCAAAGGGCTGTCTGGAGATCCGTGAATGCTTTCTCTACAGCATCTGACCACTTCAACATGTCTGGACCCCGGGCTTTTATCAGGTCCATCGGGGGACTTGCTCTGGTGGCAAAATGGGGAATAAATCGTCAGTAGTACCCCACCAAACCCAGGAATGCCCGGACTTGCTTTTTCCGATTTGGCCAGGGCCAATTTTGGATAGCCTCTAGTTTGTTCAGTTGGGGCTTGACCCAAGCCCCTTCCTACAATGTAGCCAATTTAGCCTCAGCTAGCCCTATAGCACACTTGGCTGTGAGGCCAGCCCGTCTTAGCATGTCCAGAACCGCTTCCACCTTTTCCAAGTGGGTCTCCCAGTCGGGGGTATGGATAATCACGTCATCCAGGTACGCAGCTGCATAACTGGTATGGAGCCTCAGAAGCTTGTCCATAAGACGCTGGAAGGTGGCAGATGCCCCATGCAGTCCAAAAGGAAGAACAGTATATTGAAACAGATCCTCTGGGGTAGAGAATGCTGTCTTTTCTTTCTCATCTTTTGGCAAGGGGAATCTGCCAGTATCCCTTTGTTAAATCAAGGGTGATCAAAAATTGGCCATTGTGCAGGCAGTCAACTAACTCATCGATATGGGTTATGTATCGAATTTGGATATCTCATTCAGCCAGCGAAAGTCATTACAAAACCTAGTGGTGCTATCGGGTTTGGGCACCAACACAATCGGGCTCGACCATTGACTGTGGAACTCTCCGATGACTCCCAGCTCCAACATCCTTTTGATCTCTGTCTTGATCTTCTCCCTTTTTGTCACTGGGACCCAGTAGGGCCTTAAAGTTACCTTTGCCCCGGGGTCTGTGATAATGTGGTGATATGCTTCGGTGGTCCGGCCTGGTTTGGTTGAAAACATGTCCTCGTACCACTTGATCATCTCAGTTACCTCCCACTTCTGGTTCAGTGTCAGATCAGTGGATATCCTGATCTGATCCTGCAGGTTATTTCCCTGGACACCATCACCTGATCCCCTGGTTGGAATTGTCAGACTTTTGCCTGGCAATTATAATGGGTTCGCTGGGCCTTCTGCGCCTTTTCCAAATGCTCCGTATGATAGGGTGACCCGGGCAATCCGGTCTCACATCTGCAATACATGTTCAGTTATACTTCTCCCCTCATTGGGTTCCTCTTCCCAGATCTCTTTGGTGATATCTAACATGCCATGGGGGTGGCACCCATATAATAATTCAAAGGGGAAAACCCAGCTGAGGGCTGAGGTACCTCCCGGATGGCGAACATAAGGTAAGGTAGTAGGGTGTCCCAATCCTTCCTGTCCCGACTTACCACCTTCCTTATCATAGCTTTGAGGGTTCAGTTAATCCTTTCTACCCACCCATTGGTCTGTGGATGATATGCTGAAGTTCTCAGGGTATGTATGTGGAGCAGGTCCTTCATTAGCTTTGACATAAATGTGGTTCCTTGATCTCTTAATATCTCCTTTTGTAGCCCCTCTCAGGCAAAGATCCCCACCAGCTCTTTGGCTATCGTTTTAGAGGCAGGGGGATGGCTTCTAGGTAGTGTCACGGAGTCACCGGGCAATGCTCTGGAACTACTCCATATGAAGCCAGTCAGGACTCTGGGGGAGCCTCCTCTTTCTGAGCAGGCTGTCTCCAGCACAAGAAGCTTACACAGCTTCCACTTTCCAGGGGCTGACCTCAGAGCAATCAGCATCCCCTTCTCACACCGTGCATTTCCCACAGCAAGTCCGCACAGGCAGGGCTCCTGGGGAAGCCAGAGGGCCCTGCACCCCAGTTCCGCAGTTGGATGTGACTCTCAGCCAGCCAGTAAAACAGAAGGTTTATTAGATGACAGGAACATTGTCTAAAACAGAGCTTGTAGGTACAAAGAACAGGACCCCTCAGTCAGGTCTATCTTGAGGAGCAGGGAGGCCAGAGCCCCATCTAGGCCTGCCTCCATTTCCCCAGCCAGTTCCAAACTGAAACTTTCCCTCCCCTTCTCTGGCCTTTGTCTCTTTCCCAGGCCAGGAGGCCACATGATCTCTTTGTTCTCCAACACCTTCAGTTGGCACCTTTGCAGAGGAGGGGCCCAGGCCATCAGTTGCCAGGAGACAGGGTGTCAGCCATTCTCTGTGCAGACACCATCACACTGGCCCTCTAGGGCTCTGCAACAATCACACACCCTTATCCCACCACCTAGATACTTAAGAACTGCATAGGGGAAACTGAGGCACCCACACAGTACTCAGAGAAAACATTAACAGTCCCACTTTGTCACAGGTAGCAAGTAGCATAATCCAGAATGACAAGTATACATTGGCGGCCCCAGGCCTCTTCTCCAGGCGTCCCACTAGGTCCATGGCTATTTACTCAAAGGGGACCTCTATGATGGGAAAAGAAACTAAAGGTGCCCTCAAGTGGGGACGGGGACTGTGCAGCTGACACTCTGGGCAGGAGGCACAGTATCCCCGCACTTCTTCATGTACCCCGGGCCAGAAGAACCATCGTAGGACCTGTGACAGGGTTTTTTCTACCCCCAGTGCCCCGCAAAAAGATGACTATGGGCCAGGCTTAATACAGCGTTCTGGTGTTTTTGAGGTTCTAGAAGCTGCTGTGCCTTCTGCTTCTGTACTGGTGCAATCTGGTACAAGAGATTCTTTTTCATTATGAAGTAGAGTCCTGGTCCCTGGGTTTTCCCTTCCACAGGGACTCCATCTATTTCTGTCACCTCCTTCCTAATGTTGTCATACCTTGGTTCTTCAGCTTGGTCCCATCCAGAATTTTCTCTCCCAGGGCTAATCTGCCCAAGTTCTAGGGGGCCAGTCTCTGTTGCCTCTCCTGGTTCAGAGACATTAGACTCAGGCGCTTCCTCCTCCAGGGAAACCTCCTTTCCAGCTACCCTGGTCCGCCTGCCCACAAGGGCAACCCTCTGTCCTTGGGCCAGGATCTAGGTTCCCAAGGCCTTAGCTGCCCTTCTTTCCCTTTTCATCTTTCTACCCTGCCTGGGAGTAGAGAACACATCTGGGGATGTTTCAGAGAAGATTGGGGGTTGACAGTCTACTGTGGATGTCTCCCTAACTTCAGGGTTTCCCCCTTTCTCCATTCCCCCTACTGGGAATAAGTCTCTGAATCCTGGGAAGTCCCTCCCTATGATCACCAGGTATGGGAGTTTAAGGACTATATCTGCTGCTACCTCAGTGGTATTCCCCTGGATTTCAATTTTTACTGGGATGGTGGGGTAGTAACTAACTGTCCCATGGACGCATGTCACCCCTGTGTGCTTTGCCTGCAGTGGCTGACTACGCTTCACAAGCTTCCCTGAAATAAGCGTGATCGCACTCCCTGAATCAACCAGTGCCATGGTCTCTGCCCCATTTAGTTTTACTGATCTGGTGTACATATGCGGGGTTAGTGTAACCCCCAACAGGTGGATTAGAGAGCATGGGTCTACCCAGTTTCCCAGGTTACACTGCATAGGCTCCTCAGCATTGGGAACTGTGCAGCTATATGTCCCCACAGGCGTAACATCTGTATGGGGCCCTAGGCATTCCCCGATCTCTTGGTTTGGGCAGTCTAATGACACTATCCTCTTCCCCCTTGGTGCTCTGACTCTTTGTGGCCTCCAATGGGCCTTCAGACCCTCTCTTTTTCCACCTGGGCTCTCCTGGTGGCCCAGCTGCCCAAGCTCTGGGGCTTGGGGCTGTTAGTTTAACCCGGGGTGCCTCTTCCTTAACTGGTTGGGTCAGCTTCCTCGCCGTCCTTCGCCTCTCTACCAGTGTGACAACGTTGTCATAAGTGGAGGGCTTGTTCTGGCTTACCCAGGCACAAAGGTCTGGTGGTAGTCCCCTCACGTACAGGTCGATGATCAGAATCTCTAGTATCTCTCCAGACTTTGGGACCCCATTCATAACCACTTTCATGTGAGATGGATGAGGTCATATAATTGGGACAGCAGGATTTTGTTTTCCTGGTACCTCCACTCATGATATTGCTGGGCCTGCACTGCAGTCGTTACCCCAGATCTGGCCAGGATCTCTGCTTTCAGCTGGAGGTAGTCTGCCAGAGCCTCTTCAGGCAAATCATAGTAGGCCTTCTGGGCCTCCCCACACAGGAATGGGGTGAGGATGCCAGACCACTGTTCTCAGGGCCAAGCCTCCTGCAAAGCTGTCCTCTCAAATTCCAGGAGGTACACCTCTACATCATCCTCCCACATCATTTTCTGCAGCCAATTGCTGGCCCATATGATCCACGTCCCATCATGGCCGCAGTTCAGCTCTGTAAGGGCCTTTACCTGGTTTACCAGTTCCCGCAACATAGCACAGTCTTGAGCAGCCTGGTCCATCAGCAGACCATTAGTCTCTTGCTGCAGCCGCACTGCCGCCTGTTGGGTGGCTGCCTGGACATGAGTAGCCTCCTGCTGGGGAGCCATGACTTGTATCAGTGCCTGCACTACGTCATACATTGTGGTGGTGGGAAAAAAATAAAACAAACCCCTCTCTTTTTTTTAACACCCTTCTTCCACCACGCTGTGCACCTAGATCCCACTGCTCACACCAGTTGTGATAAAGTTCCTCCTCTGCCTTGGTGGGTTCTGCGCTTTCTGGTGGATTTGCTCGCCTCAGAGGTTCACAGCAGTCCTCAGTTTGGCTCCTTTTGATAGTGGCACAAATATGCCATTCACTTGGCTAACCTCATCCCTGGTCAGCATGGGGAAAAGAAGAATAATCCCCACAGTCTCAGCTGGCCCACCTAATGGGTCAAGGAACAGGCCAGAGACCTTCCCCTCTAGTGGGACCCACAGTCCAGATCAATTCCTTTTATATCAAATAGGGAATTGAGAGGATGGGGGGAACCCGGGCCCACCCTCTACTCCAGGTTCCAGCCCAAGGTCCTGTGGATTGCAGCTGTCTATAGTGTCTCCTGTAACAGCTGCGTGACAGCTACAACTCCCATGGCTACTTCCCCATGGCCTCCTCCCAACACCTTTGTCCTCACCACAGGATCTTCCTCCTGATAACTGATAACTCTTGTACTTCTCAGTCCTCCAGCAGTACTCCTACTCACTCTCAGCTTCTTGCGTGCCTCTTGCTCCCAGCTCCTCGCACACACCTCACTAACTGAAGTGAGGTCCTTTTTAAAACCAGGTGCCCTGATTAGCCTGCCTGTCCTAATTGATACCTTGGTATCAATTGGTACCTTCTTAATTGGCTCCAGGTTTCCTAATTAGCCTGCTTTAATTGGTTCTAGCAACTTCCTGATTGTTCTGGAACAGCCTGTTATCTTACTCAGGGAAAAGGGATCTGCTTAATCTGGGGCTAATATATCTACCTTCTATCACTCTCCCGTAGTCATCTGGTCTGACCCTGTCACAACAGATACATGTATGACTATAGGGATGGAATGGGCTTCTTTCATCTCCCAGTTGTTTGAATTTAGGGCCTAATCTTCAGGCCCAGATTAACCAATGTACACTCTGTACATTTGCAGAGAACTCCTAATCTCAGAGAGGAACCCAGTCAGGCAGGGTCACTCCTAGACTAAATGGCATGCCAGATGAGGAACATCTTCAGCATCACCCCATTTTAACTTCATAGATTCATAGATTCATAGATACTAAGGTCAGAAGGGACCATTCTGATCATCTAGTCCGACCTCCTGCACAGCGCAGGCCACAGAATCTCACCCACCCACTCCTATGAAAAACCTCACCCATGTCTGAGCTATTGAAGTCCTTAAATCATGGTTCAAAGACTTCAAGGAGCAGAGAAGCCTCCCTCAAGTCAACCATGCCCCATGCTACAGAGGAAGGCGAAAAACCTCCAGGGCCTCTGCCAATCTGCCCTGGAGGAAAATTCCTTCCCGACCCCAAATATGGCAATCAGCTAAACCCTGAGCATATGGGCAAGATTCACCAGCCAGATACCCAGGAAAGAATTTTCTATAGTAACTCAGATCCCATCCATCTAATATCCCATCTCAGGGGATTTGGCCTATTTACCCTGAATATTTAAAGATCAATTACTTACCAAAATCCCATTATCCCATCATACCATCTCCTCCATAAACTTATCGAGTAGAATCTTAAAGCCAGATAGATCTTTTGCCCCCACTGCTTCCCTTGGAAGGCTATTCCAAAACTTCACTCCTCTGATGGTTAAAAACCTTCCTGGTGGCCAGTTTATACCCATTTGTTCTTGTGTCCACATTGGTGACACTTCATTTGTTAAACTTTTGAATACCTTATTTTTTATTGCAATTGTAGCCCATTTCCTGACTTTGATGCATTATTTGCATGCATGATTTATCCCTGTCATATGAGACAATAAATTTGCAACTAGGATCCATAAATCTGTATTTATTCATGCCATATATAAGCAAATAAAGAAATTAGTTTCCTCTAAGCTTATAGAAACTTTTTAATTTTAAGAATAACTAACTGAAATGTACTAACATCAAGAAATTGAACTGTGCACCAACACTGGATGGACCAGTATTAAACAGCATTACAGTAGGTGACAGCTTTAGAATGTTAACCTTAGTCCTTTAATTTAAAAGTTCGCTTTTCTCACCTTTGCCTTTGCAAATTGAAGCACAGCATCAGAGAGATCCAAAGATTGGCCAATGGCATTTTCAAGTGATAAAATAGCAAGCAATGTCAGTCTCTCATTGGCCATCATTAATCAAAGATATGTTTTAATGAACCTGAGCTTTGAAAAGCTGCGCTCACCACTCACAATTGTGACCAGCAACGTGAGCAGAATCCTCAAAGCTATCCACACATTTGGAAAAGAGTCCTTCAGCTCTGCATTATGAATGAATTGGAGAACTTGGAGTGGAGAGTGTTTCCCATGTAAAAATGTAAAATGGCAAAATGTAATGGATGTTGTCCAATTCGACATAGAGGTCTTTATCATTGACATCTGAACATTCCCCATGTGTCAGCATCCGGTGAAGGTCTGTACAATTGTTCAAGAGTGTTTTCCTGTCTGCCAGCAGCTTACTAAGGTCATACAAAATCCCACTGCTCTTTTCGTGGTGTTTCATTTGTCCAAACCTTTCTTCTATGGACACTCGAACAGTGTCAATGAGCAAGCCAAAAAACTCTTGAATTTTTCTTCCAAGCTTCCAATTACCTCATCTCTGCCCTCATAACCAAACTGTCTCTTCTTCCAATGAACATGAATTTCCTTGAAGATAGGCTCAACTCCTAAGGTTTCCGCCATTTCTTTGGCAGCAGTGATGGCATCTTCAAATCTGTTGTCTCTGTACACCACAACAAAATCAAGGCAGCTTCTCATCAAAGAGATATTGATTGCACTGTCCATCGACTGAGTTTGTAATGCCTTGCTTACAATGTTTACATGGAACAGGATATCGTGCCAAACTGCAACTGAGACCAGAAATCTGAAGTCAGTTATCTGGTTTGCCAGGCTTTGCGCCTTGTGTTAGATTCCAGCCTTGGCTTCACTTGACTGTGCCAATTCCATCAAGGCATCATAAATCTCAGTCACTTGGTACCTCACTGACATCACACCATCAATGTGGCTCTCCCAGTTAATGTCACTTAGCAGCTTCACGGTCAGATTTGTAACATTGTCTATGAGGATCTTCAACCTGATAGTTGATGCTGAAAACAGGATGCATATCCTTTGCAGTACTCCAAAGAGAGATACGGAAGATGACGCTGCATCTGACACAACCAGATTGAGGGAATGGCAGCCACAAGGCATGAAGAAAGCTCTTAGATTCAGAGCAAGGATCCTTGCTTGGACACCACTGTTTCTTCCCTTCATGTTCGCACCATTGTCGTAGCCTTGGCTGCGGCAATCCTGAAGCTTTATTTTATTCTCATTCAAAATTTTCATAAACAGTTCTATTAGGCCTTTTCCAGGAGTGTTGTCTACAGACCAGAAAGAGATAAAGTGTTCTTTACCTGGATACAGCCATCCTTGTAGTCAACAAATCTTACTGTAAATGACATCATTTCACTATGACTAATGTCAGGAGTGCAGTCCATTATTATGGGTTTGTACTTTGCTTTGCCAAGCTACCTCAATATGTTATCAAGCACCTTCTTTGACATAAGGTCAATTATTTTTTTTTAATTGTTTTATAGTAATGGTCCATACATTCTGTATGAACTACTCGACTTAGGTGCTTATGCATGACATTGTCGTATTTCCCAAGGAGCTCTACCAAACCTAGAAAATTACCATTATGTTCAGTGACAAATTATCCGATGAGCCCTGGAAAGTCAAATGATTCTTTGCAAGGAAGGGGGTAATTGAGATCAGATGCTCAAGCATGTTCCTCCAGTGCTCAGTTTCCTCATTAATAACGCACTGGTTTTCTGTGTCTATACGTTTATTCAGCTTGAGCCTGGACTTGACCTCCATCCATTTGGAGTAGGCCCTAAAATGGTCAGGTGACTTTTCATGTTGCTTCAGAGCATCAGTTAAGTTATGCCAGTAATTGTACCCAGAAAGCACAAGCAACTATTTGGCATTCTTGTCAAATATTTTGCAACAAAAACAGAACATTTTTTCAGTTGATTTCAAGTAAACTAGCCAACACTGATTCAGTTTCTTGCCATTCTCGAGCCCTCTTTTGCAGTGTGACTCTGAGAGGTGTCACTTCTGCTCATTTACTGGAAACATCATATCCTCAATTTTGCGTTGGCTGTTCCAAATGATATGATCAATATTGGTGAAGTTTAGGATAGCTGGCCATAAATCAGGATCTGATGTATCTATTTGTGGTGTGCAATTTTTCTCACTGCTGTTTATGTCATCATGTGAGTCTGATTCTTCTTTATCATTTCTCTTCTTTTCATGTAAACCATATTTTCCTTTGTCATTACTCTCCTTTTCATGTGAGCCACATTCTTCTTTATCATCACTCTCCTTTACACTGTCAGAAAAACTAGACAATTCTCCATCACTTTCCTTACATTTCCATTCCTTATCTTCAGGTAAATCTGCTAATTTCTTAGTAATAGGACTTCCATCTTTATGATTCACTCCTCAATTTCTTCTGTTTTGGGACAATTGCTATTGCCTAAAGTCCAGTATATGTTGTTCTGTTTCAGATATTTTCCCATCAAATATTCACCTTCCTGCAAACTAGATTGCAATTGAGCTTTTTGCTTCCTATACTGAGCTCCTGAAGGCTTCTTCGGGGGCATCTTTTATTTTCTCTGGAGGGAAACAGACAGTATTAAGGAGAGCAAAAATCTATGCTCTGCCGTCTTAGAAAGTCATCAAACATTACATGTTAAGCATGGCAAAAGAAGTAACAGTATTTCTTTTATATAGAACAGTAGACAGGGGTTTGATAGATATCTCTGGCATCTCATTAAATATGTCCTTTATTAGTTGCTACTTACACTTTTCAAGTCTTAAAACACAAGAACACCTTCACAATAACACAATAAAACAAGGTTTATAATATCATGGCTGGGGTCTCACTTCACTTCAGTTTGTTCTTTTATCTCACTGACTGACTGGCGACACCCTGTTCCGTATATACCTGTGAGGGCATGGCTGACAACATACAGGGGGGTTGAGGAAAATGTAGTTCTCAGAAAGTCCGAAAGGTTCCACGGGATTCTACAATGGTCCAGAACATTCAAGGAGGTTAGCAAAAAATGAATCCACATATGGAATACCTGAAACATGTTATTTCAAACATTCTATTTTCCCTTTTGTCGCTAATAACAAAAATAGCACCCTGAGCCCGGCACCCCCCCAAGCCTGGCGCTCCCCCAAGCCTGGCATCCCAAGCTGTTGCCTGGGTCACTTGCCCCCTAAATCTGGCTCTGCAGCCAGATTTGGGCTTAGGGTTGCTACCTATCCAGTTTTTAATAGTCCTAGCCAGTTTTCCTCCTGCATTGCTGTGTTTTTTCCTGCATTGTCACTGGGGGAAAAAAATCAATGATTAAAACAAGAAAGTGCCTGGTATCGATCACAAATGATCCAGCTACATAGCTAAAAAGAAGAGAATCCCCTAGATCCTTTTTCTCCTTTTCCTTTACAGTTTAGACTCCTCTGGTGCTACTACAAATATTGGGCAATTCTTAAATTGTGTGAATTAAAGGATCTGAGAACATCCACTGTACTTGAGATATGTCCACCCCAGAGCTCACCTCAGTGCTTTGCAATGTACCCACTAGCTACCCACCAGGGAGCAATGATGCCTGAAGGCCCCAACTCATCTTCTTATTTATCACATTAGGTCACTGTTGATTAAGGCACATCCTCTTTTGAGGAGCAGAGTGTGCTGCTACCACAGAAATTCCAGCTTCTTCCATCTCAAGATGCATATTTGGTTAGGGTCCAGGGTTCAAACCAAGATTTCCTGCCTAACAATGCAGAGCACTATACTGGACCATCCTTTTAGAGAATTCTTAACAAGATAAAAAGCCATGTGTCCGGAGAAAAGGAAACAGGAGTAGGGGTGGCAAGGAATGGGTAAAAATTAGGACTTTGAAGAGAGCATAAGGTAGAAAAAAGATACACACTAAAAAATAGCCTAAAGGAGAGCAATTCTATACAATTATTGTTATCCCAGTTCTACTGTGATGGTACCTGCAATCAGGGATCAGGGCCTTATTGTGGAAAGCTATGGATATATAATAAAAAATAATTAAAAGACAGTCCTTCATCAGCTTACTAATAAGCATATACATTCATGCAGATTCAAATGTACACTCCCAGAAGAAAAGAGATAAACCCCTCAGTCAACCTTATACAATTTCATAACTCTGGCCAGATTATGAAAATCCAGTGATGTGTTTTCAAAAAATGCACAGGTCTCGGTTAGTTCCTAATTAAGTTGAGGTGGCTGCCAATAGTGATTTTTTGTTGTTTTTAACATATAAAGTTATGTTTTGAAAACTGATGCAGAACACCATGTCAGTTAACTAGACATGACACTAGCTGCCAGCTAAAGGCATCATAATTGGTCTCCCAAGGCTAAAGTGGCAACATGTGTTTCACTCTCACTGGGGTTCTTTCATGTTCTATCTCCTCTTTTGGGAAAAAGGCTGAGCAAGCTTTGTGAAGTAAATGATCTTACACTGAACTAACTTTGGGTGACAGCCAGAAAGTAATAGTTTTCCCAGTATTACAGGTAATGCCATGTTAATTAACTGTACAGTTTGCCTGGTAATGGTTAATAGCCAATGAGATATTGTTTTCTTGTCTGTCAGATGTTATCCGTTCAAGGAGGAAAATATTTTGAAGGTGATTTCATTTATGGTTTCAACATATTCTAAGTGAACAATCTGATTTCCCCACAAATGGTATTGTATTGAATAACACAACTGACAAGACTTCATAAATCCTTTTCCAACTTCATTTTAATTACAGTTTCGGATTCTTTTGTTTCTATTAAACCAGGTAAATAAATAGAGTGTACTGGCAAGTTTGAACTATGACCCATGGCACAATCTCCAATGCACTGGCACAGATGGAATTCTTGCAGATCACAAATCTACAAAAAGTATGTCTGTGTATTCCAACAAAATGTCATCGCACTGCTGAAAGAGTCCATATTTATACTGTGCATGGTGTGTTACAACACTGATTGGAAGGGGCAGAATTTAAAGCAACAGACTTAAAAAATAGTGTTCTCCCTTTGAATTTCTTTCTTTCCAAGCAACAGAATCACAACCCACTTAAACTAATGTTTTGTAAGATAAAATTAAAGATCTTTCTTTCCCTTTCCCTCTTTGCAGGTTAGAGAATCACACCCTAGATCCTGTTATTTATGATAATAAAATGATCTCCCACTGACCTCCTTAAATGAATAATAACCACCATAATCCTCAATTAAAAGTTAAAGTGAATTCTGAAATAACTGTTTCACTTTCCAATGTACAGCCCTAGCTGATCTCTAATAAGCTAAGTGATTTATGGAAAATAAAAATAGAGGTCTCCTTTTGCCTAATCTTTTCTCAACTATTGTCCTAACAAAACTGGTTAGGAACACAGTAGACCAGCAACAGGGCTATACAATCACTGTAGGGATCAGTTCATGAAGTTATGCACAATCTGTACCCTGCAATAGAGTTACCAGTGTGCAGAAATGAGGTAGAGGACTCGCATGGAATTTTGAGTCTGATTAACTCAAACCCCAATGGGCCCTATCTGCTACCTCATAAGAACATAAGAATGGCCATACTGGGTCACACCAAAGGTCCATCTAGCCCAGTATTCTGTCTTCTGACAATGGCCAATATCAGGTGCCCCAGAGGAAATGAACAGAACGGGTAATCACTGACTGATCCACTCCCTGTTGTCCATTCCCAGCTTCTGGCAAACAGAGACTAGGGACACCATACTTGTCCATCTTGGATAATAGCCATTGATAGACCTATCCTTCATGAATTTATCTAGTTCTTTCATGAACCCTGATATAGTCTTGGCCTTCAAACATTGTCTGGCAAAGAGTTCCATAGATTGTGAGTTGTGTGAAAAACCACTTCCTATTGTTTGTTTTAAACCTGCTGCCTATTAATTTCATTTGGTGACCCCTAGTTCGTGTGTTATGGGAAGGAGTAAATAACACTTTCTTTACTTTTGCCACACCAGTCATGATTTTATAGACCTTTATCATATCCCCCCTTAGTTGTCTCTTTTCCAAGCTGAAAAGTTCCAGTCTTATCACTCTCTCCTCATATGGAAGCTGTTCCATACTCCTAATCATTTTTGTTGTCCTTTTCTGAACCTTTTCCAATTCCAATATATCTTTTTTAAGATGGGGCGACACATTTACACGCAGTATTCAAGATATGGGCATACCATGGATTTATACAGGGGCAGTATGATATTTTCTGTCTTCTTATCTATCCCTATCTTAATGATTCCCAACATTCTGTTCGCTTTCTTGACTGCTGCTGTACATTGAGTGGATTGTGTTATCCACAATGACTCCTCCACTAGACTCTTATTCTATGTACGCAGAAAAACCTGCAAGTCCTGAGCTATGCCCCACAAAGACATCTATGATAAGATGAAGTGGTCCTGGGGCTTACTCAGGGAGTTTTTGCAGATGGATGAAGAAAGCCAGCTGTGGCAAGGTATGAATGCAGGTGTGTAAACTGCCTTTGATCACATCTGCCAAATACACACAACCATGAGCTGAGGTTCAGGTATGTGTTTGACTCGCAAACTCACAAGGGTTTAAGGCACATGTGAGCATTTTGCCTAGCCCTGTTGTGCAGGCAAGATGGGAATGTGACTCACTGTGTTTGCCTTTTTACACAACATCTGTGAGCAGTTCTTTCTTGTGCATACATATGTCAATAAGTGTGCAAAGAGGCACTTTAATTTGATGTTTCACTGTCATTATAGATTTCAGAGTTATAGGTCACACAGGGACACAATTTCAGCAAAGAGATGGCATTTATTGCGTTCTGTAGTCCTGCCACCTACGTTCAGGTTCATTTTTCAATTCTGCTACAGTAAAAGAGTCTAACAGGCTTGCAAATCTGCATACTACTACTACATTTTAACACACAACTAGGGGTATGTCTGCACTATGAAATTAGGTCGAATTTATAGAAGTCAGTTTTATAGAAAGCGTTTTTATACAGTCGAGTGTGTGTGTCCCCATACAAATGCTCTAAGTGCATGTAGTCAGCGGACTGTGTCCACAGTACCAAGGCAACAGTAGACTTCCGGAGCTTTGCACTGTGGGTAGCTATCCCATAGTTCCTGCAGTCTCCACCGCCCATTTGAATTCTGGGTAGAAATCCCAGTGCCTAATGGGGCTAAAACATTGTCGCGGGTGGTTCTGGGTACATATCGTCAGGCCCCCGTTCCCTCCCTTCCTCCCTCCGTAAAAGCAAGGGCAAACAATCGTTTTGCACCTTTTTTCTTGAGTTACCTGTGCAGATGCCATACCACGGCAAGCATGGAGCCCGCTCAGCTAACCATCACCATATGTCTCCTGGGTACTGGCGGACATGGTACTGCATTGCTACACAGCGGCAGTTTATTGCCTTTTGGCAGCAGACAGTGCAGTATGATTGGTAGCCGTCGTCGACATAGTCCTGGGTGCTCTTTTTCGATCACCGCTTGCAGAGACAATAAAGTCATTGTTGCTTCACATTCATGCATTCTTTATTAATTCATCACACAAATAGGGGGATAATTACCAAGGTAGCCCAGGAAGGGTGGTGGAGGAGGGAAGGACAAGACCACACAGCACTTTAAAAGTTTAAAACTTATTGAATGCCAGCCTTCTGTTACTTGGGCAATCCTCTGGGGTGGAGTGGCTGGGTGGCCAGAGGCCCCCCCACCGCGTTCTTGGACGTCTGGGTGAGGAAGCTATGGAACTTGGGGAGGAGGGCAGTTGGTTACACAGGGGCTGTAGCAGTTGTCTGTGCTGCTGCTGCCTTTCCTGCAGCTCAACCATACGCTGGAGCATATTAGTTTGATCCTCCAGCAGCCTCAGCATTGATTCATAGATTCATAGATACTATAAGGTCAGAAGGGACCATTCTAATCATCTAGTCCAACCTCCTGCACAGCGCAGGCCACAGAATCTCACCCACCCACTCCTATGAAAAACCTCACCTATGTCTGAGCTATTGAAGTCCTTAAATCATGGTTTAAAGACTTCAAGGAGCAGAGAAGCCTCCCTCAAGTCAACCATGCCCCATGCTACAGAGGAAGGCGAAAAACCTCCAGGGCCTCTCCAATCTGCCCTGGAGGAAAATTCCTTCCCGACCCCAAATATGGCAATCAGCTAAACCCTGAGCATATGGGCAAGATTCACCAGCCAGATACTACAGAAAATTCTTTCCTGGGTAACTCAGATCCCATCCATCTAATATCCCATCTCAGGGGATTAGGCCTATTTACCCTGAATATTTAAAGATCAATTACTTACCAAAATCCCATTATCCCATCATACCATCTCCTCCATAAACTTATCAAGTAGAATCTTAAAACCAGATAGATCTTTTGCCCCCACTGCTTCCCTTGGAAGGCTATTCCAAAACTTCACTCCTCTGATGGTTAAAAACCTTCGTCTGATTTCAAGTCTAAACTTCCTGGTGGCCAGTTTATACCCATTTGTTCTTGTGTCCACATTGGTGCTGAGCTTAAATAATTCCTCTCCCTCTCCTGTATTTATCCCTCTGATATATTTATAGAGAGCAATCATATCTCCCCTCAACCTTCTTTTAGTTAGGCTAAACAAGCCAAGCTCCTTAAGTCTCCTTTCATAAGACAAGTTTTCCATTCCTCGGATCATCCTAGTAGCCCTTCTCTGTACCTGCTCCAGTTTGAATTCATCCTTTTTAAACATGGGAGACCAGAACTGCACACAGTATTCTAGGCGAGGTCTCACCAGTGCCTTGTATAATGGTACTAAAACCTCCTTATCCCTACTGGAAATGCCTCTCCTGATGCATCCCAAAACTGCATTAGCTTTTTTCACAGCCATATCACATTGGCAGCTCATAGTCATCCTATGATCAACCAATACTCCAAGGTCCTTCTCCTCTTCCATTACTTCTAATTGATGCGTCCCCAACTTATAACTAAAATTCTTGTTATTAATCCCTAAATGCATAACCTCCTCCTGAATCCTGCCTCCTTTCATCACACTGCCACCACCTTTCAGCTTCAGCCCTCTCTTCAGCCCGCCACTTACTCTCTTCAGCCCGCCACCTCTCCTCCCGGTCATTTTGTGCTTTCTTGCACTCTGACATTGTCTGCCTCCATGCATTCGTCAGTGCTCTGTCAGTGTGGGAGGACAGCATGAGCTCAGAGAACATTTCATCGCAAGTGCGTTTTTTTCGCCTTCTAATCTTCGCTAGCCTCTGGGAAGGAGAAGATCCTGTGATCCTTGAAATACATGCAGCTGATGGAGAAAAAAAAGGGACAGTGAAAAGGCACATTTTATAGAACAATGGGTACACTCTTTCACGGTAAACCTTGCTGTTAACATTACATACATAGCAAATGTGCTTTCGTTACAAGGTTGCATTTTGCCTCCCCCCACCACGTGGCTAACAGCGGGGAACAGTTCTGTTCAGCCATAGGCAAAGAGCCCAACAGGAACGGGCACCTCTGAATGTCCCCTTAAGAAAAGCACCCTATTTCAACCAGGTGACCATGAATGAGATCACTCTCCTGAGGATAACACAGAGAGATAAAGAACGGATGTTGTTTGAATGCCAGCAAACATACACTGCAATGCTTTGTTCTACAATGATTCCCAAGTAGGTGCTACTGGCCTGGAATGGTAAAGTGTCCTACCATGGTGGATGGAATAAGGTTGCCCTCCCCAGAAACCTTTTGCAAAGGCTTTGGGAGTATATCCAGGAGAGCCATGAATGCCAGGGCAAATTAATCATTAAACATGCTGGCTTTTAAACCTTGTATTGTATTTTAAAAAGGTACACTCACCAGAGATCCCTTCTCCACCTGGTGGGTCCGGGAGGCCACCTTGGGTGGGTTCGGGGGGTACTGGCTCCAGGTTCAGGGTGAGAAACAGTTCCTGGCTGTCAGGAAAACTGGTTTCTCCGCTTGTTTGCTGTGAGCTATGTACAGCCTCCTCATCATCGTCTTCCTCATCCCCAAAACCTGATTCCGTGTTGCCTCCATCTCCACTAAAGGAGTCAAACAACATGGCTGGGATAGTGGTGGCTGAACCCCCTAAAATGGCATGCAACTCATCATAGAAGCGGCATGTTTGGGGCTGTGACCCAGAGCGGCCGTTTGCCTCTCTGGTTTTCTGGTAGGCTTGCCTCAGCTCCTTAAGTTTCATGCGGCACTGCTTCGGGTCCCTGTTATGGCCTCTGTCCTTCATGCCCTGGGAGATTTTCACAAATATTTTGGCATTTCGAAAACTGGAAAGTCATTCTGATAGCACGGATTCTTCTCCCCATACAGCGATCAGAACCCGTACCTCCCGTTCGGTCCATGCTGGAGTTCTTTTGCGATTTTGGGACTCCATCATGGTCACCTCTGCTGATGAGCTCTGCATGGTCACTTCTGCTGATGAGCTCTG
Source organism: Dermochelys coriacea (assembly GCF_009764565.3). NCBI lineage: Eukaryota > Metazoa > Chordata > Testudines > Dermochelyidae > Dermochelys > Dermochelys coriacea. Next base: position 286,599,090 of record NC_050068.2, on the reverse strand, counting down.
CATGGTCACCTGCAGCTTGCCACACTGGCCAAACAGGAAATTGAAATTCAAAAGTTCGCAGGCCTTTTCCTGTCTACCTGGTCAGTGCATCTGAGTTGAGAGTGCTGTCCAGAGCGGTCACAATGGAGCACTCTGGGATAGCTCCCGGAGGCCAATACCATCTAATTGCATCCACAGTACCCCAAATTCGACCCAGCAAAATCGATTTCAGTGCTAATCCCCTTGTCAGGGGTGGAGTAAGGAAATCGATTTTAAGAGCCCTTTAAGTCAAAAAAAAGGGCTTCGTCATGTGGACGGGTGCAGGGTTACATTGATTTAACGCTACTAAATTCGACCTCAATGCCTAGTGTAGACCAGGGCTAAGAGTATAAAACATCCTGCATCACATAATGCCATTCGTTTTAAGAGAAACTCCCTACTGAAATCAGCATTGAGTTCTGCTTAAACACTGATGTCAGGCTACAGTCCCCAGTATGTGCATCAAGTGTAATGCCGGCACAGAATTTCCCTACTAGCTGTTGAGCCATCTCGCTCTCTCTCTCTCCTCTGAGTTTATGGCAAAAGGGATGGGCTATTTCTTATGGACTGGCTTATAAAGATGAAAAACAAATATTTTCCATGGAAACTTAGAGAGCTCTTGGCCGTCCTGAATCACAGTAAATCTAGAAGTCTCCACCCTTTTGTTTTGTGTAGGAGCCCAACTGGAACTGACTAAAACAAGCATTGGCACCCCCAGTTACTTTTGGTTAACTTGGTCAACAGGGTGTGGGTAGCCCCAAAAGCTTCAAACTATTTTTTGAAGTGAAAGCACCCCTAAATACTATCATCAAATTGCTATTTAAATGCAAGGTACTATGGAGTATCAGAAACCCCTGATCCAAAGATATCCAGAGATTGCAGTCTCTAAGGGAGAGGAGGGAGAGAGAAGGGAAAGATTTTGCTTACTGGTGCCCCCAAAATAAGCTTTAAAAGATGGAACTGCAATAGATGAAGAGGGAGTGATGAACCACTGGACTGTCTGCGCCACTGGAAAGAGAGATTCTGGGGCAAAGGCAGAAGAGGTGTGGCTAAGCCCTGAGGACATCTCTGATAGTGCTTGCAGTATTTTCTGCAAGATTTGGTACAGCCGAAATATTTTGGATTTGGGGAGAGATTAGGATCTCCAGACAGTAACTATTCCAACAAAAGAAAGGGTTTGCTACTGGACCTTCTGGATCTTAATGTCTATTCTGATCCTCACCAAACTTTTCCATGCCCTCACCTTACCTCCTCACCAACCTCCCCCTTTGTACGGCTTTCTTGCTGCTGCAGAATCAGGCCACTTATTCTGAAGACATTTACCCTTCCTGCTCTCATTCTGCCTTGCCATTTTACTCCAGCTGTGTCACAGAAGTGTTGACTCTGAACATTGTTTCCTTTACAGCATGTAGATACTGAAACTACAATTTAAAAAAAAAATTATTTTGTTGATTTTTCCCAAAGATCGATATAGAAATTCATATAGAAAATCGAGGACTAGATTCTCTGGTATGATCCTGCTCCTTTGTGCCACTGATTTTTTATTCTATAAATGCTGTAGGCACATTTGTTACAATCTGGGTGTGGGGGGAAGAGTTCAGGTGGAGTGGATTAAAGAGGCAGTAGATTTTATAAGAACGAAAGTGGCAAGATGAAAGAAGAGAATGACTGTAGGATCTGTCCCTAAATCTGCTCTGATGTAATTGTGTCATAGCAATGATGTAGCAAACATTGATGGAAAACACAACCACAGATTATTAAACAAATCTTTAGTTTATTTTTATTTTCATCTTGCAACCGCATGTTATTATCCTGGCTTTGTTTGTTTAGTTAAGAAAGAACCCGGCGTGGGTGCCAAACAAAGGGTAAGATTGTTCAGGTAGTAATTTTAGTTATGATATAATAACAAAACGGTTCAGCCATCTGAATTTATGGCTTTTTTCTGCCATTAGCACAGTGGGAAAGAAGGAGCATGTAGTCCTACCTATTCAGATGGAACAATTATTAGAGAAATAGCTTGTTTTAAAAGGGACAAAGCTAGACCTTAAAAAGGGATTTTTCTATACTTTGCTCAATTTTCTTGTGGTTAATACAGATACATTTGAAATCCTCTAATATACCATTTCCATTTTTTAATTTACAATTTGTGGCATTGTTTAGAATCCTGATCCATTTATACAGTATCAGGCTCCCTTTTTTAGCTGCAATTGGTCCACTCCCTGGTTCCAGTGTTGTTGTATGTACAGTATGGCTGTCGTGTGGATGTCTGTGTGTATTTATATGAAGTGGTCAAGATTTTAAAACCTAGGTGTATGACCCTGCACAAATTCCTGCACACAAATAGATATTCAACTGACCATGTGCCCCTAAATAGCCCAAGGCAGCATGTGAGATGCTTAACCTACCATTATAAGTGCAACTACCAATTTGTACACTGAATATGTTTACAATCGGAGCTGGATTTTCCATCCCACCTGAGATTCAGTTGGATGCAATGGAAGCGGGGGGATGCATAGAGCTGATTGCAGCTCCAAAACCCCATGGCAACTGGCCCCAGCCTGAGGAGCAGCACTGGCATAAGGACCCTCAATGATCTGACCACTGGGGAGGATCAGATGTAGGTCTGCTTCCCCAAAACCCTCCCCACCCCAGTCCGCTCCTAGTATGCCCCATCAATTACATCAAAGACGGAGAGGTGGATGGTCCAAGAGGTAGTTCAACTGCCTCTACCCTCTTTCTGCCAGCAGAAAGCTCCCCTACACAAGGGAAATCCTCTGCTGACCATCTCTCAACAGTCTAAGTCCACCTGGTGCTGCTTAATGGACTTAGCAGACTGAAAAATCTAGCCCAAGGTTTCTGTGTGCATACCTTAGGCATGTCTAATTGTTTGTGTACAAGTGTGTATGCCTATGCCTGAAAATTTGTCCCCCAACCTGTATTTCAGTGTTTTCATGCTTGAAAGTCTGCATTCACAGGACACATATTGGTGTAATCCGTGGAATTTTTTCTGTGGGTGTTCCTTCTTTAAGACCTTTTTCTTGGATAGTAGCAACAACTTTATTAAGTCTTCTGATGCAAGTGCTATTACCTCTCTCCTAACATCTATCATGATTCTATAGTTAAAGGCTTTGTCAATGGCTTCATTTATATATTTTTGTTTTTCAGAGATTAAAAACTCAGCCAGAAAAATTCACTCAAGTCTGAACACTGGCTTCTATGGTTGTAGTTTAGTGGTATATTCTGTTTTTACCAACTGCCATGAAAATCCATTTGGATGTGATAAAATAATAGAATAAAAAATGGAGACTTGCCAGTGTGAGACACTTGTTTGTGCTCATATGTGGTCCAGTTCTTCAAAAACAGCTCTTATTTAAAAATGAAACTTAGTCAATATACAATGTGGGCCAAATATTGCAGTCTTTACTCAAACATAATTCTTGTTAACTTCAGTAGGAGTTTTGCCTGAGTTAGGGCTGCAGGGTTAGTTTGAAAACAAAGATGAAAAATGCCAGATTAACCAATTATTGTAAGATTCAGAGCTAGATTTTCAGCAGGAGTTAATTAGCATAGCCCCACAGACTTCCAAAGAGCGAGAGTGATTTACATCAGCAGAGGATCTGCCCTAGGTAATAATATAAAGTTCAAGTACTGTATGGTCATAAATCCACTTTTGTTGAGGTATCTTCATTACACAGAGATTTACAATGTAAACTCTAAAACGTAATACCACTATATTCTTTGCATTAGAGCAGGTATCATTTAAAAAACAAACAAACAGCATTGATCAGGATTTAAGTTTAAACCAGATTTAAGTGGACCACATTACTAGCCATTTTAAGTACAGGAATACTGCAAGTTTTGTCAAGAGGGCAGATTCTCACCTGGTGTGAACTGGTGTAACTCCACTGAATTCAGTGGATTTATGACATTTACAGCTGAGGGTCTAGCCCAAGTAGTGTAGCATGGGAAGTGCTGATTTTTTTAAATATTGCCCCTCAGCAGAAGTCAAGTAGAGCATTGGCCTGGGACCCAGCAGATCTAGGATGTGCTCCTGGCTCTGCCATTTGCCTGTTGGGTGACTTTTGGGCAAGTTACTTCAAGTTACCTGTGCCTCAGTTACCTCATCTGTAAAATGATAAATGATAAGGGAATAAATGATACTGACCTCCTTTGTAAAAGCACTTTGAGATCTCCTGATGAAAAAAACTACATATTTTTATTAATTATTATATAAAAATATTACAGCATTGGGACCTGAATTCCAGAGTTCTCACTCATTGACTAGCAGTCCTTATCTCAGAGATAAGGACTGCAAGTAGGAGCAGGAGGAGTATCCCCCCCCGCCACACACACACCCCCATTTATACAGCACAGTGAACATACAAGATATTCTCCAACAGAAGTATAAAATAAAAGTAAATAAACTGTTAAATAAATAAGAGACCAAGATTTTCAAAAAGAATTTAAAGATAGGCTTCTAAGGGTACCACTACACTGCATTTTAAAACCCATGGCAGCTAGTTTCAGAGCCTGGGGCTACAGAAGCAGCTTTGCATGGCTCATGCTACAGTGCTAAAAACAGCAGTGTAGACACAGCTGCTTGGGCTGGAGCACAGGCATAGAAACCCACCCCCTACTCCAGGTTTCAGAGCCTGAGCTCCAGACCAAGTCCAAGCATCTACACAGCTGTTTTTAGCACTGTAGTGCAAGCCCTGGGCTTTCAGACGTACTGCCGCATAGTTTAAAACTGCAGCGTGGACATACCCTTGGTCTATGCTTAGGCACTAGTCTGACTTTCCAAAATGCTGAGTGAGTATCCTACAGCTCCACTGACGTCAGCTGGGAACTGCTGGGTGCCCAGCACTTTGGAGAAGACAGGCTAGTGCCTAAAGAAATGATTACTTATGGTAACTGTGGTTCTTTGAGATGTGATGCAGACATGTATTCCATTAGCTTTGTGTGCACCCAGCGCGCCAGAGCCGGAGAAAAAAGGCCTAGCAGTAGCCATAGAGGGGCAGTGTTCAAGCCTCATGGCTGTGGTCCCTCCCCTGGCTATATGAGGCAGCCCTACCCCGACCCTCTGTTTCTTCACACCGAACACCCATGAGAGAAGACTACAGTACAGACGGCAAGGAGGGTGGATCATGGAATACATGTCTGAATCACATCTTGAAGAACCACAGTTACAGTAAGTAACCATTTCTTCTTCTTTGAGTAGCTGCAGCTGTGTATTCTACCTAGGTGTCTCACAAGCAGTATCCTTCCGGGAGGTGGGACTCAGAATCTATCTAAATAAAGCATCTCGGGACCGCCCTTCTGAAGTTTGCATCTGCTCTGGAAGATGCGGAAATGACATAATTGTTCGTAAATGTATATAGGGATGATCATCTAGCAGCCTTGCAAATATCCAATATGAAAATGTCTCTGAGAAACGCTATTGACATTGCTTGGATGCTCGTCAAATGAGCCCATATGCACTGAGTGGGTGTAACCAAAGCTATCTCACATGCAGTCTTCATACAGAATGTTATCCATTTAGAGATGGTCTGCAAAGAGACCGTTTGACCTTTCATGTAGTCTGCCTATGACACAAAGAGGTGAGGCCAAACACAAAGTGATTTAGTCCTATCCAGATAGAAGGCTAGACAGCATCTCCATACGTGGTATGTCAGGTGCTGCTTCTCTGGAGATGAATGTGGCTTGTGGGGGAAAACACAGGCAAATATACTTCCTGATTCAAATGAAATTGAGAGATTGCTTTAGACAAAAATTTTGGGAGTGGTTGAAAAGTTATCTTGTCTTTGGATAATTTCATATAAGGAGGCTCAGCCACCTACGCCTGAGGGAATTCTGCACCACTGCACATGCACAGAATTAATGTCCCCTGAAGATTGCTTTTTTTTTCCTGCAGAAAATATATTCTGCCAGAGAGGTGCTGCAGTTATACCCTTTACCCACCAGCAGCTGCTGTGTCACCAGAACAGAGGGTAGCCAGTTCACTGGCCATAGCAGTGAGCTACACATGAAGGAAGAAAGAGGAGGCTGCATTCCTCACAGTACCCTGCCCTCAGGGTCAGATGAGGAGACACAGGATATGGGGAGGGCCAGACAGAGTGGGGCACACAGGTCTGCTGAGGGGGGGTCACATAGCCTGGGGTTCAGAAGGGCTAGTGGGAGGGAAGATTGGACAGGGGCTGAATGGGAGTGGGGGTCCAGGGCTATATGGGGACAGCGGGTGCGTGGGGGTGGGAGCTTTACTGAGTGGGCATGCAAGAACACATTAGGATGGGGGTGCACGTGGGCGGGGGGCTGGCTGAATGTGGGCGCAGGGACACCTGGGGAGGAGGGGTAGCTGAATGGGGTTCAGGGACACATGGGGACGGCATAGCTGCACCTGACAATGGGAAAGGCTAGGGCTCAGCCAGGGTTTGCAAGGGGAAGGCTCCCCAACTCCCTAACAATCCCCCCAAAAATAACCTGTCCCATACTTCTCCCATCCACAACCCTAAGTTCACACCCAGGCTCCTTCCCAGCAATTACTTCCTTCTTCCTTAGCTCCTCCATTACCCCTGACTCCCACAAGCCTTTGCACTTCTTCTAAGGGGTACAGGAAATACTTTTCTGTATTGTAGTTTAAATGAATCATTACTCAAAGTTCTGTATTAATATGCCTAGTAAGGAATCTATTTGTCAAAAAAAATTTCCTGAATGTTTTTGTTGTCTGTATTGTTACAGACATACTTGTTGACAGGTATTTTGAAATAAATTACCAAAATAATTGAAACTGGCATGATTATAGTGTGTTATTTTGACAAACAATATATGCAGAATTTTAAAATATTGTACCCAGAATTTTTAATATTTTGGCACAGAATTTCCCCAGGAGTATCCATCAAAGCCTGTAACTCACACACATCTTTGCGGACATAATAGCTACCAGGAAAGTAGTTTTCCGACACAAGAGGGGCAATGGACAAGATGCTAAGGGCTCGAATAGGAGGACCCATTAGAGTCACCAGAAGTGTGTTTAGGTCCCACACAGGAACCAGAGTATGTACCCAGAGAAGCCCTTTTGGGAATCTCATCACCATTGCATTATAGAAGATGATTTTACCTGACCAGGGGGCTGAAATGTCAAAATTGCTGCCAGATGCTCTCTCAATGAACTAAGCACAAGCCTAAACATCTGAAGGTGTAGCAGGTGCTCCAAGATATCTGTGTCACTTGGATCCCACGGGCCAATGACCACACTGAAAACCTCTTCCATTTCACCATATAGGCCATTCTGGTAGAGGATTTTCTACTGCTGAGCAGGACTTATTGGACACCCACCAAACACTGCTCTTCCTTTTTATTCACCCATGCAGCAGCCACACGATGAGATGCAAGATGCAACCATGATTCTGAGGGAGCAGGCTGGAATTGAGAGGAAGCAATATGGGAGGCTAATTTGACAGCATGAGAAGGTTGGAGAACCAGCAATGTCTTGGTGATATCAGGGCAATCTGGACAAATGAGAATGAGCTTGCCACAATCCACGTTGAGCTTGAGGATGACCTGTGGGATGATTGGGACAGGAAGAAAGGCATAGAGGAGAGTGCGACATTCCCCTCTAGTGTTATTTGGACTGGTGATCTGCTAGGTTACTCCAATCCTTAACTCTGGAGCCAGTCTTACCCTGCTCTGCTGTGAGAACCCCCACTCCTGAGCTGTTCACGCACAGCCTCTGGCATGTAAGCTGCTCCCAGCTACTTGCAAGTTAATCATTCTAGCCAATATCTCCGGTCCCTGACACAACCCTAGGAACCACCATCTTGCAGTGACCAGTTATGCCCACTGGACGCTGTAAGATTATATGAGTTCATCAATTTAACAAAGAAATTGGTATGGACCAGACTTGTTACCCCAAGGTGTCTCTGACATGCTTTAAACCAAACATACTGTTTCAGGTAGAACAAACAAACAAATGTATTAACTACGAAGATAGATTTTAAGTGATTATAAGTCAAGGCATAACAAGTCAGATTTGGTCAAACGAAATAAAAGAAAAACGCATTCTAAGCTGATCTCAACACTTACAATGCCCTTACAAACTTAGATGCTTCTCATCACAGGCTGGCTGGCTGCTCTTCAGCCAGGCGCTCCCCTTTTATCAGCACTTCAGTAGCTTGGTGTGGTGTCTGTAGATGTAGGTGGAAGAGAGAGGAAGAGCCTGGCAAATGTCTCTTCCCTTTTATCATGTCCTTTCTTCCCTCTTGGTTTTGCCCCCCATCCTTCAGAGTCAGGTGAGCATTACCTCATTACATGACCAAAGGAAGCAGGGGGTGACTCACTCGAAAGTCTAACAGATCCTTTTGTTGTTGCCTCGCCAGCGTCCTTTGTTCCTGTGAGGCTCGGCTGGGTTTGTCCCATACATGCCCTGATGAGGTATGAACTTCCTCTCTGTTCTTAGAGAGTTTTTGCCTGGGCTTGCTTTAAGCCATGAGGATACATTTTCAGCCTCATAACTATATACATAAAATTATAACCTATAACGTTACTGTAACAATTACTATAACATCATTATAACAACCATGCTAAGTGCATCATGAACCTTCCAACATGACAAACTTTGCATTGGATACCACACAATCATTTTATAAAGACAGAGGTGGGTGTGTAGGGTGTTCCCCCAAGGTACAGAGCATCACAGAGAGTCAACTGTCAACTGTGATGAAACACATTGGAGAGGGAGCCAGACTGAGGCCACCTTGAGAGCAGAACAGGCAACATTTCCTGTTCTCCCTTGTAACAAACAGGTCGATCATGAGAATGTCCAATGCTGTGAAGATGATCCGGAGGACACTTGTCTTCAGGAACCACTCATGACTTAGGAAAAAATACCTGCTGAGATGATCCACGAGATGATTCTGAACTCTGGGCAAGTGAACAGCTATTGAAGTAATGTTCTCATTGATGCAGAGCTGCCACAGTCTGATCGCCTGTAGGCAGAGCAACCTGGAGCGTGCTCCCCCTTGTTTGTACACATAGTACCTTGTTGTGGTATTTATTAGTAAGTATGTGAACCACTGAGTCTCTGATATGGACCTTTAAGGTGCAACATGCGTTATAGATGGCCCAAAGCTCCAGCACATTGATATGGATTGAAGCCTCCTGCTCCAACCACAGTCCTTGTATCTTCAGCGACCTCAGGTGTACCCCCACCCCAACCCATCAGGGAGGTATTGGTAACAATTGACTTGGTTGGTGAATGCCATGCACTCTGGAAAACATTCTGTAGACACATCCACCATTGCAAGAAGTCAAACTGTACTAGTAACTCACTGCAAGAATTCAAACTGTACCATAGAATCTCTATGGATATAAATCCCATGCTTGAATATTTAGAATATAGTATCGATCACCTGATCAGGATGGTGACAGTGATTGTGCAATGTTCAGGGAGATTTAGGAGACTATAAAGGCAGTAAATGCAACAATAATGGGGGATTTAAACTATCCTCTTATTTATTGGGTAAATGTCACCTCAGGAAGGGATGTAGAGATGAAAATTTCTAGACACACAGGTAGCTGGACCATGAAATCTCAGCTCTCAGAAGGGAGTACTAGACAGAGGCTCTGTGCCCCAATGACTGCCTAGAGTCCCCAAGCCAGAGGCAGTGGCTAGACTCTATTCAGACTCTGGATGCTTACAATACATGAGGATTCAGCAGATAGATCTCCTCACAGAAGTCTGGTGAGTGTCTGACAGGGAGTGCTCAAGTAGAGCTGTCATAGCTTTCACCAGTACTTCACCTGTTCAAATTCAGCCCACATCAGTAGTAGCTAAACAGCTGTTTAGTTACCACTGTAAAAATGATTTTGGTGGTCTGGGTTTTGTTCCCAATGACTAAGCAGTTTCCGTAAACTCTTGAAGTCAGTTTTCACAGTGATCAAAGGTCTGAATAGGTCTAAAGACCGAGCTATCCTCTCACCCCTGGGAGAGGATCCCTCCTAGTAAGAGTTGAAGCATACTGAGCTGCATTGGCAAGACCGTGTGGGGAAGCTAACGCTGTTTGTGGCTGTTGGGTTGACAGAGGACTTTATTCTCCAATTCCATCAAGCTGGTACCTTTAAAGTCTTTAAACCACGATTTGAGTTCTTCCATAGCTCAGACATAGATGAGAGGTTTTTCGCAGAAGGGAGTGGGTAAGATTTTGTGGCCTGCTTTGTGCAGGAGGTTGGGCTAGATGATCATAATGGTCTCTTCTGACCTTAGTATCTATGAATCAAAAAAACAAAAAATAGGATTTCTGTTTGGAAAACTGAAATGCAGCTTGTCTCATTATTTATATCTTTGCACAGCGAATGCAAAGTAGGTGTAAAATACTATGAGTCTGATTCTTATTTACCCTAAGGCCACTGTACACCACTCTGGTCAAGTAAAGGGACCTTAAAGCAGATTAAATATAATATTATCCCACTTTACGGGCTCTTTAAATGGGCAGAGTGGTGTAATGAAGACAGTGAAAATAAGAATCAGGCCCTACCATTCTGATTTGTTACCATTTTTATACACACTTTGCTCTTACTTTGCAAAGGGGTAAATGAAGTGCAAGACAGTGAGGAAAGAGGACGAAAGTTCTAGATATGGTGAGGGATTATGCAGAGGCTAAAATTTATTCATATTTTCTGACATTTAGTGAACTTTTACTTAGGAAACTATAGAGAAGGGAAATTATTAGCAACTTTTGCTAGCATGATTGAATCAGTGAGGGTTCTTATAATGTACTTTGAGCCTAATGTTGAGTAACAAATAAGCCACCCATGTAGTTTCCATTTTCAACTGCTAGTTTTCTGGGATGTGTGAAATAAACTACAGCTGATGGTGAAGGGTACAGGCTGTGATGGCTACTTTCCAGTGAGTATTTTCCTGGACACTGGCTGCTCTAAATCGTGACAATCTGCAAGTAAGAAGAAACAGTTGTGCAGTATAACTGAAGCTACATTTGAAGGAATGTACATAATGGATTCATTACCAAAATGGCAACAACTCAATCTAGAATTTATTTTTTCCACTCTCCTGCTACAACAGTGAGACAGGCACACATGGGGTCAGTCTTGCAACTATTGCAAACTCAATAAAACTCCCAATGCCACAGCTGTTGCAGGATCAGGTCTTTGAATGGGAAACATAATGGAAATGACCTATACCTTCCATGGACTGGTATCCATGAGCTTTATTAATGGATTTGTTTCTATTTTTATGAAACAGAGAAAATACTAAATTTAAAAAAGTGAAATTTGGCTGAAGCAAATATCCACATGGCCACTACTGTTCACATTTTAGATATGGGCCTGATTCTCTGCTCCTTTATGTCATTTTATGCCTGATTCTAATGGAGTTACACCAGAATAAAACTGGTGCGATAGAATGGAGAACAAGAATGTAATCCTTAATGCCCATGTCAAACAAGACTTTTCTAGAAACCTCAGAGGGCCTTTTGAAGGGGACTTGCAATCAGACAGGACTAGATTCTGAATGCAAGTGTCAATGAAGCAATGTAGGCATGTAGGAAGATATGCCTAGCCACTGAGATCTCTGAACATGAGAAAAGAGCTATATAAAAGCCTATTTGAAGACTTGATCCTTAAAGATGCTGAGCACTCACATTTCACAGTGTACCTTATGGGAGCTTCAGGTGCTGAGCACCTCTCAGAGCTGAATAATTTTGAACTGGCCAGTAGTGATAAATGGCTCATGAATCACTATGTTTAGCAAACTCTTAAAATATGGACCAAATTCTGTTCTAATCTACCTGCCCTCTCCACTCCACTGACTGCCCTGAGATTGAATGGAGTGTCAATCAGGGCATAATTTGGGTCAGTATATGCAGTGGGTGAATTCCACGCCCCTTTGTGGAATGAGACATATTGTGTTATGAATGAATAAGGAACACGATAAGCCTTTACAAAATGTGATTGGTATTTGCATTGCTTATGGCTATCTTGCACTCTTTTGGCATTCTTGTAAAAACAGAATGGACCAAAAAGTCACCCCCAGTGTAAATGAACTGACTTTCATGTCTTTATTAGCATGAGAAAAACAAGCAGAATTTGGGCCAGAGTGTGCAAATGTCAGAACTATATTGGTATTATTTATACAGTACAAATCTGAACTCTTCTACCAACAATTGAAAGCATCTGCTGAAGTCAATGGGAGAATAAGATGAACAGGATTTGGCCCTAAGTGGTCAATAATTTAAAATTATAATATAGAGAGATATGCAAATAAAAAGTTAGTTACACCAACTGAGCAAGATGCATTTGAACAAAGATGTGTCTTTAAGTTTAATTCCTAATTAAACTTCCATTCCAATTTCCTGCCCATCCCAATTTACCACACCTCTACCTTCTTGACATTCAAATTCCCTTTAAAGCCCTACATCATTAAGAAGTTATTTGTATAAAGAAAAGAAAGGAGGGAAAACAACGAGTTCTCCTCAGCCCTGTCTTTACCAGTAAGATCCGCCTTCCCTGTGTTTTTATTTTAAATTGTAAGCTTTTGGGGATAGTACTTATTTTTATGCACTGCACAGTGCAGATCACATTGACATTAAATAGTAACCATGACCACTCTGTCAAGATGTAGTCAGACCCAGTGCTCAGTTTATTTTGATAGCTAGGTTTCTAAGGGATTGAACCAGTGAGCCATCTCCTAATATGAATTTAACTTTGAGTGGTTAATATGATTCTTTTTAAATTCTTTCTACTCACATCTATTCACCATGGTTTTTGTCTCCAAGCACAAGAAACAAACAGAGGGTTTAGATGTGCTTTGCATACAACAAATATTGCTCTGTGTTATGATTTGCAAAACAGAATTGTGAAAGACTTTCCTCTCCTGCCCACCCTCTGCCTCCAACATTTTGCCTCTATACATTTTTAATATAGTTGTAATTTAAATACAAACTGAGGTTACCTAATCTAATGAGATCTGATGTGACACTGCACCCCATATTCTTCACAGTGATATCATGATGATATGATTATGGCATAATTATGACGCATTTTATACAAGACAGGTCATATGAGTGTCAATGGAAAAGTTATGATTTGCTGAATATGATTATCCTTTTTGTACGCATGTAACATTTTTGTATCTAAAAGTTAGGAATATTGACTGAGTATCTGTATTTAAATCATGCTTACTCTGGGTGACACCCACAACTAGCCTTTCTGGTACAAAAATGAAGAAGCCAGAAAATGCTGATGGCCCATCAGCAAAGACAATGGACCTTGGAAGAACTTAACCTTCCAGTGAATGTTACAAATGGTCTAAGTAATGGCTGCTATGACTCAGCAAGGTATGCAAGGGCATGAAATCAGGCCACATGACTCTAGACTCCAATTTAGGATGTCAGTGTTTTTCCACAAACTGAGTTTGCGACAAAGGGTTCCCACCCTATGCTAAAGCTATATAAAGCAGGGAGTGACATCATTGGTGGTTCTTCACTCCCCACACAAGAGGGCTCCTGAAAACATCTGAGGAACAAAGACTGAATTGGGGAAAGTGCTGGATCCAGGCTAAAGAGATTTCTAGCCTGTGTATGAAAAACCTGGGGATTCCAAGCTGCAAAGCAAGTATAGCCTGTGCCTTAAGAATCTGTAGCCTGCTTGTATCATCAGGCAGGGTGAGAATTTGCCAAATTCATATCCTATCTTCCTAGTATTTTAGGCTTAGTTTGCATTTTTGTTTATTTACTAGGTAATCTGATTTGATCTGTTTGCTATCACTTATAAATCACTTAAAATCCATCTTTTGTAGTTAGTAAACTTGTTTTTGCTTTATCTAAACCAGTGGGTTTGAGTGGAATGCATGGGAAATCGTAGCTCAGGGGGCAAAGTCTGTTGCATATTCCTCTCCACATTATGGGGGGGGGCAAACTCTATGAGTTTACACTGTACAAATCTCTGTGCAGTGCAACATGGTATAACTCTGGGTTTATACTCCAGCAGTGGGGAATCCTAGGCTGGGAAACTGGTGGTTATTTTGGATGTAGCCTCTCTGTTGTTGTTTCATGCAATGGCTGGTCATAGAGCTTGCATGTAACTGCAGCTGAATGAATGGTGGAGGAAGTGTAGGACTAGGAGCAGGTCTGTAGCTTGGCACAACAGCACAGTGTGAAAGGGAGCCCAGGCTGGTGAGTCAGCATGCTCAGTGGTACCCCAGTTCCAGGTGGCATTCTGGGGGGAACCCATCACACTGACTACATATGAACAATATTTGAGATGGTGCCCTGTGGTAGGACATTCACCACTTCCCTATGTATATAATGTTCCACCTACATTTATGTTTACACTGACTGAATTGCAATGCATGTCCCAGAATTTCATTATCATGAGATGAAGTTGTTTTTTCTGATGTTAATACCGCTAGTATAGCTATGTGATGGAGAATTTTAAATATATATTTTCCTCATTCCACTTTAGGGACTTGCACTATGTTAAGAAGCAGAGAAAGAAGACGAGAAAAGATTTTAGAACATGTATTAGGTGCTTTGTTCCCTGTAAGTGTCTGTGCATGATCTTTTATTAGATAAGAGGACAAGCTTAGATAATACATACAATGTTAGTTTAGAAAATTATTCAATAGCTAGAGAAAAACAGACATTTTTCCACTCTACCTCACTGTCTGGAGTGTTCTGCCTCATGGCAGAAGCTATCTTCTAGTTCAGAAGGACTTGATGAGACAGATTTATTTCTGTCATTCATAGGTGCTGGAACTAGGGGTGCTGCTGCATCCTCTGGCTTGATGTAGTTTCAATCATATCCAGGGTTTACAGTTTGGTTCAATGTCTCTCAGCCTCCCCACTATACAAATTGTTCCAGCACCCTGTTTCAAGGCCCATAAACACTCCCTAAACAAGTCAGAAGGGAGACACTGGTTCTTGCTACCTCTAGGAACAAGTAAACAGCTTGTTTATTCTTCCTAGTCTCAGCAGACCCAGGAAACCAGAAAGCAAGGCTGTGAGTTAAACAGCAAATTAAATTCTTCATTTATTTTCCCATTAAACTAACAATATTACCTCAGCATACATTTAATACTATGAGAGCCTGTTATCACTGTACCTACAATGTGAGATATGCCTGTACAAAGGCTACTGGCTAAAGCCCTATGTATAAAGCCCTGGTACATCAGAGCACTTAAGCAGATACTTAAGTTCCAATTGACTTAAATGGGATTTAAACACATGATAAAGGTCCTAATATAGTAAAGTACTTAAGTATGTGCTTAATTTTAACCATTTGTCAAAATTATCTCTATTTATCATAGTACTTAATCATGAACATGGACAGGATTATTCATGTGCTTAAAAGTTCAGTGTGTGCCTAAGTGCTTTGGTGAATTGTGGCTCTAGTGGTTAGTTCTGGGTAAATAAAAGGTTACTTCAGTTGTTTCAGCTGAAGAGGCAGTTGAGAGTTGAGGATAAATGGTTTAGCACATGTGGTTACAGTTGAATTTGCTTCAGGGAAAGATGTGTATTTTCTAGGCTCTATTTCTGCAGAAAGAAAACTTGATATATTGTTTAGGATTGCTGGGGCTATTATTAGCAATTGAAGAGTGCCTACAAGTAGAATTATGGTAGACTACTACCAGAGACTGTGGTTTTTAATGTTGATAGTAAGGAAAAAGACACACAAATTAATACTAAAACCCTCTGGAAATAATTACAACTGAGCAAATAATTCAGAATATCATTTATTGGAGGATTTTTGCCTCTTTCTGTTCAAATACTGTCTAGATAGATCAGTTTTTGCTGATGTTTTCATTAGTTGGCCATTTTGCTCCAAGTTTCATTCAGTCTGTGGTCTGATATCTGAAATTCAAAAACTGAAATTTTGTTCTGTTGCTTAGCTGTGATTGGATATATTAGTCCCATGGTATTATTTTTGTCCCTGATTTCATGAGTAACTCATCAGGTTTCTAATATAAATACTTACAGAAAAAAAATGTATAAAACTTGCTATCCTTCACTGATTTTAAAATTTGTTTTGTGAACATTAACCTAGGTTAAACTCACTTGCATAAATGTTTGCAGAAAGCAAACACTGCTAAAGTCAACTGGCTTAAAGTTGCAAATGAAATATTTACAGAAAATTTTTTACATTTCTTGCTAGTTCCAGAACAAAATATTTCTTGATATAGTTAATAAGTTGGAAGATGTTATCTAAAAAGATGGTAAAAAATAAACATCTGATGAGAAGAGATATAAATCTGAAGACTAAATTCCAACTGTTAAATATTTACATTTGGTAGGTGTTAAATTACAGCTGTGAAACACAGACATTTCAATCCATAAAGAAACTCTAGTTATGGTGTTATCTGATATTTTCAGAATTCTATATATCATGCACCCATTAAAAAGTTTTGGAGATAATTGGAACTCAGCAAGTGCTAGTCAGAGATCTTATGAAAAGAAATATTTGATTTTCAGGGCACATTTAAGGGAATCAGCAAGTTCACAGGCACTGGAAGAGAAAGTTGATGGCAGAAGAACACAAGGCAGAAAAAGATGATGATCTTGAATGGACGAAGTGATATTCTGGGAGGATCAAAAGAACTATTTATCCACCAAAAGATTAGCAGAGGATTGTATAGAATGGGCTATTATGGTTGCGAATCTCCAGTGCTGGAGATGCCACATATGAAGAAGGAGTAAAAAAATATGTAGATATTCACAGTTGAATTATACTAGCATTTGAATTATGTTATAAAATAGGTCTGATAAGCTTCCTCCTAACAGTTATGATCTATAGACTAAGCCTACGTAATTTATTATGTCTCACCAAATTAGTTGTGTTAAATTTTGTTTGATAGTTCATAATGTTAAACAATGCCAGAGGAGACTACTTGTGCCAAGAGACTCTCTGAGTCCAGAGTGGCCCAAGGACTGGGCACAAAGGTGACTTAAAGACAGTGGCTTTGCACAGTCACCTTTCCTCAGAAGCCCTTAGTATTAGTCTGCCGTACTCCGGAATCTGGTCATTTGGGTTCATGCCTACACAGACACTGAGTAAGCATAGGTTCCTATTTTGAAAAAATTGGTCATATAAAATATGCTTACTGGTACATTTTCAAATGGATCTCATTCTGACCTTCATTTGTGCATGAGAAGTTTATGGTGTTATGTCTAACTGTTCCATTGTTTACAGAGTACAATTTACCCATATGTATATGCAGGGAGTTTAAAAACAGAGCCACACTATGAAATCCCCAATCAGGTTTTGCCTGAATAAAGATTGCTTGAAAACAGAGGGAAAAAAATCAAGTAAGGATCTCAAGGCTTGGTACATAAGAACTGCATGTGCAAAACTGCAGGCACAAATTTGGAGACCAGAGTGAAATTCTTTTAAACCACAAAGTAGTTTAATTTAGGAAAGGTTAGGTAACACAGCTGCAACCCATCCAAAATACTTTTTATTTACCATTACTAGCTACTTATTATTATAGGATGGTTCATGGGAAATAAATGAAGACATAGTTCCTGGCCCAAGGAATTTACAGTAGGTCAGATTCGGTGACCATTACTTGCATTACTAGTACTCATGAGTTAGGCTGGCAGAATCTGTCCCACTATAAATAATCTCAGGTTACTTCTGTTTTGTTAAAGAGGATATTTTTGAATGAAAAATAAGGATTAATTATCCATGATCATTTTGCAAACCCATAGTAAATAATTTCCACCCCAACCTGAATTTCCAAGTATATGGAAGGATGGGAAATAGGGACTGTCAGAAACCGAGGGCAAACTCAGACAATAGAAGATGAATAAAGCAATGCAAGAAGAAAGAAAGAATTTCTAGTGATCAATCAATATAATCTAATTAGAGCCATAATCTTATATCTAGTTCCCCTACCTAAGAACCATTAGCCATAACAACATATAAAGATCAGTGAGATGGTGGGAAAGTAAAGATCAATGGAAAGTTCCATATTGTGTTCCTGTAGCACTGATTTTCCTGGGATGCTCAAAAATGAATGGCTCACATGTATTTTTACCACAGATATGTCCCTGAAGAGAACTGTATTTAAATCAAGGATGTCTATGCTAAATGACTTGACAGTAAAATTGTTTGGAAATTATAGTCCATGTTAAATAAAAAAACTACTAAAGTACTTTTGGACACCCCCTGATTAACATAGCCAATTTTTGAGTTGTCTGCCTAATGTATAATCCCTATAGTTCCTGATGCCAGTGAACCTATTATTCTGAAGTTAAATCTTTATTGGGTCTGTTTTTCATTTAAAAAAAGGAGGAAACTATTTTTCTGGAACTGGTTTCTTGGAGGGAAAAAAAGAGAGTTCATTACATTGCTAAAAGTGAAGTGTCTAGATCATTTTAGGTATTGTATCTCCAAATTGTCCTGCCCAATATCACCACACTTGTCTGACCTTGTTACTTGGCAATGAACATGCTTTATTTAATGGCAAATGAGAAAGTATACTAGTAAAGTGGTACATAGCTATTAAGCCTCCAATACACATGATACTGCTGGTACTTAATTCACATATAACTGATCCTTTTAAAATCTTTCTAGTTGCTGTAATTATTTTTTATTAAGTTCCTATTGAATATCAAACTTTTTTTTGAGATTTAACAGACACAGTACTGAGAAGGTACTGATAAACAGGACTTGATTCTGATATACATACCTTTATACCACTCTGCCAGTTTAAATGGGCCTTAAAGTCAGTGTAAATGTCTGAGAATGAAGGTCTTCAATGTTCAGTGGCTATCACCCTGATCCAGCAAACTCTTACACATGATTTTTTTTGACTAATGCATAAAGTTAAAAATAATTTTTTTAATTATCACTATACAAAACTGAGAGGTTACTTACCTATGCAGTAGCTGGAATTCTTCAAGATGTTTTGTCCCTCTGGGGGCTCCACTTTAGCTGTGTGAGCCCATACACCTTTGATTGGAGACTTTGTCAGAAGTGTCAGTAGGCGCCTGCACATCACTCCACCTTGTGCTCTGGACTGAGGATATATGGGGAGAGGGTAGACCCATTGCCACTTCAGTTCCATCTCAACCATGATGTTGAAAGACAAGGGCTCTGAAACAGAGAGGAAAGAAAGGCAGGCAGTAGAGTACCCATAGGGACAAAACAGCTCAAAGAGCTCCAATTACTGTACAGAAAAGTAACCTCTCCAACTTAGAATGCATATGGGTGCTCCACTTTAGGGGACTCTTGAGTAGTATGGAGGAGGGTGCTGAGGAGGAGAGAGGTTCAGAACAGTTTGAAGAATAGCCTTGCCAAAGCATGAAGAATAGCACAGTGCCTGGAAAAGGGGTGCATAGATGATCAGGTTGCAGCTTTGCAAATGTCTGCAATTGGTATGTTCTTAAGTAAGACTATAGAGGTGGATTGAGCCCTGGTGGATGGGCCACTACCCTAGGTGGAGGGTGCACCTCAGAAGCTTCACAACATGCTAAGATGTCTCCTGAAACCCATTTAGATAACCTTGTAGTGGAAAGAGGAGCTCTCTTCCTTCTCTCTGCAATAGAGACAGAGTATAGGGGAGGTTCTGAAAGGTTTAATCCTGTTGAGATAAAGGCAAGGATTCTTCACACACCTAGACAGATGGTGACCCCGAATAGTAGTACATGCAAAGAGTAGCTCTTGTGGCCAAGAAGGTCCAACCACTTAAATTCTTTATCATGTGGAGTAGATCGCAGTGTTGGCTGTTTCTTTCATTAACTGTGTTGACCACCAGGAAGTTAGGGGTCAGATGATAAAGGTATTCTAAACCCTTGGCCTGCAACTAATACTTTGTCGGCCCTATTGCACATAGGTGAGACGGTAGTACATGTCTGCCATATGGTAAAAGCAGATGTCAAGAAGGCATCATTAATAGGCAAGGCTAGCTTTCCTGGAGACATAGCATGCAGAATATCAACCAAAGAGCACTGTGGTTCCTGTATCTCTTCTAGGGGAATTTGTAAAGTCTTAACCATCCTTCCATTTCTTGGAAAACCTTGAAATAATCCACGCAAGATGACAGAGGGGGCGTAACTTCCTCATCTGGGAAGGGAGAGGATTTATTGGAAGGAGATTCTGCCTCCTCAGGTCTTAGGCCTTGATCCTTCACAAGATCTTCCTGGGGAAGAGGCTCCTTCTGTAATGGGTGGCTGCTCCTTTTGATGGGTTCTTTTTCATGAGGGCTCAAGGGTTCAAGAAATCCCAGTGTGGTGGAGTGTACAGAAAAGAAGATGGATTCCCCAAGGCATCCTACCAGGGTTGGTGGGTTATGTGTTAACTAGTTCCTGGGGTCTCATCCTCAGGATACACTACTGGGGAAGGAAACTCTAATGAGAAGGTGGTTGAATCTCAGATGGAGACATCTGATTCCAAGCATATATCATCTCATGAGTTGAAAGCTAGGGTGTCAGTACCAGTAGCTGAGTTGCTACCAGCAGTTAAGTAAACACCGACATCCAGATCAGAACAGGCAACCAGGTTTTTGTGGGAGGGTGCAGCAGCAATGGTTGGTAAGTTGGTTCAGGTGGGTACCAGCAGGAACACTCTCTGTAGGTCTCAATACAGGGGATTCAGGCACTATCACTCGGAGAGCCTCGAGAGAGGAATGTGGTCTGTTCTGGTGATCCAGAGCAGTACTCATGTTGAGGTGAATCACGCAGTACCAGGAGACAGTACAGATGTGTGGTCTTGTTTTACAATTGGGCCTACAGATTTACCCAAATTGTGAGCTCAACTGTAAAAAGTATGTAAACGTTCATAAGACTTTACAACAACCTATAACAAATGTTGATGGGTAAAAAACAAAAAGAACTGACCGACAGAATAGACAGAGGCTAGTGGAGCAAGCTTTACTGTCATGGCTGCCACACACTCCCTCCTCCCAACCATTTCCTGGGATCCTGATCCTTAATCATCCAGATCCTGACTAGAGCGGGCTAGAGAAAGGGATTCAGATGACATTGCCACCCCCACCATCTCCAGCTGAATCCCAGATGCCACCTGGGATGACAGTTATTACCATCTTTGATACAATCTAAGAGACTGTCAAACAGCAGTGGGATTTTCCTTCTAAAAATTGTCTACAGCTAGAGAGAAAAGGAACAAGGGATGTGATTAAAATGACAGCCTTATTTAATGCTTTACATTTCAAATGCTTTAACTGTTTTTCCTTCTTTTCTGCATCTTTAATAAAAGGGTAAAAGATGTTTAATGACTTCTTTGCCATAATGCTAAGCAAGCTGAGCTCTCTGTATACCAAGCCCCAGACTTTAACACTGTTGAATATTCAACAGTCACTGAGCTACGTTAATACCTTTAGCCCATTTGTTTCATCTAAATAAATACAACAGTCCACGTGCTCCTCATATCTGTGGCCCTCTGGGGGTGCCAGAGTTGGGACCGATGGCGGTTTCTTTGAGAAGTCCCTATGCCTAGAGGGCTGAGAAGATACTTAGTTGGTCCCAAATAGGGTTGCTTGGAAGTCTTTTTGGTGGTACTGAGCCCTTGGTACTGGAGGAGCCTCAGCTGTGGGATGTGATGTCTCCTTAGTCCCTGGGCTTTAGAACAACTTTTCCTTATGTTTAGACTCTTGGCCAGGGGATTAAGGTTTTCACCTTTAATGGATAGAGGCCTCAATACATTCAGTGTTTACTCAATGGAACTGAAGCTGAATTAGTTGGAGAGTTTTGAGAGGCTGAGGCTGATGAAGAGAGGGGGAAGAGAGTCTGATCCTGCAGGTCTCAGGGAACTCTCCAGAAGGTGCAGCTTCAGCTTGTCCTCCCTCAGCTTCCTGGATCTGTTCTTAAAGCCAGATCAGACCCTGCACTTCGACAGAAGGTGGGACTCTTTGAAGCAGCTGGAATGACCTTACTGAGGGGGAAGACTTGGCAGGGTTTGAAACCCAGGGTTTGAGGCATAAACTTCAGGAGGGAGCTCACAAGTGAGGAAAGACCAAGGGTAGAGGAGACCCAAATCCCAGCAAACAAAAAAAAGCAGGTGGCCCCTCTCCAAAGGCACCAATTTGTACAGAGGAAAAAACCAATAAGGGCTTGACCCTTTAAAGCTCTTACTCAGAAGTGATCTCATTCTTTGGACCAAAGCTCTGGCCTGCTATGGTCACTCCTCAGTCACGCATCTCATTTAAAAAACAAACAAAAAAACAAACAAACAAACCCCACAAGTTCTTTCAGTCTCACAGCTGATAACACTTTCTCTGCCTTCTTCTTACAGCAGACAGTAAGGCAAATGTTCTTAAATGAAATTTATTCAATAGATCCTGCCTCTTCCAAAACTATAAAATATTTCCCATCTCCAGCTAAACAGGTCATCAAGAAAATTCATAGTGAACATTTTATTACTAGTCTTTTGGGTCTTAAATCGAAAGTCTACCCAGGCATATATCCTTAGTAGTTTCTCAGAATTATCTGCCTGGGTGAAATCCTGGCCCCTTTGAAGTAAATGACAAAACTACCACCGACTTCAATGGGGCCAGGATTTCACTGCTCGATTTTATACCATGGATTATATTTTCAAAGCATACATTTCAACAGTATACTATGTCCTGGAAGCCCCATGCCAGCATTACCAGCACAGCATGCAGCAGGTCATTTTTGCACTGGCTCGAACAACCATGTTACCTCCCTTCCTGTGTGGTTTTTCTTTTTCCAAATATGTATTTATATTGTAACTTCTGGCAGAGGTATATAAACAAAATTCCTATCTGTAAAGCACAGACAACATTGCTGATACAATACAAACACATTAAGAAAAAAACACTAATATTATGCCTGTCCTGTGTTCTTTACAGTACCTCTCTATAAAATTCTGGACTGATTTTAAGTTTTCCTTGTTGGTTTTTAAAGCCCTCTATCTAGTGTGAGTCATCATTATATTTGATGCCTCCTGCGGGTTATTTCTGCTCTGGTACTGGTTGTCTGTCTGAAGAGCTTACCATTGTTTCTCAGCTGTCGGTATGACCATACTTTTGCTGTGGAGAGCACTAGCATATGAAACCTGTTTTCCCAGTTCTGTCAATGGTTTTTTTGTACCGGCCCCCTTATTTGTGTTAATCTAAATTAATTTTAAAAGGAGCTCACTTGTGCTTTTATTGTATTTGAATTAATGTAAGCTGCTATGCAGTAAAATCAAACGGATGGGATATTGAAAGGAGCAAGTTTAAAAAAATACAATTTTAATATTATAACTACAAATAATTATCCAGCCATTAAAAAAATATGCTACTGTATTTAAGTCTATAATTTCCATGAGTGGGCAACTCAGATCTTTTCCTAAATGTAATGTTTTTGTGCATAGTTTTACTGCATGATTTCTGATTACAGAACAGCAGAGAAATATAAACCATACTTGTTTTCACTGACTGTCCTATACCATATCTCCTTAACCAAACAGCATTTAAACACTCACACAATAGTGTTTCATTAGAACATAGATTGAATATCACCGCACACACATATAGTAAATATCTTCTTCCTCTACATATTCAGAAACATATCTGCTGATTTTATTGACAAAAATAAGTTTTTACTGCATCTTACTTCTGTTAGATGCAATAGAATCAAGTGCTTGTGAGCTGGATTCTATTCCTTCTTGTGCACAATCGATAGAATTGTTTACTAAGCTTTACTCAGCTAAACTTTGCAAACCCATTGAAGAAAATACAGAGTTGCACAGGCACACTAAAGGCCTAACTTGCATTGTAGTTTCTTTATAACTGTGATAAAATATAAGGAAAGAACCCAGTTTCATTGTTCATTCTCAGAGAGAGTTTTGCTGGGCTGGCACTCAGGACACATTTTTTCCCTCTTATAAATTGTGTTTTTTATTCTGGAATTGCTGAGACACAGCAAATGTGAAACCTCATTTTACCATTTTTAGTCATTTTTCAGATGAGCTACACTCTAAACGTTCTTGAAAAGGGTAAATCCTTCCAAACTCCATTGTTTATAAAGCACAAGCACTCACAGCCTCTTTTACACCTGACCTACTATTGTTTCCTGCCCTACCGTCACAGCTCAAAGAGAAGAACAGAAGATAAGCACCGATACAGTAGAGTGGCTAGGGGCTATTAAAAGCTACATTAAATAAATGACCTATTGTTAGCTATCAGTTGAATCGAGGCCAACCAGCTAAATTAATCACTTTGAAAACCTAAACAAAAAGGGGTTTAATTTGACATGGCTATTTGACTTTCCACTTTTTTGTACTTTGGCTGATATGGTATGCCTGATTTACATACCATACCAGCCAAAGTACAAGCACAACACATCTGTTTTTTTGCCAGCCCCTCGCTAATGTATCAAACCTTTCCATTTTTCACTTATATTATTTGCTATTAGAAATGTGAAGCATGGTTCTATAAATCTATAAAAAAGCCCCTTGATAACTCATAAATAAAACTTCTCCATCCTCTTAAAACATTTGGCTGTTTTTCTTTGCTCTTTGTGCAGTAAAAAAGCCCAGAGGGATATTGAACAAAGATTGCTAAATGAACTGAAATAATTTATCTGTTTGTGTGTTCCCTACAATCTCCTGGAAAAAAGTGAAGGGCCAGGGAAGTAGGGTTGTGGTAGTAAAATAGTGAATTTGGCTTAACTATATAAGATGTTAATGCAGGAGTAAATCATTAGTCAGGCAAGTAAAGCTGGTAGGAGGGCAGCTGCCTGACCATTTACAATTTTGCATTTCTCCACTTCAGCAGGTTTTCCCTTTTTAAACTGATACTTATAATAAACACTCTAGGCCAAATTTTCCACTCAGTTACAGCATGCAACCACATTGGTATCAGTGACTGACCTGGTGTAACTGAAAGTAGAATTTGGCCCTTTACATTTATACCACATCTTTCATGTAAGGATCTCAAAGAACTAAAGACTGATTCAAACCAAATACCCAGATCTAAACGCTCCCAAATTTTGAGAAGGTTCAGATCCAGCTTTGCAGCCCAGCCCCGTCCCAGATACACATCAGACACATCTTCCAAGAATCAAGAGGTGCAGATTTTTGCAAGTATATTTTCCCAGTCTGATTATGTATATAGAAGGGGAACAAAAAGGAGAAGATTCAAAAATACTGCAAATTGTCTTGGGTTTGCTTCAAAATCAAAGTCTGATTTACAATAGTCATATAATTGTGGCTTTAGAGTGTAAGAACCCAAACAGTTCTGAATATTCATTTAGTTTTCTACTCTATGAAAACCCAGTTGCATCATTAGTTTTTCCTGGGAAAAAAGGTTCTCAGGAACTTAATATCTCAGTTAAAACTGCAGTTCTAGCAAGATTAAAATAAAATATTACTGTGATACCTGTTATTTAACCAGTTTACTACTTTACTACTATTCTAATTACTACTAAACAATAGAATATCTTTTGTTTTTTAAATTGATACATCATTCAATTTATATCAAGAGACATATTTCTTGCAATATTTGAGAGAAACTAAAATTGTCCATAAATAAGGCAATGGGGACTAATTAAAAGTTTAGAAAAAAACTTAGGAATGGTTATTTTCATGTAGAAAGATATAGAAAGACAAAGTGACTTACATCATAGCAGTTTCCTCACAGAAGATTCCCCATCCCCTCAAAGTCAGAGTAAAGATGCCATAGTGGAAGACAGAATTTACTTTCTAACAGCATCGGTGTAACACAGATGCTCTGAAACTACTGTTCCAGATTGACTCTTGGGCTGAAACAGCAGCGATAGCTGCTCCCGACAAAGGAATTAGATTTGTGTCAGTGAAGTTTAGTAAGACTTCGTTGGTGAGTGGGCATTTACCTAAAACCACAATTTTCTGTTACCATTAATAGTAGGGCTGCTGATTAATCACAGTTTTAATCACATTTAATAAAAATATCTTGCGACACCGGCTACAACAGTACCATGAGAACACCCGTTCTCACTTTCAGATGACATTGTAAACAAGAAGCGGGCAGCATTATCTCCTGCAAATGTAAACAAACTTGTTTGTCTGAGTGATTGGCTGAACAAGAAATAGGACTGTGTGGACTTGAAGGCTCTAAAGTTTTACATTGTTTTGTTTTTGAATGCAGTTATTTTTCGTATATAATTCTAAGTTTGTAAGTTCAATTTTCATGATAAAGAGATTGAACTACAGTACGGGTATTAGGTGAATTGAAAAATATTTCTTTTGTTTTTTACAGTGCAAATATTTGTAATAAAAAATATAAAGTGAGCACTGTACACTTTGTTTTCTAGGTTATAATTGAAATCAATGTATTTGAAAATGTAGAAAATATCCAAAAATATTTAAATAAATGGTATTCTATTATTGTTTAACAGTGCAATTAATTTCAATTAAATTTTTTAATCGGTTGACACCCTAATTAATAGCATTGACTAGAAAAACAGGAAGCTTCTCAAACTGTGGGTCGGGACTCCAAAGTGGGTCACAATCCTGTTTTAATGGGGTCGCCAGGGCTGGCTTAGATTTGCTGGAGCCAGGGGCTGAAGCTGAAGCCTGAGTCCCACCATCTGGGGCTGAAGCCTTCAGGTTTCGGCCCTGGGCAGCAGGGCTCAGGTTACAGGCCCCCTGCCTGGGGCTGAAGCCCTGAGACTTCAGCTTTGCTCCCTACCCCCAACCCTCTACCCAGGGCACTGGGATTCAGGCTTTGGCTTTAGCCCCCCACCCAGAGCGGCAGGACTTTTGTGGGCTCAGGCTTCGGTGCCCCTTCCTGGGGTTGTGTAGCAATTTTTGTTTTCAGAAGGGGGTCACGGTGCAATGAAGTTTGAGAACCCCTGTTATAGGGTCTGGAATGGTTGAGGAGAAGCAAGTCCTGAACTGATTCACTGCCTTTAGTTTTCCTTTCTGACATTCCAGAATGATTAGGGGGAAGGAAAAAAAGTGCAATTATAGGGTTAAGAAGTTGAAATTCTCCCTTTTTACCACAGAGTGTCATACTCATCCCACACAGCACTGAGCTGCAATGCACTTCTACAAGGTAGGAAAACAACACTTCTAAAGGAATCAGTCTCTAAGGGCTTGTCTATATGGAGACTTAGTGCACAGCAAGCCATGGTGTAAATCTACAGTGCACTAGCTTGATGCACACTAACTGGCCACATTGACCCTACTACTGCATACTAAAAGTTCCTTAGCATGACTCTTTCTTTTCAGTTAACTTAGTGCCCACATATATACGCCAAAAACAAGTCAGGGATTTGGATATACTGATTTTAGATTATAATAGGCAATTAGGTTGCAGAAACCTAAAGTAATACATATTAAAATTGATTTCTTCTAGTTTTGGCTTACAAGGATTATAAGGACAACACTTAAAAACACACCTCTAAAACTAACCTTATTTAGTTTTGTATGGGCTCTCCAAAAAACTAACTTTGGAGAAGGCAGAAGAGCATGGGTGGTGCGTGAATAGTCCGCTAGCCCCCGGCCCCACCTCTCGCCCACCCTTGTATAAACGGAAACCAAATCTTTTGCCCAATATGAAACTCAGCTCTATCGGACTAGCAGTAAATAATGAAGGAAACGAGTGATAATATAGCATTTTAATAAATGTACATTATAATGGGTTGCTGTCTTGTTAAAAATGGTGAGAAGCTATATTGCAGTTGCAAATGCATCCTAGAAGGAACAATTTATCCAACTTCATAAACTGAGTTTGGATTATGCATTTAAGGAAACTAAACATAATGCATTGAAAGTACGTTCTTTTGTTCGTCCTTTTTCCATGAACAGCCTTGTTCAGAGGCTCGTTCACCTGCGCATCTACCAATGTGATATATGCCATCATGTGCCAGCAATGCCCCTCTGCCATGTACATTGGCCAAACTGGACAGTCTCTACGTAAAAGAATGAATGGACACAAATCAGACGTCAAGAATTATAACATTCAAAAACCAGTTGGAGAACACTTCAATCTCTCTGGTCACTCGATCACAGACCTAAGAGTGGCTATCCTTCAACAAAAAAGCTTCAAAAACAGACTCCAACGAGAGACTGCTGAATTGGAATTAATTTGCAAACTGGATACAATTAACTTAGGCTTGAATAGAGACTGGGAATGGATGAGTCATTACACAAAGTAAAACTATTTCCCCATGGTATTTCTCCCTCCCACCCCACCCCCCACTGTTCCTCTGATATTCTTGTTAACTGCTGGAATTAGCCTACCTTGCTTGTCACCATGAAAGGTTTTCCTCCTTTCCCCCCCCCCCCCCGCTGCTGGTGATGGCTTATCTTAAGTGATCACTCTCCTTACAGTGTGTATGATAAACCCATTGTTTCATGTTCTCTGTGTGTGTGTGTATATAAATCTCTCCTCTGTTTTTTCCACCAAATGCATCCGATGAAGTGAGCTGTAGCTCACGAAAGCTTATGCTCTAATAAATTTGTTAGTCTCTAAGGTGCCACAAGTACTCCTTTTCTTTCATTTTTAGAGGTGCTTATCACCCCCCCTACCCCCAAAAAATCAGGCCAGTAATCACCACACCTCACTTTGTGCATAGCCCTGCCTTTGGGGTGAGATGGATTTGCACTGCCCCAGAAGGAACTCAGATTAGGATTGTATCTCAAGAGGCACAATTCCTCCCCAAGCTTCCTAGTGGAAGCTTCCTGTTCCTAGAACAGTTGAAAGCCATCTTTTAGCAGCCTGCTCCCTCTTGATGCACTCAGCACTCTTCACAAACCAGTGTGATTTTGGGGGCAGCTATACTCCTACCTCCTCTCTGCCTTCTTTGTGAAGAGGTGTGCTCCCAGGAGTGCACAGAAGGAACGGTCCCATAATTGCCCCAGATGCAAAGAGTGTGATTGTGGCATGCCTGTTTATGTGGTGCACAATGAGGGAGGGAAGAGTTCTTTGCATACTCCCACACAGTACTCTAAATTCTTATGTACACAAGCAGTGCTTACCCAAGGGCACAGTCCCTTCCCACTGACAACTCAGGCTTGGGGTAGAGATAATTGTATTTCATCTATTATGCAGAATTTCCTATGGCATAGGGTGACCAGACAGCAAATGTGAAAAATTGGGATGGGGGTGGGGGGGTAATAGGAGCCTATATAAGAAAAAGACCCAAAAATCAGGACCATCCCTATAAAATCAGGACATCTGGTTGCCCTACTATGGCACCAATAATGTTCTGCCAGCATATCTAGAGCTGTATAAAGTCCTTATGTAGAACCATGCTTTAGATCAGTGGTCCCCAAACTTTTGAAGGTCACGCCCCCCTTACCCCTGTTCGTACCCTGCCCAGAACCAGGGCTCAGAGCAGGGATGCGGCCGGGGGGGGAGAGGGAGGAACACAGATGCGGTAAGGGGGCCATAGCTGGGGGTGCATATGGGGCCAGGAGCTGCAGCAGGGGCAGAGCTGCAGCTGGGCTGTGATGGGGGCCAGCGGCCAGGTGCTGCTCCACTCCCAGCCTCATCCCTGCCCCCAGCCTCAGCCTTGGCCTTAGACAGGGAACAGAGTTATGGGTAAGGACCAGCAGAGAGTGGAGCTGCAGTCGGGCCATGGTGGGCTGGCAGCCAAACCGCTGGCCAAGTTTGGAGCCACGCCAAGGCTGCAGACTGGGCCAGGTGCAGGGCCGAGAGCTGGGGCCATGGCTGGGGATGGAGCAGGAACAGAGCTGTGGGCAGGTTGGAGCTGGGTGGTGCTCCCTCTCCCTGGGGGCTGGCTCAGGCCTGCTGCACCCTCCCCCCAATTGTTCCCCCATACCTCCCCTAGTGGGGCACGCTCCACAGTTTGGGGACCTCTGCTTTAGAGCTATGAAATACTGCCGATTTGGTGTATTGCTCTATCCCAGTGAACATCTGTCTATATCACAAAAACCAGCAAGTTCTGGAGTATTTCAGCAAAATTGATAATCTTTGCTCAGTAGCAATCCAGAAAGCAAACAGCAGGCTTGTTGCACGTTAGGAGTGAGATGCATTGACAGAGATATGTTGGAATGAGAGCATAATGGCTCCCCACACTTCTTGCTCATTCCATCAGATCATTAATGAGATGAAGTCCAAAAATTTAAGAAAGACAAATATTTAAGGATGAAAAAATCTCATGAATCTCTGGGATAAAAAAAATGTTTATTTACGTTGTGTGTGGAGTTAGGAGACCTTTTATAAAACCTCTTGTTTGGCCCTCAATGATTCTGAGGTATTTTTGTTGGGCACAAAACTCTATAAACCAGCCACTACTAACAGTTTCCTTCTGTGAGGGGCTCGGTTTCAGACTGTAGCACAGTTCCTTGTGCAAGTCCAAAATAAATAGTCCCAATAAAAGAAAATTGAAAAATAGCTCCCCTGTAACCACATAATTAGTGGTACAACTTGTTAACCACTTCTGGGAAAGCAATTTAATAATGTTCACCATTCACATTGTCTAACACATCATTGAGCCAACTGCCTGAAAACTAAGTATTGGTTAAATTAAATCTGATCTGTACTCTAGTTACTGACATTAGGGAAATCCTGCCTTCTCTCTGCAGACATAGGAGCCTCCAGAGGTACCATAGGGAATATACATCTTCAGCAGGCTGGCTCAATTTGCCATAAGAATGTTTGGAGGATGGGGCAGTGGTATGGCATAGATCCAAGGCCCTCTGGGTACAAAGTTAACCAACCAGCCCACCCATGAACTGATCTGCACTGATTGGGGGGAAAACTACCCCACTGGGAGGAAGTAAGGGCCATTGAGATGGGTCTGGGAGAGGAAGTGTCCTTCCATAACTCCTAAACACAGCTCATTTACTCAAGATGCATGCAGGATTCAAGATCTACCCCATAATTAGCTGATCAGACAAGTGGAATTCTGTAAGAGTGTAAAGCAGTGGAAAGATACTGAATACATTGTGCTGCCATAATTTGCATTCAGTCAGGATGAAATTCACAGCAGCAAGGCTAGATGTCCAGGACACAGTCTGTTCCAGAGTTCTACCATAGAACCACCACTGTGTGACCCTGAGCAAGTCACAGATGAGTCTCTCTGTGCCACAGTTTCCCCATCTGTAAAATGGGGATAGTAATACATATCTACCCAACAAAGGTGTTGCATTCATTAATGTAGGCACGGTGCTCAAATATAATTGTCTTAGTATAGAAATATTTCTAAATAAATACAAAATTATAAAACTGGATTCTGTTTGCAAACCAAAGTCATTAAGGACATCTGTTTAGTTAGCTAATCTCCCCCATAACAAAAAAAAACCCCACACTGTCTTTGGAATTACAAGTCTAATTAAATGAAATCTATCAAACAGGAAGACTTCCACTCACTCTACAATTGCCAGCCTTATTTAACTGTGGAAAGAAGAGTCTTCTGGGGTGCTGATTGCCACCTGCATGTAATCTTTTCTCCCATGAATCATGGAAATATAACCAGAAGGGACCATTCATCCCCCTGTAATGAGATACCAACATCCCACTTTGTCATAATTTAAAAACATAATGAAAAATAGATTAAAAATGCAGAAAATCTAAAGCATTTAGTGAAAAAATGTTCATGTTTAGTAGAATCAATAATTTATACAGGACAACTTGTGCTACAGTAGAATTATTCAGTTCACAAAGGCCTTCACACTGGAAAGGATCTTTAGGTTTACTAAGGTCTGGGGCTCTATCTTGAATTATTAGGCACCTATTATTAGGCACCTTCAGCACTGGTCTGCACAACAGCTGCACAATCTGAAGTATTTATATCCACATCAAAAGGACCAGCATCAAAACGAATAGCCTTTGCAGGAAAAGAGCTTTCCACCGTTTCCCCTGCGTCACTGTTACTGTAAGACTGTGTTTCCAAATGTGTGGGACATCCCCTGTGGGGCAGGGAGGCATGAAGGATGGACCTCTCAATACAAACTTTTTTTTTTAAAATAATGAAAGCTAAGAAAGTCCTAGATTTTATGGCTCTGAAGAAAGCCTTCAGAGCATGAAATGGGCATAAGGGCTTGTCTACACTACAGAGCTGTTGCTGGTATTGTGATGTCTGCAAAGTCCCCCAGCAGTGTAAACCAACAGGAGTTATTTTGCTGGCATAGCTTTACCAGCTACTGAACATTAGGTCATTCAACAGAAACACTCTGCTGTTGCCATAGTTGTGTCTACACTGGAGCTTTTGCTGGCATACCTACGTTTGCTAGAGGGGTTGATTTTTTACACTCCTAGCCAACATGGCTGGCAAAACTTTGTACTGTAGACTAAGCCCAGCTGAGGGAGAGATGTCTGAGTTTGCAAAAAGCCAGAAACTATAGCTCTAAGGTGCGAGCTTAACTACTTCACTGCTCAAAACATGTAAGAAAGGAGTAGTAAGATTTATACCAGCATTTCATAAAGTGGAGGGTGAGGGGGAAGTGTGATGGACTAGCTGGAGGAAGGTGGAGAAGATGTACTGTATAAACATAAAATATAAACACATACCAGGGCTGAAAGGTGGAAAAAAGGGGTGGTATTTATTGGTTTCATTTTCCTGAAGGGGACTCAGATTTCAGAAGTTTGGAAAATGCTATAGTAGGAAGATGTAATGATCAGTGGCCACAGAGACTTCAGTCACTAGCTACTACCCACAAAATAGCTGCCTGGTAGTAAAGCAGGTATGATACACATGTCCATCAGGTCTATAAACCCAGTCCTTTGCCGATTGGAGTAAAAGAAGAATCTTTATTAGTAATTGGAGCTCAAATAGTATGTTGTACTTATGTCATGCCTTCTATCCAAGTAATGCAACATGAACTAATTAACCTTAAATAGCTGGACCTTAACCAAGGGGCTCACTCCTGCAAGAGATAAGAATAATCACAGCATCACCACTTTCAGAACTAAATCCAAAACTCATTTCCTTTGACCTAGCTTTCCCTCTTATGCTCTTTTCGCAGACACGTAACACCACACACACACACACACACACACACACACTAAATAAAGCTACTTCTTCTACATTCTGGGAAGAAAGAAAGAGAAAGATATATTGTTATTGCTATTTCTGGGAAGATACTTGGGAAGCTCTCAGATATTTTAGTGATGGGGCCATATAAATTCCTAGATAGATTGTACAAGTAACTGTGCAAAAAAATCATATTCAGAGAAATGGCTACAGGGATTGAGATCTACATGAAATAGCATTCTGGCTCACACAGCCCTTATGATAGGTTTGGAGACAGTGAAATCAATTTCAAGCAAATGGCAAGCCAAACATATTAAATAATAAATACATCTCACTGAGGCCAGTCATTCAGTCTCCATTAGTTTAAGTGTTCTTCCATCTTGAAATGGCTTTAATCTACCTTGGAACCCAAATCAAATTGAACAATATAATCTGGCTTCAGTGATTAACATGAAAATAAATACAGCATCTAAAAGAGCTAATGGAAATACATGATGTAGGGTGAGTATTACCATATGTTGTTTGTGGAGGAAGGTAACAGGAATGGAATGGACAACGCATATACCCTCCCCAGAAATACATCATTCAACAAAATAGTTTTGAAGCAATAGGAGTCAAGGGAGGTCAGAGTTTAGACTAAAATTCTTCCTCTAGAGGAGTTACTTTCAAAACTCTCTGCCTATTAATTAAGAATAGCTCTACTTCTACAACTGCCTACTACTAAGAATAATCACTGTATAGGACCTGATTGTCAGCTGATGGCTCTCCCTATAGATTTTCCAATAGGAACATCAGTATTAGAGTCACTAAAAGTGCTGCTGAGCACAGACCTGAAGCAGAATCAAAGGCAAAACCAATGAATGAGCTCGTTGGTCACATTTCCAGGTGACGTTTCTCCCACACTATTGCTCCCTCCCTGGCTTGTACATACCTGTGCTTGTAATTGACTTTCCTGCCAGTATAGTTGTTTTTAACTTGTAGCTTCTTTTAGAAAAGTGAAATCGGAACCTATTAAATGCTCCTATTTTACTATTTGTAAGTGAAACTAAAAGTTAAATAAATCCTTCTATGAGAGTGGCTTAGCAGAGAAGAGAAGAAATCCCTGGGTGCAGGGGAGGCCAATAGGTTTCCTCTCATTTGTTACTACATGTAAACTCCAGTTATCACATTCAAGTAATCTGAATTTTAAGCTGTACCCCAAATTGAAATATGTACAGAAACAAATTTCATTTATCCAAAACTCTATCACAAGGTTTCAGATGACTCTGTGGCATTTGAATAATTGGGGCTTACTTGTATATACGAGGTAAAATATTATTTTAAGTAGTGAAAAGATGGACACGATGTGTTTTTCACTCTCTCTTTATAAGACAAATCTCATGGCATAAATTAGATGATCTGGGGACTTCATACCCTTACTTCTTTGGAGTTGTAAACAAATACATGACAACAATAAAACCCATCTAGAGCCTGGTTTGGGATAGCAAGGGTAAAAATTTTCAAAAATTAGAGGATGTGCTTCACAAAAGCGAATTTTGCATGTAAGTGAGAACATGTATGCACAAGCTCCTATTAACCAATTTGTCTATAGAAACCAGGAGAATGTGTGGAACAATGGGCAAGCATGCACCTACCTACTTCTGAGCTTCCAACTCGTGGAAATTTGGCCCTTAATGTTCAAATCATGCTAGAATGGAGGATTCAAAACATGCAGGAAGAGAGAAAGCAACAAGATTTGCTCTTCCGTTAGAAATCTGTCCTCTGAGAAAATAAAAGCACAAACTTAGCCAAAAGCATGAAGCATGAGGTTCTATGATTTAATACTTGAGGCCTCCCATCCATTTACCAGCTAATAGACACAAGTGTCTATGGAAAAGGAGAGCACTAGTCCATCTAGTACAAAAATGGTAGGGCCATTGCACCTTGGAAAATGATCAGTAAAGATTTACACTTATATTTTTGTTCGTTATTTTATCTGATTTGGCAACGTACTCGCATTTTCTTTGAATCATCAGTGGATTTAGGAAAGGCTTTCCAAGGTGCTTAATACATCACAATTTCAAAACTTTTTCAAAATGTGAATTTTTTTTAAAACCCAAGAACCTTTCCTGTGAAGTACTGGTTTCTACAAATCAGCATTTTCCAGTAAAATACGTAATTCAAAAAATTCCACATCAGCTCTATTCACAGCACCTGGAGGGATTCATTGCAATTACTTTCAAATTGATATTGGATAAATGTTCTCCTTTGTTTGAGTATAACTTGTAATGTAGTGCTAAAAAGTCATAGGATGTTGAAATGTGAAAAAAAAAAAGGTTATTTAAAATGAGATTGAAAATAAGCTGTAGAATTCTAGTATTTCCCGATATCTAGTTTTTATAGGAATATAATTATATATGATTATATTAATATCACACATGTATCATATAGATATCAGTCTTCAGAGTTTAATTTTAGGGAGATTTTAAATGCATCTGACCTCTGGTTTTTGACAATCCTTTAATTTATAAAAGTTCACCAAGAGAATTAAAAAGGCATATAAGGAAATGAAACATGTTCAGTTTGAGGTTTGCAGAGAACACTTCAAGCATTTTATATTTTACAAATATTGTAAAATCCCATCTGGTGTTTGAGAAGTATTTTACTATCTCCTGCTGGGCCAGGCAGACATTGGTTTGCCTGTCTGCATGTTCCCAAACTATTAGAAAAAAAAAATCTGATGGATGTGGACCAAGCATAGCAAAATGATATAAATACCACAGTTCCATTATTCTGTGTTCAGAAATGAAGACAAATGTCCCCAGCTTCAGAAAAGTTTTACTTAATGGGACTTTGTGTGGAAAATGTGAGGAGTAATATTTCTCCAAGTAGTACAATATTCAACATCTTGAGCAAGATAGATGGTTATGAGCAATAAATAATTTCTGATTCAGTTATACATTTTGTTTTCTAGAAAATTCATTCAGAAAATGTAAAATAAAAGATATTCCATTTTGATGTACACACTTTTTCTTCTTTGTGCAGCTCACTTTGCCTATTAATCACATGTAAGCCCCTGCCTCCCAATATTC
Organism: Dermochelys coriacea; assembly: GCF_009764565.3. Classification (NCBI taxonomy): domain Eukaryota; kingdom Metazoa; phylum Chordata; order Testudines; family Dermochelyidae; genus Dermochelys; species Dermochelys coriacea. Next base: position 286,563,104 of record NC_050068.2, on the reverse strand, counting down.
TTCTAGACTTTGGAGCCTGCTTTATGTGCATTATATCCAATTTCCTCTGAAGTAAATAAGAAGAAACCCACTTCTGATCTCATTTTCACTGGGTATACACTCCATTCAAATAATTAGAGTTTATTACACTAACGGAAGTAAGAGGAGAATCAGGCCCAAATGTGTGATGGTTACATTTGATAGATATCTGAATTAGCTGCTGTGTATCACTGTTTAATAAAGAGAGCCAGCTGTTCAAACCTATGTGACAGTAATACTGCAGCTAATAACTTAAGAAATGATTTGATAACATTCAACATTTTTAAGCCAAAAAATTCTAGTGTTTTGGCTCAGAATAATTTTTTTTAATTACTGCCCTCATTTTTTATAAAATTGAAAGGGTCAAAAATCAAAACTAAATGTTCCAAAGTTACTGAAACAAAATATTTTGATTGACCCAATTTTTTTTCCGAGATTGTTGGTTCACAAAATTGAGATTTTCACTTTTCATTCTGATTTGGAATGAGGAAAATTTCTGAAATCTCAAAATTTTTTCTGGAATGGAAAAACTGTTTCCAGTCCAGCTCTAGCTATGAATTCAATTTAAACAAATTGTCTCTCTGGAAGGGAGCCTTGTCTACATAAAAAGACAGTGTCCTTATAACAAACTCATTGTATTTGATTTATCTAGATATTTTAAAATATTCAGTATGTTTGGACTAGTCATCTTATTTCTTTTACCAAACATTTCTGCTTTAAGGCAGCAATTCATTTCTGAATGCTTTATGAAAGATTCATTAAATTATATGCAATTGATGTTAGTCTACTTTTGTCAGCGAAAAAAAAAATTATTCTGTGTGGAAAAATAAAGACTCAGGATCAATTCTGCAGCTAATATTAATTGGCATAAATATAGTAGGTGAAATCCAGAGCTCACTGGAGTGGGGAGCTTTCCCACTGAGTTCAGAGGAGCTAGGACTTTACCCATTGACTTCAATGAAGCTACACTTATTTATACCAGCCAAGAATCTGGCTCAAGCAATGTTTATGTGAGCAAAATAAAACAGAATTCATACATAAAGGTTTAATTCAGTTTACAGAAGTGGTATGATCATTAGACTTGCCATCTGAAGATGTTCAGTGGAGAGCCAAAGTCTACATATTTATGTTATAGGTTGACCAGAGTGTCTATTGGGATTCATTTTCAAGATGGATGCAAAGAATTATGAGCACTGCAATCCACTTTTTAATCATGACTTTTGTATAACTGTATGCTCAAAAGTGCAGAATGCAGTAAAGTCACAAATGAATTGCATAGTCATCTTTCAATCACAAAGATAAAAAATGCCTTTCATTGCTCCTCTCTTTCTCTGCATTGTTCGCCATATTTACAAAAGGTGAACGCTGATATCCACACATATTTTACAAGTCTAACTTGTACACCAGCAGGTACACCATCAAATTAGGTGTTTCTTAAAACACATACAACACAGAAGATGGGTATTTATATGATGATGGGCTTACAAAAGTGGGTGTCAATGAGAGCCTCTCTCTTGGCTTCAATGGACTTTATACATTTCTATTTACATAAAAAAAAATGAGCAATTTCTGTATGCAGTTGCAGAAAACAAACTAGCAACAGTACAAAGACAAGGGTATCTGGATCTTTGACCTCATTTTATGAAAATCTGGTCCCATATTTAGGCTATAATAAGGAGGCTGTAAAGTGGCTTGTTTTATTAATTTAGCTGTTATTATAGCTGTTGAAATAATATGATTTAATTGTTTTATTCCCCACTTCTGTGATGTACAAGTAAAGTTCATGATGTTTTCGTGTGATCTGCAGATTGTGCTTTTTGCTTAAATATTTTTAGGACAGTATTACCATCAGGATAAAGATAAGCCAAAATAAATTCTGCTTGTGAAACTTTACTTTGGTTAAGTAAAGTATATGCATCACCTACCCATTTGACTGCATCCATTTACAGACAAAATCTGCCTTCCTAGAAATTTATGTGCAAAAACAAGGGACTAAGTTTAAGAGCTGGATAACTTTAGTAGAGATTTTTTAATGAGCGTCTTATCATTTGAGTTCATCAGTTCCACATGTGGCACTCCTTTGACCTTAATGGGAGATTTAAGTGCAGCTTGACCGAAGAATCAGTCCTGAAATGTTCCCTAATGAGAAAGAGGCTTAGCAAGATACAAGCAGATGGTGTCCTGAGGGAACACATGGAGTAGGATGTACCTTGTAGGGCAGTTATATTCAAAAGACAACTCCATAAAATTGTGAGAGAAAAGGTGGACCGACTTCTGTTGGTGGAAGAAACAAGCTTTCAAGCTTCACAGATCTCTTCAAGTCTAGAAAAAAGAATTAGTGTCACAGCTAAATTCAGGGTGGGGCAGATTATTAAAATAAGGGGTTGACATATATTGCAGGAAACCACTTAAAATGAAACAGGCAATTAACACCTCTGTAGCCATAGGACAAAGGAGGGTTACCAATTGTTATGAGCCTTAAAACCAGTATCTCTGCTGAGTGATTTTTTTAGCATCTAATAGAATTATGAATTTAATTTCCCAGATTTCTCTTTTGAAGGTGTAGTGCAGGGTTTTTTTGAGGATGAGAACTAAGAGGTCAAATATAGAGTGATCGGCTTGGGAAAAAAAAAGTTTGCTTATGCGTGATAGGGTTTTGTCTCGTCACACCACCTACTATAAAGAACTCAAAAAAAAAAAAAACCACCCTACACCACAAATTCACACAGGAATTTAAGGATATCATCAAATTCTTCCCCAAACAAGTCCAAGAGAAACTAACTGCATTCCCGATGAACCCACCCCAGGGACCTTCTACATGCTTCCCAAGATACACAAACAAGGGAACCCAGGCAGACCACGCCATGGAACTCTTACTGAAGTAATATCAAAAAGAAAAGGAGTACTTGTGGCACCTTAGAGACTAACAAATTTATTAGAGCATAAGCTTTCGTGAGCTACAGCTCACGAAAGCTTATGCTCTAATAAATTTGTTAGTCTCTAAGGTGCCACAAGTACTCCTTTTCTTTTTGCGAATACAGACTAACACGGCTGCTACTCTGAAACCTGAAGTAATATCAGGACTCATCAAAACCATCCTCAAACTACTCACTGTACAAAGGGACAATTTCTTTCAGGACACAGCTAACTTCCTCCAGAAACTCCACAACATTAACAACCTCCATCAGAACACCATTTCTGCCACTACAGATGTCATCTCCCTGTACACCAACATGCCTTGCCTCACCATTCATGACAGCATTACTGTCTGCCTCAAATATCTAAACAATGGACACACGTCAGATATCCATTTCAAACATATCAAACTCATCCATTTCATCATCACACATCACTTTACATTTAACAGCCATAGGTATTAGGATGGCTCCCCGATCTACTAACCTCTTCAGGGGCCACCTCAATGAAAAGTTTCTGGAAAAATTCACCATGAAACCAACAATATACATTGATGATATTTTCATACTCCAGACAGCTGATTTCAACCACAACCTCAGTAACCACCACCCTTCCATCAAACTCTCTCTAGAACACTCCCATACCAGCATCAATAATGGACACTCCAATCAGCTTCACCAATGAAACTCTACAGACACGTATATACAAGAAACCCCTGGATCAGCACATTGATCTCCACAAATCCAATAACCACCCCATATACCCCAAGAAACCGGTTATCCACAGCCAGGCACTCAAAAAAATCACAGAATATGCTTTGATACACACCTTAACACACTTAAAATCATCTTCACCAAACAAAGACACTCCACTAGGGAAGTAGTTTGCATCATGGAATGGACCAAGAACCTGCTTCAGTATGAAAAAGAAAAAACAAAGCACTCACCAACTGACTGAACCTGCTTGCACCTATATGGGGTATCAAACAATTACAAACCATACTTGATGGGGACCATGTCCTGAAACAAATCTTTCCTGAACCCCCTTTTCTGGCCTTCAAACAACTCCCAACCTCACAAAGTTCATCATCAGAAGCAAGCTCCTCACAGACCAGAGCCCGCAATTCAAAGTTGCTCCAGATCTGCAAAATCTGTAGACATATCTCCACAGCTACAATGATAAGTACCCCCCACAACAGACCTTTCAAGATCGATCTGTCACACATGCCTATTGGAACATGTGGTGTACCTCATCCAGTACATCAAGAGACCTCACTGCAGGGCAGTTGTAGATTGAAAGTGAAGTTATTTTGGGAATTTCATCCTTATCTCTAATTGGGACTACATGGCCTGAATCTGCTCCAACTGAAGTCAATGGGAGCTTGCTATTTACTTTAATGGGACCAAGATTATGTCCATATTTTATGAAGTGCATAAAATAACTGCCCTATTTGGCATAGTTGGGTTTTTTTTCCAGGAAAGATCCTTTTTTAATCATACTGTCCAAGTCCAAATGCTATTACTTTCAGTTAGCACTTTTGTCAATCATCCTACTCATGCTTCATGTGTTGGCACTATAACCATCTGTTATAGACTCTGACTCCAACCCCATCTGCACTGTCCCAATCTTTCTTTCTCCTCATCAGAGTGAAAACTAAGAGCCTCAATAAGTCTTAAATTATCTCCTCATTAATGGCCCTAAATGCTTGCTGCCATTTGCATTTCATAACTTACATATGGAAAGAATGATACAGTCACTTTACCAATAAGTAACTTTATCCACACTGCTACAGTGTAAGATTTTCTTTTTCTTCCTATTTAAATAATTTGACCAAGAGGTCTCAGATATTGGTTGCCTGCCCTTGGTCTCAGCTAACATAAAATGTACCCTTTCAAGCTCCAAAACCAATCCTTCAGTCTTTTTTTTTTTCCTTCAAAAGATCTCTTAGAAGTTACCCAAGAAAGCCAGAGATGCTAGTCCACCTGCTGGATTCCAGATTGACAAATTGGAATATCTTCATCAGAATACTCAGACCTTACTGGTTCAGGAGCCAAATTAGCAATCAACATTACTCAAAAGAGCCACAGTAATGTGAATTCATTGTTTCATTTACTATATAATTATTCTCACAGCAAAATGACTAACCAAGTATTATTATATCAACTACAATTGGTTAACAACATAGTTAAAGTATCCTGATTGGTTAATAACTTAGAATGGTTAATAATTAAATCAAACCATGTTGTAAAATCATGTGCTGCAAAGAGCTGCAGGAGACATGTTAAAGAGCCACTTGCGGCTCTCAAGCCTCAGTCTGAGTATCACTGATCTACACGATGAGTGTAAGGGCACAAGTCACAAGACTTCAGGTGCAATATCTTTACACAGACATTCTCCCACAATATTTAATATGACAAACCTGTTTCCAAAAATATTAGAATTTGTATAAAACAGAGCGACACTGAAAAGAAAAATTACAAATTTTAACTTTCAGAAAATACACATAGATGTTTAATAAATATATGACTCCCACCAGATTTTCTCAGGAAGTACATAGAAGATTAAAAAGGAAAACACTTTAATGTTATTTACAGCATGAGAGGATCGAATGGGCAAATACTCAGACAGCATTGGAAATCCTCTGCATATTTTTATACGCACTTTTTAAAAATTCAGACACTCAGATTAGCAGAATAATCTGCTCTGCAACAGATTGTAGCTGTGCAAAGAAATAAAACATGTACAGATGTAGAACCCAGTCTTCTGTTCCTTACTCAGGTCCTAATCCAGCAAACCATCCATATTCAGCAAAGCATTTAAGCACATGCTTAAGTGCTTTGCCAGATTGGGGCTTCAATCCTTAGTCAGTCAAAACTCCCAATGATTTCAAATGTTGAATGAATAAGGTCAGAATAAGAACTAGAAGATCAAGCATTATAGTAATGGTGTTAAGTCTTTCTGTCATACATAATAAAAAGTGCCTCATCCTACAGTGAGTTCCACCCAGGCAGATCCTGTGCCCTCATGGAAATCCATCTGAACTCAATTCAAGTTAGTGGAGTTTTAGAGCAGCAGAGAAACTGGCTCCCTGTTTCTAGCCCTGCAGGGTCATGAGACATTACACCTTAAATTTGAGTATTATCCATCCTGCCCCTCAAAGCTGTATAAAGGGCTGAGGGAGAAGAAAATTCCAAATTTGAGCATGGGATACAAACATTTATCTGGTGAGCTGTTTGCTCCGTTTGCACTTTAGATTTGAAGCTGCTCAGAGTTAAAAGCCATTCAGCTGGCAATGCCTTTAGAGCAGTAGTCGTCAAACTGTGGGGCATGGAGGAACGTTCCAGCGGGGGGGAAGGGACAGCGCACAGTGGGACCTGGGCCGATCCCCACTGGGGGTGGACAGGGAGTACTATCCAGCCCTGCTCCACCTTCAGTCCAAGCTCCTCTGCTGAGGAAACTTAGGCTGTGCAGTAATGGAGGGGGACATGGACAGAATCCATTATGTAAGAAGGTGTGCGACGGGAAAAGTTTGGGCACTATTGTTTCAGAGGGAAGAGTACAGGTGAGTTGAGCAAAGGTATGTGATAATTCACTTTATAACAGAGGTTGTGTCTTTTGCTTTTTATACAAAATGTGTAATATGAAGGAACCCCCTGGACACAATAGTGGCCAAATAACAATGTTTATTAACATGTATCACACGAAACATCTAGCTATGTATGAACACGGCTGCTCTGGCAGGGTTCTAGTGGCTTTTGAAATACAGAAGACAGTATGGGGCACTAGTCTCTTACTAAGACTTTTTCTCCCTTGAAAACTGTGCAGTAAAGAACGACTGACTATTTGTGGTCATTTGATTGCACTGTTTCTTAAGAAAATCTGTCAAATATATAGGGAAGGGTAACAACCTTCCTGTATACAGTACTATAAAATCCCTCCTGGCAAGAGGTACAATATCCTTTTACCTATAAAGGGTTAAGAAGCTCAGGTAACCTGGATGGCACCTGACCAAAAGGACCAATAAGGGGACAAGATACTTTCAAATCTGGGGCGACGGAGGATGGAGGCTTTTGTCTGTCTGATCTGTGTGCTTGCTGGAGAAAGATCAAAAAAGCAAGCAATCCAACTCCATTAGAATTAGCAAGGAAGTGCATTAGATTATCTTTATTTTGGCTTGTGTTTTTCTCCGTGGGGAGAGGGAAGGTGTATTCCTGGTTTACTTTTTTGTAACTTTAAAGTTTCACCCAGAGGGAAATCTTCTGTGTTCTTGAATCTGAGTACCCTGTAAAGTATTTTCCATCCTGATTTTACAGAGATGATTTTTACCTTTTTTTTTAAAAAAAAATCCTTCTTTTAAGAACCTGACTGATTTTTCCATTGTTCCAAGACCCAGGGGTTTGGGTCTTTGATCATTTTGTAACCAACTGGTTGGATAGTATTCTCAAGCCTCCCCAGGAAAGGGCATGGATGGACTTGGGGGGATTTTGGTGGGGAAGAGGAACTCCAAGTGGTCCTTTTCCCTGATTCTTTGTCTAAAATCACTTGGTGGTGGCAGCATACTGTTCAAGGACAAGGTGGAATTTGTGCCTTGGGAAATTTTTACCAGCTTAGGTTAAAAACTAAGCTTGGGGGTCTTGCATGTGGGTCCCCACATCTGTACCCCAGAGTTCAGAGTGGGGAGGAAAGCCCATTGAAGTCCCTCTGTAGATCGAGCTTTAACACAGCCAGATTTGATGTTAAATTACATCCCATAAACAACATCACTTATGTCTGATTTGTAGTAACATGTACAGCCAAAAGAAAAATTGCTACCTTCTGCTGTGAGCTACTATAGCTCAAATCACTTGCTTGAATGTCTGGATAAGCCTTTCCATTAATCCATTTGTGGCAAGATGATGAATGTTATGGACCAGGATGCAGGCAGTCTGGTCTAGCAGTCAGAGCAGGAGTCAGGTCTAGTGGGTGGAGCAGGCATCCAGCTTAGGGAACAAATCCAAGGGTCAGCACCAGAGTCAACTGCCAGCTACCAGAGCCATGAGTCAAGCCAGAGCCAGGAATTGAAGCTGAGATTCAGAGCCGAGGTCAGAGTCAGATACCAAACGCCAGAGCCAAGGCTCAAGCCAGAGTCAGAAGTTGGGGTCAGAGCCAGGACTGGTAACTGAGGATCAGAGGCAAGGCATAAGGGCAGGGACTGGAGGAAAAGCAAGGAGTAAGCCTGGAGGAAGAGCACAGTGGGAACAGGAGCAAAGGCCAGATGAAGCAGGAGCAGAACCAGAATCAGGAACAGCGTTGCATCCAGGCATGAGCACAATTCAATTTAGCCACAACAGGAAATCACCTTGTTCAGACAAACTTCCTGTGCCGCCTTCTGGCTTAAATAGCATAGCTGGACTAATCAGTGGAGCCAGGTGAACCTTCAATCAGGGCTCCTGTGGGTTGTGGCTTGGCTGAGGCTATAGTCCTAGTAGCTTCTCAGCCCCCCAGGTTTCGGTAGATGTTGGATGGAGGCCATGATACAGCAACTCTCTGGGGACTCCCAGGCCTGGGTTCAAGACCCAGAACATCACAGTGAGGAGCTGATGTGATATGTTTTATACCATTTCTTTTCACTAATCACTGAAGCTCTTCAGATGTGAATTGAGTTTCAGTGTCACCCAGAATCTGTTCAGGAACAGAGAGTCACACTTCATTCCTAGTTCCCCCTTCTCGGGGTGGGGGGTTTAGGGAGGAGATGAGGGTGAGGAAAAAAGCCATATCAACCTTTAGCCTGGTACAGCTTACTTCCCCTTTCATACCTACTTAGCTGTGCTAGAAAATGTCTTTGGGGGCCTGGGGATGGAATCACGCCTCCACTCATGCCCTGCCTCTGCCCAACATTCCCCTCTCACCTGCATGGGAGGGAAAGTAGTGGCCTCTGGTAACCATGACGTGCAATGTGGGAACAAGTATGGTGCTTTACACATACACACACTTTTCTTCATTCTGTAGGCATGTAAGGCATTGCCAGATGATTCCCGAGTGCTGAGGGGGACATAGCACTCTTTACTCTTGCTTTTGAAATGAGTGTGTGGGGTTTCCTCAAGCATCTGCTGCTAGACATTAGCAGGTGCAATAGACTAGGCCTTTGGCTGTTTCCCCTGGGGCCATGAAGCTAGTTAGCCCACAGCCTCACATTTTAGTCTGTCCTATGCTTTTCTCCATGCAAAGGTTTGCTGGGTGTGAAGAAGGAAGAAAAGGATCGATGCATCCACCATTTTACCCTTGGACATCAACAGTATAAATGGGACTAGATGCTGAATTAAAGTGAATTCTTATTTGTATGCACAAGTTGAAACTAACCACCACATTGGGGTCTTGAAGGAAAATTTTTCCTAGAGCATTTTCCCCAGAGATCTTGGAGGTGGCCAGAATGGGGGATTCACTTTTCTTTTGAGATTTAAGCAAGAATCGTAGACTTGGAAGGGACCTCGAGAGGTCATCTAGTCCAGTTCCCTGCACTCATGGCAGGACTAAATATTATCTAGACCATTCCTGACAGGTGTTTGTCTAACCTGCTCTTAAAAATCTCCAATGATGGAGGTTCCACAACCTCCCTAGGCAATTTATTCTAGTGCTTAACCACCCTGATAGTTAGGAAGTTTTTCCTAATGTCCAATCTAAACCTCACTTACTGCAATTTAAGACCATTGCTTCTTGTCCCATCCTCAGAGGTTAAGAAAAACATTTTTTCTTCCTCCTCCTTGTAACAACCTTTTACATATTTGAAAACTGTTGTCATGTCCCTCCTCAGTCTTCTCTTTTCCAGACTAAGCAAACCTAATTTTTTCAATCATCCTTCAGAGGTCATGTTTTTATCTCTCTTTTCTGGACTCTCTCCAATTTGTCCACATCCTTCCTGAAATGTAGCACCCAGAACTGGACACATTACTCCAGTTGAGGCCTAGTCAGTGCGGAGTAGAGTGGAAGAATTACTTCTCATGTACAGTATTACTTACAACACTCCTGCCAATACATCCCAGAAGGATGTTCACTTTCTTTGCAACAGCGTTGCACTGTTGACTCATATTTAGCTTGTGATCCACTATGACCCCCAGATCCCTTTATGCAGTACTCCTTCCTAGGCAATCATTTCCCATTTTGTATGTGTTCAACTGATTGTTCCTTCCTAAATGGAGTACTTTGCATTTGTCCTTATTGAATTTCATCCTATTTACTTCAGACCATTTCTCCAGTTTGTCCAGATCATTTTGAATTTTAATCCTATCCTCATGCATCATGTATTAGGATCAAGTGATGGTATCACTTTCCTTAAATTGCAGAGGGTGATGAACATTGATGGAAACTTGGTCCTGCCTAGCATCTTCCTTCCGTGTATGATTATTCTGCTGCAACACTCATGTAAGATGGTACTACATCATCATCTCCACTATTTCAAGAGCAAATCGATACATAGCAAGAATATTTTAAAAAGTAAGATTAAACCTATTTTCAACACCCACATTACATTGTCCCATGATATTACTCTTAAAAGCAGGCTGCAGCCCTGTCTTTTCAATCTTAATATTGTTTGGAGTCCCTGCTAATTCAGACAGAGGGACTCAAAGCAACACTAGCAGCCAGCAGAGGGAGCCCATGCTTTTAGCTTTACCTCCTTTTCTTCCTTATTCAGATCAGTAAGATGAAGATGGAAAAGGTAAGGTAAAAAATTAGTGCTAAAAAAACCCTCAATCAGCTTCTGTATTTACATATGCAAGTACAAATTCCCAACATATATTTAACACTTTACATCTCTCTCAGGAGCTTTTGGCAATACAATAAGCAAAATGCATACCCACCACTGATAACCAGTGAAAGTGATTTGGGAATTAGTCTAACTTCTCTGATGGAGACCACCTTCTAAATACAACCAGAACGCTTTAAACAACAAGGGAAAATCCCCACTTCATCACAAATATAAAGAGAAATATATAGATTGTACCATTCATTGGAAAAGCAGGAGGTGATCAATTTCAGAAGTATTGACTGTATAATTTGTATATTTTTAATATCTATTGCAAATGATATTTAATGGTTCTGAAATAATTAAAACCAGTAACTATTCATTGGACACAAATATGAAATGTACTAAGTGCTTGATATTTTAAAAAGTGTTTTTGATACGGTATTTACAAAATTTTCTCTGGATGTTTACAATTCCAAACTTGCTAGTTACTAGTCCTGCCAGACACCAGAAACAAATATTCATTAATGGTCTAATATATCAAATGTAATGAAACCAAGACAACAGTCCCTACTCCTTGAGTAACAAATCTTCTGCTATAAGTTGTCAGATAGCAATATTAGAGCTGGAAGAACTTGGAAAAGACCATCAGATTGAGTAGCTCTTTAAGATAAAAATCACCCCAACTTCTGGATCTAAAAAGAATGTAGTGAAAACTGAACACACTTGATTCTACCTACCAGATGCATACTCAAGAAATAACCATAGAGAATTCTTATTTCAATAGGAGCCTTTCTGAAGAAACTCATTGGAAAAAAAGTGAATCTCTGCTCTCTGCAACATACTGCTAGGCAGCTGTAAAACTGAAGTGAAACCTAAGCATTAAAGATTAGATTAGGTATATCTTACTCCTTTTTATGAAACATCCAATCACCATGATAATACAGTATTATGGCCAAAGTTTTCAAACATGGTTACTTATTTTGGGTGTGCATCTTGAAATATCTTAAACATGTCTCAAATTGGGATCTCAAAAACTAGGGTGTCTAGGATCAATGGCTATTTTGAAAATTTGGCTGCAAATTAGTGCAAATATCTAGTTTTGAGGCTTTCTGGGTAAAATTAACTTTAATACAGAGGAAACTTTGCTTTAATATACTGAATTAAACTCAGCCCTGAGTGGGATTTTCATTAAGTGAAAGGAAAAGGAGTACTTGTGGCACCTTAGAGACTAACAAATTTATTAGAGCATAAGCTTTCGTGAGCTACAGCTCACTTCATCGGATGCATTTGGTTGCCTCTGTTTTTTCCACCAAATGCATCCGATGAAGTGAGCTGTAGCTCACGAAAGCTTATGCTCTAATAAATTTGTTAGTCTCTAAGGTGCCACAAGTACTCCTTTTCTTTTTGCGAATACAGACTAACACGGCTGCTACTCTGAATTAAGTGAAAGGGTGAGTATAGTTCACCACCTTAACATCCAGTATAAATGTCTAAGACAACATTACCCAGAGAGGGGCAGATTACACTCTGAGTCACAAAAGTGAATTGAAGTGCAGCTCAATGAGGAGCCAAAACATGAAGCCCCTTGAACATCTGAATTCCATATTGCAAGCCACATGTTCAGTGACAACAGCCAAAAAAAATACTCTTCTATAGCTAAAATCAATCTTAGCTGTGCTGAATTACCTATCCAAATGAGAGACACTTTTATGATTAATATTCCAATATTCTCCTGATCTGAGAAACCCAAAACTTCTAATCTCTTTCCACAATAACATGAATTATGAAAATGTATAGGATTATTATTTATTATAGTACCTTAAGTACACATGGCACTTTACTATACAGATAGAGATGAATTCCTTGCAAAGAAGAGTTTACAATCTATAGTAAGCTGAAAATAAACAGGAAGAGCCTGCTGTTCACTCAGGGGCAAGTTCTCTGCTTAGTGCCCCACCCAAGTATCTGAAACTACCATGACTTTAGCTATTTTCCTAATAAACAAAAACATCACTTTCTTTTGCCACCTTTCTCTTTCCAACATATTCTAACACTCAGCTGTTATTAGCCTAAATCACAAATATTTCATAGAAAAATTCAGCCTAACCAAGTGATTATTCCAATATTATGATTGCTTCTTCTGACAGATTCCAAGTGGCACTAAACCAGTGATGATTTCCTGGTGATTTCCTCTTTTTCATCTTGCTCAAGAACTCATATAAAACTCATCTTTAAGCAAGATGAGCCACATGCAGACCCCATATGTAAACAGAGAAATAAACCTATGGTTTTCAGATTAGTCCTTGTTTGCCTTGTAGCTTTCAAAGAGTAGCTCTAATCAAACAGTAGTGCAAAGTATTATACTTGATATCCGATAGTTATTTTATGTGGTGAGCTAATTCATGTAGCTATAGTAGATACATATTATTTATTAAAGAAATGTAGCAACTTCTCAGAGGACCAAATTCTTAAGTGGTATAAATTAGTGTAGCTCCATTGGCTTCCATGGAGCTATTCTGATGTACACCAATTGAGAATCAGGCCTTCTGATCTGTTAAATGTAAATATATATTAATCTACTCTGGATTTACAGCTGTTTAACTAAGATTAGAATCTGGCCTATAAACTAAAAACCTTCATATCGCTTTGATTTTGTTTTTAAAAACAGGTTCTATCAGCTACATCTTTGGAAATACATTAGTGCTAATGAATGGTCTTCTCTCAAGCAAGCAAACATTATGAGTTATAAAAATATTATTATATGTTCAAAGCACTCTACTGTGGTTTATCATTACAAAACTTTGTAATGAATTGCTGGCATTTGAGGCAGATACTCCCTAGAATAGTTCTGCCAGCTCTCCAACACTGGAGGGGAATGAAATATGTGATGCCACTGAAATGTTTCATGGAGTTAGCATAACCTAATTAATCTAGGCACTATTTTAAGAGCCTGCTTCATATATCAGAGCTGAAGGTGTGTGCTATTTTGTATCTTTCAAAAGCATTTCATACAAATGTTGATTCTTACATATCAGTTTATTTCATATCAATATCAAGCCCAAAGGGTGCAGTATTTGTGCATGGTAGAGCATGTACAATATCAGATGGCAGTTTTAAAGCCATGGGGTGAAACCCAGTGAAGTCAATTGGAAACTTCTCATTGATTTCAATAGTGCCAGGATTTCACCCAGGTTGTACTTGATTGTTAAGTACAAATTCAGTTATCTTACATAACAAGTTGTCTGAGAAGAATACTGTTAATACTGCACAGTGCAGTACATTGCTGGATTTTGAAAATATGCTTGTAGGTGAACTGAAAGGGGAGAAAGTTAAAGCCAAAGGGCTGCATTATCCCCAGTTGCACAAAAAAGTGCACAATAGTAAACACCACATGAAAAGGATATAGAAGAGGGGGAGGAGGGTGCCATACCCTTTGAAAGCATGCAAATCCAGTACAGCTCAATGGCATCATTAAAGCATAGTCCCACACAAGGGGTAATGTGTATCTCCACTGTTCCAAGGAAGCATCAGAAGAGAATTTCCTCCTGGATTTCTCCAGCATGCAAGAGAAATATATGTGCTTCTGCATCCATTCAGAGGTTTCTGTGCATTCCTACTGTGCCCCAGGTCAGCTCCAATGACCAGTATGCATGTGTGTGTGTGTGTTAAAATCCATGGCCATGCCTTTTCCTCCCCATCCACTTGGGATGTCTTGCAGAAGTAGATGTGGATTTGATTCTACAGGCATTCAGATGAACAGCAGCAACAGTAAAGGGTGTTTACTGAAAGCACAGTGCAACAGCACACCCTGAGGACAACGTATGGGTTACCAGTCCTAGTAGATGAGCCACAGGGACAGAAGACACTGCACCAGATTCTGAGAGACAATAGTTAGGTAGCTAACTATAAGCTAAATTGATCACACTTACCCAGTATGGCTATCCCAAAACCCCCAAATAAACTTCCAAAGTCCGTCACCATACACACTAGGTTCAGTGTAAAACCTACTCTGTCACCATGAGGCATTCTCTTCTTTGATTGTTCTAACATCCTGGTCAAGAAGAGCAAAAGCACTCATAATAGAAGAATAATATCCCTACTATGTTAGAGATGTTAGCAAGTTTTTAGGGCCCAATTCAACCAAGAAATGCTCTTGACTTCCATACTTTTAAGACAACAGAATTTTTTTTTTTTTGGTGCTAGAACAACAGAAATTTTGTTATATATAACAGGGTTTAAAGGAAAACTGATGTTACATTATTTAAACTATGATGCCTGTCAATTATTTTCTTTTCTTCTGATAGCTTATGATACACCTCTTCCTCTCATACACTAACTGATTCCAAAATTGCTAAAACAAAATTTTCTCCCATTACATCTGCACTACAAAGATAGTCACTACTAAGCCCCCTCAGAACCGCCTCAGTACTACAGCACATGCTTCAAGCAATTATAAAAGGCCATGCAAACACACCACAAAGTGCAGTTAGCCCAATGTGTTTGTCACAGGGAAAAAGGATGAGAAGGAAGGAAGGAAGTAATAAGATAGAATTCCTAAAAGGCTGCTAAAAGTAATAGTGTTTTTATTCATACCCTATCCTATGTCCCAATTCCTCTCCCCATCTCAGAAACGGTGAAATTCATCATAACACAGAGGGCACACACGAGACCCCTCTATTCTTCTCAAGACCTTAATTATGAAGGCTTAAAAGGGGATATGCAATATATAAGCCTTGTGAGGGCTCTGGAGCAATTTCAATCACAGAAGTGGACGGCTCTGCTAGCACTCCTGCAGCATGAGGTGAACGATGTTTTGAGAGCCTCTATGGGGTCATGCCCCCTATACACCACAGAACTCAGCATCATGGAGGTTCCAACATGCAGTTTTAAGAACAAGGCTCATTCATCTGCAACTACACAGAACTATTGCCCATTAATACCTGTAAGGAAGAACAATACACAGACTGTATAGGTGTAAAGAGCTGGGGAGTAGAATACAAGTCTGCTGAGCCTTAGACTGCTGGTATTCCCACAGTGCCACTGGGAGGCCACACAGGGACATAGCCAGAGTGCACTGTGAAGAGAAGGTGCCAGAGGACCTATCGACCGAGAAACCCAGAGTGATGGTACCCTGAAGCCCTCTGGTTGGTCAAGCACCCTATATAACCCTAAGATTTGCCAGAGGAAGGTGTCTGGGCAATCACAACAGACTTTGGCCTGCTGCAATGCCAGACTTTACTTGATCTTTGACTCCAGGCTGACTCTGACCTTGACTCTTGCTTACAGAACCTGGCTTTGCAATTCCTCCAACTCCTGCCCAGCAACTACTGTCCCTGGTGGGCAACCTCAGCCTCGCTGTGATTGCTAGGCCAGACTACCTGTGCCCCAGTTCCATACGGCAAGTCCTGAAATGGCCCAAGTGCTTCACTTCTGTACAGACCGCCAAAATTCAGACCCTTCTTAGATCCAGTCACCTCTAAGCAGAATTTGAACCAAGTAACAATTGAGTTCAAGAAAACTATCAAACCAAAGATTTGGGGGTCATGATGGATAATTGTCTGCACATGAGCTCCCAGTCAATGCTATGGCCAAAAGAGCTAATGAAGGCCTGAATTACAGGTCACTCTAGATGAGCATGATGATTCTTTCTGGCCTTGAAATCTATGAATCCAGGATGTTTATGTATATTTCCAAACTAGCAAAATTAACTCACCCAGCCCTAATTTTGTCACTGTCATTCTGCGTTTCATAGATTCATAGATATTAAGGTCATAAGGCACCATTATGATCATCTAGTCTGACCTCCTGCACAATGCAGGCCACAGAATCTCACCCATCCACTCCTGCAATAAACCTCTCACCTATGTCTGAGCTATTGAAGTCCTCAAATTATGGTTTAAAGACTTCAAGGTGCAGAGAATCCTCCAGCAAGTGACCCGGGCCCCATGCTACAGAGGAAGGCAAAAAACCTCCAGGGCCTCTTCCAATCTGCCCTGGGGGAAAATTCCTTCCCGACCCCAAATATGGCGATCAGCTGAACCCTGAGCATGTGGGCAAGATTCACCAGCCAGATACCCAGGAAAGAATTGTCTGTAGTAACTCAGATCCCACCCCATCTAACATCCCATCACAGGCCATTGGGCCTATTTATCATAAATAGTCAAAGATCAATTAATTGCCAAAATCATGTTATCCCATCATACCATCTCCTCCATAAACTTATCGAGTTTAATCTTGAAGCCAGATAGGTCTTTTGCCCCCACTGCTTCCCTTGGAAGGCTGTTCCAGAACTTCACTCCTCTGATGGTTAGAAACCTTCATCTAATTTCAAGTCTAAACTTCCCAATGGCCAGTTTATATCCATTTGTTCTTGTGTCCACATTGCTACTGAGCTTAAATAATTCCTTTCCCTCCCCGGTATTTATCCCTCTGATATATTTATAGAGAGCAATCATATCTCCTCTCAGCCTTCTTTTGGTTAGGCTAAACAAGCCAAGCTCTTCGAGTCTCCTTTCATAAGACAGGTTTTCCATTCCTCGGATCATCCTAGTAGCCCTTCTCTGTACCTTTTCCAGTTTGAATTCATCCTTCTTAAACATGGGAGACCAGAACTGCACATAGTAGTCCAGATGAGGTCTCACCAGTGCCTTGTATAACGGTAGTAACACCTCCTTATCTCTACTGGAAATACCTCACCTGATGCATCCCAAGACCACATTAGCTTTTTTCACAGCCATATCACATTGGCAGCTCATAGTCATCCTGTGGTCAACCAATACTCCAAGGTTCTTCTCCTCCTCTGTTACTTCTAATTGATGAGTCCCCGGCTTATAACTAAAATTCTTGTTATTAATCCCTAAATGCATGACCTTGCACTTCTCACTATTAAATTTCATCCTATTACTATTACTCCAATTTACAAGGTCATCCAGATCCTCCTGTAGGATATCCCGGTCCTTCTCTAAATTGGCAATACCTCCCAGCTTTGTATCATCTGCAAACTTTATTAGTACACTCCCACTTTTTGCACCAAGGTCAGTAATAAAAAGATTAAATAAGATTGGTCCCAAAACCGATCCCTGAGGAACTCCACTGGTAATCTCCCTCCAGCCTGACAGTTCACTTTTCAGTATGACCCATTGTAGTCTCCTCTTTAACCAATTCCTTATCCACCTTTCAATTTTCATATTGATCCCCATCTTTTCCAATTTAACTAATAATTCCCCATGTGGCAACATATCAAACACCTTACTGAAATCTAGGTAAATTAGATCCACTGTGTTTCCTTTGTCTAAAATAATCTGTTACTTTCTCCAAGAAGATCAGTTTGGTTTGGCACGGCACGATCTACCTTTTGTAAAACCATGTTGTATTTTATCCCATTTACCATTGACCTCAATGCCCTTAACTACTTTCTCTTTCAAAATTTTTTCCAAGACCTTGCATACTACAGATGTTAAAGTAAAGGCCTGTAGTTGCGTGGATCACTTTTTTTTTTCCCCTTTCTTAAAAATAGGAACTATGTTAGCAATTCTCCAGGCATATGGTACAACTCCTGAGTTTACAGATTCATTAAGAATTCTTGCTAATGGGCTTGCAATTTCATGTACCAATTCCTTTAATATTCTTGGATGAAGATTATCTTGGTCCCCCGATTTAGTCCCATTAAGCTGTTCGAGTTTCACTTCTACCTCAGATGTGGTAATATCTACCTCCATATCCTCATTCCCATTTGTCATGCTACCATTATCCCTAAAATGCAATGAAAAACAACATAAATTCCTAGACAAAAACATTCAGATAGTGTGAAAGGAAAGCATTTTGATCTACCTCAGTGTACCTCATTGTACACCTTTGCCACTGCTTCCCTATCCACATTCTTGTTCTTGCCCCTGGTCCTTTGTGCATTAGAGCACATGATGATGGGTGTATAGATCTAAGATGAATCAGAGAATAGTAAGAGCTAAAAGATAGAAAAAAGACTAATTAAAATGCATAGTTAATCTCTATGCTAGTCCAAGGCATATTGTACATTTACTAGAGCTTTGTCTAGTCTTGTTTTAAATATCCTAAATGATGTCACTTTCACTGCAATTTACTACAGTAAAAGCTGTGTTATCTGGAACTTTATCAGCTGTAAAGCTCTATTAACCAGCATTTCTGATTTCTCCCAATACAAATCTTCAATCTAGTAACTGGGACTAATATACTGCCTAGGAAGTTATGCAATTGCACATTCTGCACTCTACTTTTATGCAAAAGAGGCAGAAGACAAGTAATCAAGCTGATATCAGGGATTTATTCAGAAAAGCAGCTTCCAGGGTGTGTCATAGGGTCATTACAGATTCAGCCCAATCTCCTACACCTTCTACGTCTACAATGATAATTGATTTTAATAACGATGACCCTGAGGCAATGCAAGATCCCAAAGTGCCTTCAGAATGATCCAACATGCTGGATAACATGCCAGACAATAAAGCTTTTACTGTATTAGGAAGTTCTTCTGAAAAGCTTGTTTCTACATCTTCATGCTTAAATAGACTGTATTCATTCTAATACAGTGTCTCTATTAGAAACAGACCAACTGTTGTGGAGATTAGCTTCTCCACATACATTCTCTCACAGGACCTACCTTCTCTCACAAATAAATAATATGCAGTAAAACCGTATTTTATATATTTTGAATTTTCCTGGCTCCCCCTCCCTTCCTCCTGCTCTCCCCTCACTAACAATTAGAACAGACATGTGTACACCTGATTTTTTTCCACCAAATCTCTCATCCACTTCTACTATGTGCTTTTTATGTTGGAGTCAACATCAGTGTAAGGACATAATTTTTTGCAGGAGAAATGATGACGAAAAATCAATAGTTTTTTTGAAATTGATTTAAAACAAGGACACTTGTCCTTCATTTGGTCTTGCTTACATATATAAACCACTTGCTGGCTGCTGATCATTCCAGGTAAATACAGGAAAACTCACTTCTCAAATGCTCCAGCTGTGTCCTATCACACTGATTATAAGAGAAGGGTCAGGGAAGACAGCAGCTAAGTGGTGATGTGACACCATGCTGATCTCAAGCATGTTTCTTGTGGCCCTGCAGGTGCATTGCCCTCAGCACCCACTCAGACTCTGTCAGAGAAATACTCCCTTCATAAGGTCTGCTTTATTAACTCTTTTTACCAATTACAAACTATTTCCATTCTCTCTATTTCACACCCACTCTGAGTCCATATAAGAATCCAGCTAGATTTCCTTTTCCCTACATTTAGGAGTCCCCAGACCGCTTCCTAGTGTTGGGTTATACTTCAGAGAGTTGCTTTCTCTCTCCTTAAGGAAGGAGCCCCACAGCTCTCCTTGTGGAGTTGAGATGTATTTTCCATCATTAATGCTCTCTTTAAGAAAGGAGTCCCAAGTCCTCCTCCTAGAGCTGGTTGTAATTCAGGCCAGCTGCAGAGCCTCAGCCAGCTTGTCCTCGATCTAGGCCTTCCCCCCTCATTTCCATCAGCCTTTAGCTTGGAAGGCTCAGCAAGTAAACCCCCTGCTATGAGGGAGGAGACAGTATTTATGCTGGTCCATTTCCCAAACCAACTGGCTGAGAGAGAAGGGAACCTTGCCCTGCCCACTCTGCCATGCTCCTAGTCCCATGCCCTTAAATAAATAGTAACAGTTTCCCCTCCACACACACACACACACTTATTCCCTGGGACGGCTTCCTCTCTTCCAATATCTTCTATTTCCTAGATTCTTGCACACACCAGACCTCCCAGAATCTTAAAGGGCCATGCCAGATGCATGGGCTGATCCCTAGACCTGACTATCCTTAAAGGGACAGAATACCCTATCACAGACGGTGAACCAGGACTAAAGGAATTAATATAAAAAAAATAATATATGAGAAAAGTGGATAGCTACTTAAACAGCATACAGTTTCAATGGGAGTTAGGTGCCTAAATAACTTTGAAGATTTGGACCTGGATCACATAATGTGTGTGTAACGCTTCTGCCAGGCGCTGATGGCAGCAAAACAGCCAGGCTCAATTTTCTAAGGGTTTCCTTAAAGATATAAATAACACCAGCCCAAACCCCACCCAGAAACCTGGGACCCTGGGCACTCCTTCTGGGCAATTCTTCCCCACTCACAAACACTGAGTCCAGGAGTTACAACAAAGAAAACTTTACTAGGGGGAAGAGGGGAAGAAGACAACAGCATGAATTTGGGAAGACCAGAAATTAACAAAGTCTATGATGTCTGACTCTCTTCCCCCACAATGTCCCAACCTTAGTCCTACTTTGGCTGTTGTGAGTGGCTAATGTATTCTGGCCACTTCCCTCCTCCCCAGTTCCCCACTCATGGATAGCTGTCCTGGGCTGGAAAGTTCCAAGGATTCTAGCAGGTTGGTGCCACCTATGCTGCTTTGGGGACTCTCCTACCTAACCTAGCTAGAGTGATTTCAGCTTTAATTGCTTTAATTGCTGGGTAAGCAGGCCTGTACCAGAATGCCTTGGTTAGGCTGCCACTGTCTCCATGGCTTCAGCTCAAGCTGCCTTGATCTGCTACCATTCTGTGCTGTCCATCATCTTCAAAGTGCCACCACCACTGTGCCATCCGTAATTAGGGTGACCAGACAACAAATGTGAAAAATTGGGACAGGGAGTGGGAGGGCGGGGGGTTAATAGGAGCCTATATAAGAAAAAGACCCCAAAATCAGGACTGTCCCTATAAAATCAGGTCATCTGGTCACCCTATCCATAATTGTAGAGAAGCTGCAGCTGTTATAGCCCCCACTCTGTGCCATCCATCACCTTGAAGCTGCTGCTTTTCTGTACCATCTGCCACCACTCTGTACTGCTCCCGTTCAGCAATCTCAGCTCAGTTTTGGAAAGAGATCAGTAGTATCTAGCACCCTTGATATTCCTCACCCCCTCCCAGAAAAATACATTGTCTGCAATAAACAGAAGAATTCTCCCCCCCCCCATCTTTTTCCCTTTTCTAGCTTGATCCAAGCTCCTTTACCCAACTGATGGCAGTCTCAGTCAAGGGGACCCCAAGCACATTCAATGTTGATGTCTTGTCCTTGTATCCCTCAGCAAGGTCAATTGCACTTAATGGACCCCAAACTTGTATTTTAACCCAAATGCCCCAAGCCATCATGTAACTAAAATGTAAATATGTCCAACCCATTCAGTTAACTCTCCTTGCTCCCCAACAAATGCCAGCAGAGAGCTCCCTCGCCACTGGAACTCCACTCATGTGCAGCTCTGGGCTGCTCCTCTCTCATTTCACCAACAGGAGACAGCCCTGAGCTCTCTTCTCTCTCAGACTTCAGGCAACAGGGTTTACATGTAATCTGTTACTTACTTATGTAATCCATTATGTCATAGGTGAGTTGTGTAGCTAAATAAATTGATGTTTGTACAATGGTTTGAGATCCTGGGATGAAAATACTATATAGAGCCAGTGAGTGGAGAGCAAGAGATTTGTGTAATACATATTTGACTTTTTCAGGTATAGACAAAACTCCTAAATCAAGATAAAAATAAAAGGCAAATACTGTTGCTGAGGTCACCTCAGAGAGCTCTGGCAGGTTAAAGATGTTCTGCAGGGATCAGAAGGAAAGAAATCTTCCTCCTCGGGTCACAGGATTGTAGCAATACTGCTCTGTATTACTCTGCTCAAGTATTAATGGAACTGCACAGTCTCATTGACTCCTCTCTCTGATTAAACCATGTGATGACTTGGAAGAATCATGCAGAGCTCAGCTCCACAGTGGGCAAAGGATTCAGGACCCCTGCAGTTTAACCACACAGTTTTGTTGTATTCAGGGTGCTCAATATGTCTGGATGAGGAGGGAAGAAGTGAAGTTCTCTTAATATAGTTAAACTGCACACTAGGCTTGCCAGTTCTGATTGGATGAATTCCTGGAGGTTTCATCACATGACATTCTTTAATTAAAGGTTAATCTTTAATTCCTGGAGACTCCAGGACAATCCTGGAGGGTTGGCAAACCTACTGCACACCCAGCATCTGAAATTCCACCTCCTCCCTTGCTATCATATTTTTTTAGTTTATCACTGAATTGAAAAAAATCTTTAATATTTAAACAGTGGCTGCTATACTCTGTTGACACTTCTGTTTTAAACCCTATTTTGGCTGTGGCAGCTGTTGTGAGATGGTGGTGTTAGAATTTTATACGGCTGAAATTTATATTCTCATTCTGGAAGATGTTTTTAGCCATAATTTTTAAAAAATTGTTTCAATCATTCTAAGCTGTAGAAGAGAAATATTAGAAGTTTGGTGCTCCCCAACGTTCTTTTATACTCCTGTATTTTAAAAAGCAGATTCTATGTAAACCTCTAATTTTGCAGGCTGTTAATCCATGATATGTCTGAAATATCCAGATTTAATAAATTACTTAAATGTATACATTAAGAATTTTTATATTTGTGTGTGTGCACTGATAACATGTATATAATATTGCATTTAATACTGTAAATACACAAAATTCCATCAACATGGTGTACTGTACCAATAAACCATAAATACAGGTACATTATTTTATGTATCATTTTTAAATGAACTGAAAGTCTTTTATACTTGCAGATCACATTAAAGACTCCCCAGTGTAGTAAAATACCTTACAGATAATGCAGCTTAAACAATTATCAGCTGTGTTTATCAGCTATGGAACAAGGGTCCATTTCTGGCTCCACTGGAGTCAATAGGAACTTTGCCATTGATATCAATGGGGCCAGGATTATAGTGACAGTAGAATATGCTTAGATGTTAGAAACATATTTGATCTGAAGGATCATTCCCAAAGAAATTGTAATCTCCTCTGAGGAACTGTGAGCGTACCACTTATATCCTTTTGGACCAATAACAGCAACTCATGCATAGGGCCCTACCAAATTAATTTTGGTCAATTTCATGGTCATGGGGTTTTAAAAATCATAAATTTCATGATTTCAGGTACTTAAATCTGAAATTTCACAGTGTTGTAATTGTAGGAGTCCTGACACAAAATGAAGCTGGGGAGGAGGGGGTCCCATAGTAGCAACGCTACCTTCAGAGTTGGGCAGATGGAGAGCAGCAGCTGCTAGCTGAGAGCCCAGCTCTGAAGGCAGAGCTGCTGCCTGCAGAGCTGGGCCCTCAGTCAGCAGCTGCTAGTTTCCAGCTACCCAGCACTGAATGCAGCAGCACAGATGTAAGGGTGGTATGGTATGGTATTACCACCCTTATATCGGTGCCGCTTTTGGCAGGGCATTGCCTTCAGAGCTTGGCACCCAGCCATCAGCCACCACTATCCAGCGGCCCAGTTCTAAAGGCAGTGCAGAAGTAACCTTGCAACTCTTTTGGATCAAGACCCCTAATTTAAGAAACGCTAGTCTCCTCTGTGAAATCTGAATAGTATGGGCAGGAAAGCATAAAAAAAGACGAGATTTCAAGGTCTGTGATGCGTTTTTCATGGCCATGAATTTGGTAGAGCCCTACTCATGCATTATCTCAAATGACAAATTTTGTTTTTCTTTCTTCCTTATGGGGAAACAAGGGACTTTACATATAAGAAATACTAAAACAAAATAACTCTGTATGACTGAATTTAAGTCAGACCATTAGTGCCCCCGTACCACCACATCCTGCTTTGAATGAGTTTTTTTAAAACAGTCCTCTTTTAAAAGTTAATGTTTATATTAGGTAAAATTAAATAAAGGTACGTTTTATTTTTTAATATTTCAAAGTCATGTATTAGCTGAACAAAAGTATTCATGCAAAATAAATAATACCTAAATTAAATATATTGTTAAACCTTTCTCTGCCCATCCTAGTTAATTAAACTATGTTTATCTGAAGGAAGTAGATATCCAGCATACTACTGATTATATCCTCAACATGAAATGAGCAGGGTAAACAATGGACTCTACCTTTTAGAACAAATAATATATGTCTATAATATCCCACCAAGTTGTGTAAATATGATTTCACTGTACTTATGAAGAAATATTTACTTATTAACTAAAGTTATTCTGGCATCTTTTGGCAAAGTATATTAAACATTCTAGTGGCATGCAATGCACGTTTTTGAAATTGCCATTTTGACATAGATGAATAAAGTATTCGGATATCTGTCTTTTAACAAGCCCACAAGCATGAACCTATTCAATGGTATTCAGTGAGGAATTACTCTGAAATCAGATAATTCAGAAACAAAGGTATTTATCCTGCACAGTAGTAAGCAACACTCAAAGCGGTCAAATAGGGAAACTGCTCTCTGAGGCAGGTGCCAAGGTGTCTCAGTGGTTGCACAGAGTAAACACTGTATCCTGCACAGTTTTTCTCCCCATTCATTCATGCCTTACATGTCCCTTGTACTTCCAGACATTGTTATCATGAGCACATGAAAGGGTGTTTGGAAAGGAGAGTCAGTGCTCTGGTGGATATGGATTTACATGACAGGAAAATAGAAGCTATTTTTATTTATTTTAAATAAAGCATTTCTGCTCCAGCGTAAGGCCACCAATGCAGCTCATATTACATCAAACGATGGTACAGTGAGGAACAAGAATTACAAACTAGATATATTCATTTATATGCTATCTTCCTGGACTCCTCATTAGGCCATTATTTTGGACTATCCTCTGGATTCATCAGGGCCATAACCCTTTCATGAATGTTCTCCAATACCCAGGTAGTCTGATCTACCAGTTAGTCACAAATAGCACAATCCTATTCCCATTGTAGTGAATGCAGTTTTGCTACTGACTTCAGTGGGGACAGGAGTGGGGCTTGGATTAGTAAACTGGTAACCAGACACAAATCTGGGGCTCGTGACTGGTGCAAAATACATTTTGATACATGAGGGATCTGATGGATCATCTGTCTTACAAGGTTGCCTATATGCTTCCCACAGCCAAAATCCATCTTTTGTTCCATCTAAGGTGCAGAAAACGGCTGGGGATTGCTACCATGGGCAAGGTTCTCCTTGTTCATGACAGGAATCCCTGACCATCAATCAAAATTTAGGATTGGCCCCATAAAACTGAAAATGTAACTTTGACTAACTTTATGCCAATAGATATGGCCTAATGTACCATAAAGACACATTTACTACCTAAACTCATGTCTAACTGGGTTGGAGAAATAAAAGTCTCCCCCCTACAGAGCTATTAAGATGAACACAAATTTAGGAACAGATTCACAGCTGGTATAAATTGGCACCATCTTACTGAAGTCAATGGAACTACACCAATTTACACCCGCTGCAAATCCAACCCTTATTAACTTAAGGAGAGATTTCTAAAGGTGCACATGGGAGTTACGCACCCAGCTCTCATAGAAAAAGACAATAGAAGTTTGCCCCAATTTAGCTTTCAGCTTTTGAAATGTATTTTAAAAGGATGATCATTTTTATATTGCTCTAACCCTAAATAAATAAAATAAATACTGTATAGCTGAGCGATCAATACAAAATCACTATGCATATCATGTTAGAGCTTGTTTTTCAAAATGCGAAAGCAGCAAATGTTACAGGAATTTTCTACTCTTGCAAAGAATGAGCTTTGGTTTTGC
Source organism: Dermochelys coriacea (assembly GCF_009764565.3). Lineage (NCBI taxonomy): Eukaryota > Metazoa > Chordata > Testudines > Dermochelyidae > Dermochelys > Dermochelys coriacea. The sequence continues at coordinate 286,536,876 of NC_050068.2, read as the reverse complement.
ATTTTACTAGAGTAAAGGTGATGCTAGTTTACAGACTGGTGCAACAAGCTTTCCTGTCCTATGACAAATGGTAAATGGACACCCCTCAAAGCCTGTAGCCACTCAAATTAATCAGATACTAAAGTGCCCTAGACAACTGCCTGTTCTGTCTGTAAGTATAGTGTTACTTCAGCTGGTCTGATCAGGCCACTAAACTGTCCCCCAGAATGAGGAATGTCTTTCATTTCAAGCCCAATATGTGCCACACTTCTACACAGCCGGGACCCTATATCATTTTTATGTTTGAAAATTACTTATCTCTGCAGTGCTAACCCATGAAGCAGAGGTATCAGTCAATAATAATAACACCACCACATACAGGCCGCTCTTCCCCAGTTTTGCGGGATTGTCTGACTTCTGGGGAGGAGGGTCCCATGTGCTGTCAGAAGCTGGAGCCACGTAGTGGCATTTGACTTGAAATCATTTCAAAGGCCAGTCACACTGTCCTCAAAATGTGCTTTTTACTGCAAGGCCAACTACATGTGAAATTTAACTCCCCAGGAAGCCTCCCTTGTGCGATCTCATCTAAATACGGGATAAGACCTAAGGGTAAAGACTTCGAAGGAGCCAAAAAAGGCTTAGTCACTTCGGGAACGTGGTCTCCCAATACTACCCCTTTGCTCTCAGTCAGTGCCTCCCAGCTGAGGCTGGGGGAGCTCGCCGCACAGGCGGCACGCGGCACCCAGGAGGAACCTGGCGGCACTGCCTGCTTTGCCAGCAGCTCCCTGCCCTCCTCCTTTTTCTCGCCTTTGGGCTGAGCCGGCAGGGGCTGCCCCGCACCCCTTGGCGCTCCAAGCCCCAGCCCGCCACCGCCGCTCCCCAGGGCCGGCCCTGCTCTGTGCCCCGCCTGCCGCGCGCCACAGGCAGCCCGCGCGGCAGGTAGAGGCCAAGAACCCTCCCCCGCCCCCTCCTGGAACTCCCCCAGGCGCTGGCAGGACCCAGGAGCGCGGCCGCGGGCAAAGCTTGGGCGGCGTCAGTGGGCGCGCGGGGCAGGCTGCGGCTCTTTAAAACAGCCTGTAAGCTGAGATGCTGCTCCAGAGCGCGGCGCGCCGGCGGCAGCTCGGGCTCCAGCAGCTCGCGCTCCAGGCCAGGCTCCGGCTGCAAGAGGAGCAGCAGCGGCTCCCCGCGCCCGGGCAGGCGGCTTGCGGGTGGCAGCAGCAGCAGCCGGGGCTGCGGTAGCTTCTTTCCCAGGCTCCGGCTGAGCCGCGGGGGGGGGTGAAAACAGCGCCCTACAGGACAGCGGCGCAGAGCCCAGCGGCGACCAGCGCCCGCTGGCACCATGGACACCTCCTGCCCGCCCAGCGCGCTGCTCCTGCTCTGCTTGCTCGGGCTGCCTGGGGCTAGCAGCGGGGGGTTGGCGAGCCCCGCCGGGAGGCGGCAGAGGCGCTGCCCGGCCCTGTGCCAGTGTGAGCCGGACGGGATGCTCCTCAGGGCGGACTGCTCCGACCGGGGGCTCACAGCGGTGCCCGCCAACCTCAGCCTCTTCACCTCCTACCTGTAAGTGGCCGCCCCCGCTATGGGGCCGCGGGCGGGGGCGGGGGGGGGGGAGGAACCGGCAGCTGGTGCTAGGCCCCTGGCTGCGAGGGTCGGGAGCGAGGCACCCCCGGCGAGTTGCCTGCGAGGTGGGCGCTCAGCCTCGCGGCGGCCGATCGTGCACCTGGAGAGGCTCCGCTCCAGCTGCTCCCGCCGGAGAGCGCTGAGAAAGCCCGGCTGCGCCGGCTCCCCCTGCGCCAACCCGAGCCTGGCGGCAGCCGCCGCCTCCACAGGAAATGCTGCCGATCGCTATCTTGCTCAAGGGCTGAATAGTCGGAATCCATTTCCACAGCCACCGCTTCAGTTCGTTCCTAATCGCCTTTCAATCAAGAAATGGCTTATAAAGCGTTTCGAGACGGCGGTCTGCCCTCGCGTTACCCAAAGCAGACGGGCTGATTTCCTTACGGGATTGCTATATGATGTGCCATTTATTGGGCAATTAAAAGGGAGGCAGCAGCAAAACCTGGATTAGAGCTCCATGGACGTTATCTTTACCTTTGCCTTCCCGGGACAAAGTGCTGCTGATTTAATCCTTAACGGATCTGTCGAGGGTTTTGAAAGGTAATGAAATAAAGCAGCGAGAGCGGGTAAAATGCAGCGCGAACATTCAAATACAGCGCTGCTGTTTTCTGTCATTCAGAACAAGTAAATCCGTCACCCAGAACCTGCGGAGGAAACAGTAGTTTCAACATGTTCCTGATCATACGAGCCCTGTGCTGAAACAGGTGGTTGGCAGTACAAGAGCTGTTCAGATGTCAGATAATTATTACTTTATGTCAGACCCTCTACCCCTGGTCTTTATGACAAGAGATAGTCGCGTGATTTGAACAGTTCAACTGAGTCTCTATTTAACTGCTTGCAGATAAATCGCAGACTGTACACTTGCTGTTGTATGTGTTGAGTTGTGTTGGGCTTGAGGATAGGAGTTGGTACAACGAAAAAATCGTGATTTTTTTTATTTTTATTTATTTATGTTTGGTCACTGATTTGCTTGTCTTGATTTTTGTGTTTTGAAACGATTAGTACAAGGCACTAATTTTACTGACTATAAATTGTCTTCATTTCTGAGTATGTACTTTTACAGAGGAGTCCAAGTTCTCTGCATCTGGATACAGTATATCTGATGCTGAATGTGTTTATCCATACTTTTTTTTTTCCTGTTGACATATTTGTTACCATAAAGATGCTTTGATGGTATTACCAATCCAAATTTCAAGTGTGTGGGGGCGGGGGGGAGAGAAGGAACCTTTCTGAATTAATTTTCCCCTTCACCTATGGGCGTGAAACTTGGTAACGCAAACAAGGTAAGAGATGCTGTGTGGATAATAAACAAACATATATTGAGAGGGAGCTAAATTGAATGAAAATAGCTTTGGTAAAAGAAACAAAATGGTTTGTTTGAAAAGAGGAATATGCATATTAAATGTATGTTGTGCAGAGCTCTGGCTATAGTTTAAATTTGGTGATATAGTCTCAAGTAATGGTAAAACAGATTTTGTTCAATTATTGTGATTCCGAAATTTAACTTGACAGGAATACACAATTTTTAAAATTGCTCTGACATTGAAATAATTTAAAAATGTGAAGACTACTATTTTCTACCAGCTGAAGCTTGTTAGCCTGCTAGAGTGTTGTTCACTACATCAGTTAAGTTGCCACATATTAAGATTCTTATTTATTAAGATCATTACTTATTATGACCATTTCATTTTAGTTTATTATACTACTTAGAGTAAATTTAGACTTTTCAGAGTGAATTACCATATTTTAAGAAGCAAGGATAGTTGTTAATGAATGACAGTTTATACTCTATAATAAAACAGAACTTTTCATATACACAATAAAATATTGAATAAGGGTATAGTCTTGAAGCCAAATGGAATTTTGCCATTGACTTCAAAAGGAGCAGGCTGGGGCTCAAAGTACAAGAGAGAAACAGCTTTTGATGCTTACTGTGTGCTTTGAAGAGTCGTAATTGGAGTAACTATTCTGAATGTAGTAAAGACAGAAATAAAATATTTAGCTTGATGGGATAAATGCTAAAACTGGGAAGTGTCCCATTTCTTGAGGGCCTATTTCTTAACTAATTTGTGAAAAAGGAAAGCATAGCTGAGCATGATGATAATGCTGGTACCGTGGACTGCTGTGTTGTTTTTTTTTTAAATAATCCTTTTACTGATCTGTTTCTTGAAGAATGGTGCTACCCCTCTAAAATTCCTCATATCTTGCAGGAAGGGTCTCTTAGGGTTTTTTCATTAATTCACTCTAATTTAATGGAATACGTCCTGAAGGGTAGAAAATACAGTGCAGGAAAGGAGGAATTTTTAAAGGATCAAGACAATCTATATGCATTATTCCAGTAGTCCTATAGAAAGTCATTAATGAGACTGTTTAAAAAAGTATGACACTATTCCTTACCACTTGTTCAGGACTATCATCATTTGATTGATAAAACATTGCCTAATTATGCAGTGAAGTACCTCCGGCCCTGTGTAAACAAAGAACTGTCATGTCTCATTTTCTTTAGGTGGATAAGCAATGACAAACATTAAAACATGCATATTTGCTACAAAAGTGTTTTTTTTCATTTGGTAGTTGCCAACCAGATTTTATGTTTCATAGTTCTTTTGATGAAAAACAGAGATGTTTACTCTCACTAATTACAATAATTCTTCCCCCAAAACAGGCTGATTGCTTGAGTCCAAACCCTTACACTAACTCTCCTCCTATGAAACCTGTGTTATTATTAGACCCTTTCCTGTACATATTTGACCTGGTAATAGACATAATCAGGAGTACTATCTATTGGAAGTTTTTATTTTGTCATATTTCCACCCTCTTATCTTATCTGAATAGTTTGCCTGGGGAAGGAAAAGAGATAGTGACTTCCGGATGAGACTCAGAAATTGGAAAATGGAAATTTAAAAATGGACAGAAAGAGGTTGTTCAGGTATCCTGAACTTTGTATTTTGAGATACAGGAGTTGAGTTTGTTGTAGTGACTGAAATCCGTGCACACTGTGCTATTGCTGTATAGCTAATGAAGTCAACAGAAGGACCCACCTACAGAATTCAGCATTTCCCACTTGCATAGCAATTCTCCCCTCCCTTATAAAAAGAATCTTTTTGATGTTGTTCAAAGTTGTATATTTGTTATCACATGCTATTTGATTTTTTTTAAGTTCAACTTATATTTTTCATACTTAAACCCACATAATCTGCTAAATGCATGTACACAATTCCTATTGATGTTAATGTGAATTCCATGTGTTGATAAGAGGGCAGCATAGGGACTTCATTTGCAAGTTAAGAATGTCACTTTATCAATGTACTACAGTGAACACTAAAGCAAACACACTACAGCGAACACTGTAGTATACTGTATTCCAGCGAACACTAAGAGCCAGGATCTGTAAGTCCTTCACACGTGGAACTCCCATTAAGCCTCAGACCAATACTGTGAACTAGTGAAGTATTATCCCAAATTTTTACAATGAAAAGAAAAACCCAGGCAGAAAGTGGTTTGCCCAGTGTCACAATGAAAGTTTGTGAAAGAACCAAGAACTGAAGCCAGAACTCCAGATTCCCAATTCTATGTTTTAATCATACAAGCACACCATCTCCAAAATAACTGATAATCTAAAAAATCTGGCCAACTTCAAAGTTTAAGAATTGGTTTATTAACACACTAACTGAAGAGCTGCTTTTTAAACTTGTGATACAATTTTAAATTATAACTATAAGAAGTTAGATTACCAAGAACATGTATCTCCACAGCGGGAAAGGTAAAATTATTACAAATGGCAATTCTACCCAAGGAGCACAAATCCTGCATTTCTTGCACACCTAAACTGTCAGTTAATTCAGTGGAGAAGTGTGAGTGCAAGAGAAATGCAGGCACAGGCCTCTTACTGTTTTCATAATCTTGTATTTTAGATATAGATAGTATGATGATTTGTTTTTGTTCCTTTATGAATTGCTTCATAAATTCATTTAAGTTTTATTTGCATCAAATTAAGATTTAACTGAGTAAATTATAAATTTGTCTAGGCATATGTCAATTAGAAGTTTGATTTGCATAGTGTTTCACAGAAGTGCCGTCTGATAAGGCAAACTAGTTTGGAAATTAAGAAGATAAAATGTATTTGTGCTGGTAAAATATATGAAAAAAATCAAAAAATCTTTTCAGTGATTACAATATTCTCATTTAAACAAATTCTGATATCCTTCTTTCATTTCCCACAACCATATATTCAATATGTGCTGTTAAGCACATGGAAAATTTCCAAGGACTGAATTTGGAATATTTTGAAGTTAAAAATATTGAAATCTTTTAAAAGTAGTAGAACCATATTCCCAGAAACAAACTGAACTGCTGAGACATTTACAAGAAAAGGGCTATGGTAATATTTATTACAAGAACACACAAAACCTAAAACCCCTTCTTCCCACTACGATCCTTGAATAAGCTTACACATTTTTCCGTTTATCTTTTTTCCCCACCCTATGATACAAACTCAGTCCTGTATGCCTCATGGTCTGAGATAAACTGAAATCACTTCCAGGATATCAAGGAGATCAAATAGCAGAGTAGCGTCTCAGGCAAGAGCAAGCCTTTATAAGTCTTCTTGCAACCTCCAGATCAATTGACAATGTGCAGGTGTGGTGTGGCTAGTAAAATACCTGCCTTATCTTTAGGAAATACTTGTTTACAGATTTCAAACATGCTAAACAATTCTTGCTGCCTCGAGCTAAAATAAAATAAATGGCTACTATGTGATTTAAACTGACAATTGGAAAGTTGGCCCAGAAAGGTGGCTAATTTCACTATTTCAATAGACTGAGGACCAGATTTTAGAGTTACTCTGGATTTACAGCAGTGAAATCAGGATTAGAATCTAGCCTTAAATACCTACTCTGAAAAGAAAATTGTTCAAATTCTTTTCCCCTATGTAAATTTTGCTCATGACATGTATAACTAGAAGTGTGTACAAACTGGAATTTTTCACAGTGTATTTTTAAATCAAATGTTTTATATTTCTTAATAGGAATTTTTTTAGTATTAAAATTATAAACAGGTAGATCATAATTGCATTCATGTTTACAGAAGGATGAGCATGAAAATCAATGAAATACAAATTAAAGCTTCTTTTAAAAAGTGACTCACTCTTACTGGCTGGGAACACAGTACTAAAGAATGAGTCTTTACACTGCTTTCTAAAGAGCCTTGTGCTACTCTGAGAGGAGAAGAAGAAAAAAAAGGCACTCACACACACAACCTCCCTTCTTTGTAGCATAAGGAAATTATACACAAGTTGACAGGAAAAAGGAAACTCTCTTTAAACTGCTAGAATATAAGGAGCTGGCAGGGTGAAGGCACCTTCAGTTTGGTTTGGTATCTGAAGTGCAGAGGACAATTGGGCTGGCAGAGGGAGCCCGACTCCAGCTGAGAACGCGTGTACTGAGCTGACCTTCCTAGTCAGCATGCCAGCTAAGATTAGACTTTCTTCAAGTGTTCCCTTGTTAACCCAGTCTTTTCTCTGTCATTTGTCTTTCAAATGCTTAAAACCGCTACCCAATTTTGCAGCCAAAATACTTTCTTTTTTACTTGTCTATTTGCCAAAGACTTCTTCATTCACATGCACTGCTTTCTGAATTCTTTACAGATCATTTACATACAATTTAAGGTTGTTTGTTTCTTTCCAGTGGGTCAGATTCTTCTCAGTTACATTACTGCAAATATGGAGTTGCTCCTTTGGCTCTGACTAATGTAACTGAGAGCAGAATTTGGTGCAATGTTTTTGGCATATTAAATTGATTAATCAGTCTTCAACTATAGAAGAAATACTCTAGCTCCTTCAAAATGAAGGGACATCTTCAAAACATTCTTATCCCCTCTTAGAGGATTATCATTAAAATGTTCTGTACAGTTTACATACAAGGCAGGAATAACCTCTGTGCAATTCCACTAGGCAGGCGGTAGGAGGATAAGGCCCATAGGGTTTAGAACAGAAATAAATGCACCCTTTGTCAAAGGGGCCTAACATTATTTATTTATGAATTGGGATGATCACCACAGACAAGACACCTATCCTAATCTCTTTTTCCTTGACAATTATTTTTAAACTCAACCAAAGAAAGACAAAACCAGCAGCAACTTCCACATATGTGACAGTAGCTAATTAGATCTCCCAGCAAAGGAAAAAAAATAAGGAAAAATACCCAACCTTCCTTAAATACCACTCTCAAGCAACATCTCCCTTCCCAAAAGCCCAATAAAAAGAAGGGCAACAAACCTGGACTATTTTGGACCAGAGAGCAGGGAACAATTTCCAAAGCAATGGGCCTCTCATGGAAAATGCCCTGCCACAATCCCCTTTCCTTTTATATTAAGAAAGCTTCAGCTTGAGCACATCCACTGATTGCAGCAGTGACCGTCTGCACAGAGAGAGGGGCAATCTCTCAAGCAGTCAGGTCCTAGGCCAGCTAGAGCTTTGTAGATCAAAACTAACACCTGGAACTCCACGCAGAGATGAACAGGCAGCCAATACAGATCACAGAGTATTGGTATAATATGCACACAGTTAGATTTGGCACCTTCTGCATCAGCTTTCAAATGAATTTAAGAAGAAGCCCCAGATATAGTATGTTATGGTAATCTAATTGTGAGATGACAAAGGCAAATATCACAGCACTGTGTTCCATATTGTAAAGAACATTTTCAATCTCCTGGCTACACACCACTTGAAAATAAAAGGGTCTCACCGCTCTTAAATTGCAACTCTGAGTAACAAATGGCTGGCAAACACTCTGTATCAGAAGGTGGGTATAATTGCCTCCAAATCTCCCAATTGCTTTCCCTCACCACCTTGCACGCTCGCTCGCTCTCTCTCTCACCCTCCTGCCATGTTTGCCTAGGAGGACCACTCTTAGTTCTGCTGTCAACCAAGAGATCCTTTCTTGGCCTGCATGACCCCTCTGAAATCCCCCTTGGCTGATTGTCAGAGAGGAACACTGGCACTGGACTGGAGGAGAAAGCAATAAGGGCACACTGAGCATTTGTAACATTTCTCTGAATGTCACCCCTAGGGCCTGACTTCCACTTACATCCATTATAAAGCCACCTCAGAAGGGGACCTTCTGCATCAGGATTTGTATAACTTCTGCAAGCAAGTGGGCCAGGAAACTCCTGATGGTTCTGCATTATGGAGGAATCAGGATCTAAACTTTGGCCCCTTAATTTAATCCCTTAATGAGTATTGGAGCAGTCTGAGGCACCACCTGTCTCTGCTCCCTTTGTGCTGTTCAGGCACTGCAAAAGAGTTTGAAACCACCCTCAAGTAGGCAGTGGATTTAGAATCTGCATAGCTAGCTCTTACACCTCCCTCCCTGCAGTCCCTGGCACAGGGAGCATTTCGGAAGTCGGAGGGGTGTGGAGATAGGTCCTGCTGGGTGGTACTTCTGGCCTGAGTGGCAGAATCTGATAACCTGATTGGCCAATACCAGTACTTAAACCAGGAAGCCATGAAGGAGAGCTGTCTGAGCAATAACCTGGCCTGCCTTCCTCTGCTTCAGATCCTACTTGTGAGAGATCCTAGACTCTGGCTTCCGACCCTGGTTTATCCTTGACTTTGCTATTCAATTGCTTTCTGTAACCTGGTGCACAACTCTCATTTCCTGGTAACCTGATTGACACCTGACTCTTGGTTCACCCTCTGACCTACCTGAGACTCAGCCTGACTCCCAACTCCTGCTCTGACCACTAGGTCTGACCACCTTCGTCCTGGTTGTGACACCACACCCCTCGTGCATCATGGAGGCACCTATTGCACTGGCTCTGAAACAGTTGCAGCAGAAGGAGGATATGGGAGCAGAAGAATGGAGGGGTGCAGAGCCAGTGGCTGGGAATGCCTTTGTAGGGGGTACTGAGGGATGTGGCCTCAGTTCCAGCATTAAGACCAAGAAACTTGTGAATTCTGACCCCCTGGAGAATACCCCACATACCGCCCAATTACTCTGAATTTCACCTAGAATAAGCATTTGTGGTTACACAAAGGTCAACAGAGAAATCAAAAGTGTGGTTATGGGGAGAGAAAAGATGTGTCTTGGAAGCAGGACTATATGGTGCTGCACTGGAGTAAATTGGCTTGCAGGGGGGTAGCTTACCCTGGCTTCAGACTCTTAGGGTAAGCAGAGGTGCAAATCATAGTTTACATTAGTTCTGTGTGTCTACAGTGGGTGGTGTTGGCATACAGTTACGTTGATGTAGCCTCAACAGTAACATCAGTATAGCTCCCTCGCTGGCTGGTAGGCCCCAGTGTAGACAAGGCCTGCATTTTGTGGAAGAGGGAAGAGTGGACATTTGCAGTATTGCTGTTGGTGGTTTATAAATGAGGCAGGAAGGATTATGAAAAGGGAAATTTTGATCAATACACTGGGCTCAAATTGTGTCATTTTAGGCCCAGCCCTGAATAGAGGCTAATGCAAAACTACATCACCCCAAGAGTAGTATGTGAAGGGATTGTGAGCACCTCAGGGTGCATGGCCTTACCTCATCTGAGCCCTTTTTGGAATAATATGCATCCCTGAATGCAAGGATTTCTGTTGTCTCTGGCCAGTGCATGGGATATACTTGCACCCTCCATCCTGGGCACAAGCCAAGGGAAAAACTGGACCCTAACTGAATAAATTCTTGAAGAAACATAAAACAGTTCTGGTAAAGAAGAACAGGGGCAGGCATAGTAATTTTTAGGACAAAATTAAAACTTGTTTGAATTCAAAAGTTGAGTAAAGAATTTTTAATTGGCTAGAGAATACTAATATGAGGACTAAGTTTGTGTTTAAAATTTTGTAACTGGAAAAATTTAATAGTTTATGTCAGAGTTCCTTCCCCACTCTGAACTCTAGGGTACAGATGTGGGGACCCGCATGAAAGACCCCCTAAGCTTATTCTTACCAGCTTAGGTTAAAAACTTCCCCAAGGTACAAACTTTGCCTTGTCCTTGAACAGTATGCTGCCACCACCAAGCATTTTAAACAAAGAACAGGAAAAGAGACCACTTGGAGACGTCTTTCCCCTAAATATCCCCCCAAGCCCTACATCCCTTTTCCTGGGGAAGGCTTGATAATAATCCTCATCAATTTGTACAGGCAAACACAGACCCAAACCCTTGGCTCTTAAGAACAATGAAAAATCAATCGGGTTCTTAAAAGAAGAATTTTAATTAAAGAAATGGTAAAAGAATCACCTCTGTAAAATCAGGATGGAAAATACTTTACAGGGTATTCAGATTCAAAACACAGAGGATCCCCCTCTGGGCAAAACCTTAAAGTTACAGAACAGGAATAAACCTCCCTCTTAATACAGGGGAAATTCACATAAAGCAAAAGATAAACTAAGCCGCCTTGCCTGGCTTACCTGTACCGGTTGCAATATTGGAGACTTGGATTAGGATGAGCTGGAGAAGATAGATTTCTGTCTGGACTCTCTCAGTCCCAAGAGAGATCAAACACGTAAACAAGAGCACAAACAAAAGCCTTTTCCCACCCCCGCAAGATTTGAAAGTATCTTGTTGCCTTACTGGTCCTTTAGGTCAGGTGCCAGCCAGGTTAGCTGAGCTTCTTAACCCTTTACAGGTAACAGGATGTTGTCTCTGGCCAGGAGGGATTTTATAGCACTTTATACAGAAAGGTGGTTACCCTTCCCTTTATATTTATGACAGTTTATTTGGATGAAATATTTAAAGTAAATCTTTAGAGGGAGTGGACAAAAAAGACATCATATCTTAGAAATGTAAAGCTGAAAGGGACCTCGAGAAGTCATCAAGTCCAGCCCTCTTCACTGTGGCAGGACAAAATAAACCTAGATGATCCCAGATAGGTGTTTGTCTAGCCTGTTCTTAAAAACCTCCAGTGATGGGGATACCACAACCTCCCTTGGAAGCCAATTCCAGAGCTTAACTACCCTTATAGTTAGAAAGTTTTACCTAATATCTAACCTAAATCTCCTCTGCTGCAGATTAAGCCCATTACTTCTTGTTCTACCTTCAGTGGACATGGAGAACAATTGATCACAATCCTCTCTTTAACAGCCACTTAACATATCTGAAGACATATCTGGTCCCCTCTCAATCTTATTTTCTCAAGACTAAACATGCCCAGAGTTTTTAACCTTTCCTTATAAGTCATATTTTCTAAACCTTTTATAATTTTTTTGCTTTCCTCGGGATAGTATCCCGTTTGTCCACATCTTTCCTAAAATGTGGTGCCCAGAATTGGATACAGAACTCCATCTGAGGCTTCACCAGTGCCGAGTAGAATGGGACAATTACCCCCACCCCATGTCTTACATACAACACTCTTGTCACTACACCCCTGAATGAGGTTAGCCTTTTGACAAATCCATGCTGACTCTTCCTTACAACCCCATTATCCACTGCATGCTTACATATTATTATGTTCCTTATCTTTCCAGGAATCAAAGTTAAGCTGACTGGTCTATAATTCCCTACGTCTTATTTGTTCCCCTTTTTAAAGATAAATGGCACGTTTGCCCTTCTCCTGTCATCTGGAACCTCACCCATCCTCCAAGAGTTCTCAAAGGTAATTGGTTTCAGAGTAGCAGCCGTGTTAGTCTGTATTCGCAAAAAGAAAAGGAGTACTTGTGGCGTCTTAGAGACTAACAAATTTATTTGAGCATAAGCTTTCATGAGCTACAGCTCACTTCATTGGAAGATAATTGCTAACAGTTCCAAGATTGCTTCAGCTTGTTCCTTAAGTACCCTAGGATGAATTTCATCAGGCCCTGCCAACTTGAATACATGTAACTTGTCTAAATATTGTTTAACTTGTACTTTCCCTATTTTGGTTTGCATTCCTTCGCCCTTCTTGTTAATATTGACTGTGCTGCATATCTGGCTGGCATTAACCTTTTTAGTAAAAAGTGAAGTAAAATAGGCATTAAACACCTCAGCTTTCTTGATATTTAGTTATTAGCTTTTGTCCCCTGCTAAGTAGAGGACCTACACTTTTCTTCATCTTTCTTTTGTTCCTAATGCATTTAAAGAACCTCTTCTTATCGCCTTTTATTTTCCTCGCTAGGTGTAACTGATTTTGCGCCTTAGTCTGTCTGATTTTGTTCCTAATGCTTATGCTATTCTTTTGTGCTCCATACTTCCATTTTTTGTAGGATTCCTTTTTGATTTTCAGGTTATTAAAGAGCTCTCAGTGGAGCCATATTTGCCTCTTACTATTATTCCTACCTTTCCTAGAGCCAGATTCATTCCTGTGCGTAATTCCATGGAATTCAGTGGAGTTACATCAGGTCAGACTTTTTTTCTTTGTTCTATGCTTCTACTAAAGGAACTAACTTTGTGTGCAAAATTGGTATTGCTAAAAAATACAGACAAAAAGGCTCACAACAATAAGTACAGTCTATGTACAGCCCTGGAATATTGAATGACAGAAAAGCTTTAAAACAAGATAAAAAAATGAAGTTAGTACTTCTGCTACTTGTGCTATTAAAGAGGGAATAAGTTACTTATATGTTGTTCCTGTGCAGAGTGTATGGTTTTCTGAGGCAAGCCAAAAGTCTGATTTATTCTTGAGAAGATCTTAAACATACAGCCAAGTATCAGTCTTCTGTCCTTAGACTATTTGTGTCAGGATGCAGACTTCTGCCTTAAAACAGTTGTGTTGTATCACCACAAATGTTTGTGGCCATCTATGCAGATAATCGCGTAACAGTAGGCACATGGGACTTGGTTTTGTATTTGATGGTGACATTTTCTTGGTGGCGTTAACAAAAAATTCAGCAGGTTTTTATGGATGACACTTAAATGCCCTTGTGATAGTATCATAAACTGATGTATTGAGCCCAATAGAATTATCAGAGTCACATTTCTTCACACATTAGTGGCTCACCTGTCTTGCCTTCCATGGCAGTCTACAGAAAATCTGCGTCAAATCATGTAAACTTGGAGTTAGATGTAGTCTGTTTTCTCCATTTATTGTTGATTGATAATATAGCATCTTATGGTCATGGTTTTTCTATGTCTCTGCATGTCTGGCCATAGGATACTGCTATAGGAGCATCAAATGTCACAAGGATTTTGTAATATTGAGATTCACTGGTTGGTATTATGCACAATGTTGTATCTCTATATGAGAAACAAAACAGATAGTTTTCAGAGTAGCAGCCGTGTTAGTCTGTATCCGATGAAGTGAGGCTGTAGCTCACGAAAGCTTATGCTCTAATAAATTTGTTAGTCTCTAAGGTGCCACAAGTACTCCTTTTCTTAAAACAGATAGTACAACACTTCATGCTCTCAACATGCTGTTACTTTTATCAGAACAGATTAAACTATGATAACTGATTAAGAGCCAATTTAGCTTCCAGTGAAATGAAGAGCAAAACTCCATTGACTTTATTCATGGAGGGTCAGACTCTTGATACATCACAATTAGTTTTATTGCAAAGCTTGTTGTTGAGCCATTGTGTGCCTATTCTAGGGGAAATGATTCATTCTTTATCCAAACAACACCATCTGCTGAGTACACAAACAGATTTGGTGACTGAGTAATTGCTTAAGTACATGATGACAGTAATTATAAATAATATTCATTAGCAGTTTTGATTATTTCAGAATACACAGCTCCCCATTAAAGATGTTCAGAGTTTTAAACGATGGCATTAAGAGGGGTGTGTGTGGGTGTGTGCAAAACATAAGTTACTTTAATTGGTTTAATCTATATTAAACATTCTGTGTATTGTCATGTGACAATAGGATTTTGAAAAATGAGGTATGTTATATGTGGAAAACACAAGAGAATAATAACAAGGGCTCATAGAGGGAAAAAACCTCTTTCCCAGCAAAGCATCATGTCTCTCATTCCTTCATCTTATAAGAGCACTCTTTACATCAGTTACATGGAATATGTCTTTTAGCTATAACAGAGTGAAACCAAGTTACAATTATGTATAGAATATTCCTCATCCATCTACCCCTCCTTTGAGGGTAGCATAATGTGGTATTGTGTGGGATTCCAGTAGCTGCATTGTCAAATTAACATTTTGTTTCCAGGCCAAACTGCTGACCTTTGTGCTCCTCTATGTCGGCAAGACTATCACAGGGAATGATAACAATAGATGCCTACATGCCTTCAACCAATGCTGTTTAGTATGAATCCTTAGAACAGAATGGTCTGACAAAGTAACTCCCTATACTTGTATACTGTCTAACTCAGTGAGCAGCTGCCAGTCTATTAGTCAAACTAAGTTCTTCAAACAGTATGACAGCCAAACTCCTGAATCCATCCACTCATATGTAGTTAGAACAGACACATTGCTACTGTCCACGGGCTGGAAATTACCTGGAGTGCACCCCAGGAATACATGGCTCAAGATCATGTAAGCTGACCTGAAAGAAACAGCTCAAGGCAGCACCAGGTGTGGAGGATGACGTGGAACAAAGGGTCCAGGAAATTCTCCTTTATGCTCCATGGCATCGTATTTGATGAAGATGAATGTGAGGTGGAGTTTCTCAAGAGAGTTACAGAGAGAGACTTTGGCATTTCACACTGCTAAAATGGTTTTGCAGTGTTGATCAGACCATGATATTCTTGAATAAATGTTTTAACTGTGTAATATAATAAATATGTGCTTTTCTCTTTTAGTTTAAAAAAACCTGAAATTTACAACATTTTATAGCATAGCCATTCATATACTAAGGAAGGCACCAATTTTTTGATTATATTCCAAGATAGATCTCAGCATGGAGATGTGAACATTGGAGAAAAAAATACAACATTCACTAAGTACTTTTTCCAGTCTTGCCTTGGTGTTCAACATAAAATGCATACGATTAGTTAATGCAACAACACAAATAAAATCAGGATTTTTATTTCTGATAACTAATAAACTATATAGGTTGCAGTCTGCACCTGTTTCAGACTGCACTAAATCTAATAATGGTGCATAGCTTTGTTCTTGCAAGATCTGAAAACCGTAGCATCTAATTATCAAACCAGGTAAATGGAATATGGATCTGATAGTACTGAATTACGTTGTCCAAAACTGTAAGGACCAAGGATGCATCAAGCTGCAGTGATGTAATATTTTAGTTTTGAAACTGAAAAATCATAGAATTAAATTCAGGATAGACAAAAAAAGCATCAGTGAGAGTACAGCATAATACCTGAAAAGGCTGAGTGACACGGACCTGCAATTTTCACAAGAGATGATAAAACAAAATTCATCTACTGTATGCACAAATTTTGAGATGATCATCTGCGAGGTCTTAGATGAAACTGCTTGATGTTCTGAAATTGGTATGAGATTGTGAAATATCCAAAGAACGCTTTTGGAGGAAAAGAAATTGGTATGAAAAAAACCATATGTGCAACTAAGTTAAAAGATACACAATCAGAAACAACTATTCCCGAAGGAACGTGGGGCCAGATTCTGTGCAGTGCCTAACATGCAAGCTAGGGCATTAGGAGGGCAAAGGTGGCTTTTAGCCATTTGAGACTCCCAGATTCTGGGCTGCTTCACAAGCCAGAACAGCTCCTGAGAAAGTCAAAGCAGCCACTGGGCCTCCCCATGGTTGTCTGTCTATGGGCTGTTCCACTGCTCAGAACCATCGAACAGAGCACACCCTAGCCATTCAGGAGGGAGGGAATGTCATTCCAACCTCTTTATGACCCCTTGAAACCACAGGAATGGCATATAGGACCCAGAATCTGGGCCACAGTGTCAGCTCTGCCCTTGTGTAGGCTGAGCAGCCCTGGGGAGGAGAGGGTACACTGTTCCAAGGGTGGTGGAGAACCACTCATTCACTGGAGGCTTTTGCAAGACATAATGCCACAAGAAACTCCAAGAAAGCTTGTTAAGATGGGGTCTTCATACACTGTTGTTTATCTTTGGGTTACTGTCACACCCAACCCCATAATATCTAAATACTTTATCTGTTAACCAGGTGCAGCCAGTACACCTCCTACTACTACAGACCTGGCAGTGTACATTTTATCTTTTGAACAGAACCATCCAGTTAATATGTTTATCCCACAATCCCAAAATGTGTCCAAAGTCTTTCCAACTGATGAAAGTCCCAAATGTTTTCTGCCCAGCTGCCAAAATTCCAGTTTACCCTGTTAACTTTCCTGATGCAATCTTATATTGTCAGTCCAAAAATGTGATATATAGGATAAAATAGGATAAATTTTATCCATAGGATTTTAATGCATGAACCTCTACTTCCTGAGCAAAAAGACCTAGCTCTTCCAAGGCTGTAGCAGGCTCATCAACCTCTATCTGGCCTAGTCACCACCAGATGGAGACAGAGTGTCACACCATGCTGGCCTGAGTAGTACAAAAATTCAGGGGCAGAGTAAAATTAATTTAATATGACAATATTTATTTTCATATTCAGTAAAAACCTCAGTTCTTGAATATACCTGAAGCTGCTGCAGAATTTCTAGTCTGTTGCAGCACCAAAGCGGCCTTGACCAAAGATGGCATGATACATTGTGTTTTATCAGATGCAACATGGCAGGGCTTCTCCCCAGCCTGCAGAAGCCCCTCTGTCATGCCCATAAATTCTTGTAGGCACTCTTATTTTTCAGCAGAGGTAAAACAAACAACAGTTCTTCAGCTCATCCTAAACTATAATCCCCAGGGAATTTTATACCTTCATTTCTCAGGCTCTCACTGATTCCCCTTTGAGGGGACTCTGGGTTTCTCCTTCTCTAGGCCCAGGTACCGTCTTTTAAAGCTCATTAGGGACAGCTGATGTGACACAAATGCACTGGCCCTGCTCCTTCTTAAATGGCAATTTCAAAGTAGGATTTAAACAAAGGGACCATCAATTTGAATTAGATGAAGCTTCCAGATGCATGGAGAGATCTCCTCCACATGACAGTTGAAGACATAAAAGACTCTTGAAATCTCAACAGCTGAGGTCTTTCAATGTAAGAACAGATAAGAGCCAATTATTTCAACTGTAGTGATGGTCATATATATTATTTATATTGTAATTTTAATTAAAATTATGAAATTTGAAAAGAGCAAAAGTAATGAAGGATTTTTTTATTTTTTTTTAGGTTTCAGAGTAGCAGCCGTGTTAGTCTGTATTCGCAAAAAGAAAAGGAGTACTTGTGGCACCTTAGAGACTAACAAATTTATTAGAGCATAAGCTTTCGTGAGCTACAGCTCACTTCATCGGATGCATTTGGTGGAAACCATCGGTGCATTTGACTGTAGCTCACGAAAGTTTATGCTCTAATAAATTTGTTAGTCTCTAAGGTGCCACAAGTACTCCTTTTTATTTTATTTTATTTTTTTTTAGTGTCTGAATTTTTCAATATGACTTTATAAAAGTAAATCTTATAAGTAAGCTTATGGATATATATACAGATATATATTTTTTTCTTCGGAAGCTGTTCGACCCAGATTTTTAAATCGATTTAGATGCCTGCATTCAAAGGGAGTTAGACATCTAGGTGCCTAGTGGGATTCTCAAAAGCGCCTATCTGCATCTTTGGGCACCTAAATACCTTTAAAAATTTGGCTTGTCATATTTATTCTGTCCCAAGCAATTAAAGTAGCAAGTAGAAAAGTTATGTTGGGAAACTGAAAAGTTTTCTAGGCATGGCAAGTTATCATTCCAGACTTTAAAAAGGAGTTTTCAAGTTTAAGTAAACCTTTACAGGCATTGACAAGACAAGGTGCTAAATGTATTTGGATATGTGTCTTTCAGAAGACTTTTTCAAGACCTCAAATCTGAATTAGAAGACTCTTCCACTATCTCATATTATGCTCTAATGCCCTACTCCAAAATCATTATGTAGTCTGGTTAGCTTCGGTACCATTTTAAGAGATGAGATGAAGAATGGAGATCAGAAGATCATTTCCTATGCAAGTCACAATCTGTGAGATACAGAAAATATAACTGCAAGATGGGGAAAAGATCCTGAAGTTGCCTGACCCTGTGAAGAATTTTTCTTTTCTTTTCTTTTCTTGGTTTTTAAGCACCTCAAATAAAATTGTGATTGACAGTCACTTTTGAAATCAGAAAACACTACTGCAAAGATTGAAAGACTGGGGTTAAGACTGCAAGTATCCAGTCCCTAGATGGTGCAAAGACCTGGTAATATCTGGTTATACCAGCTGACTGACTACATTTCTTAATATCTACTTCAAAACACTGACTGAGTGGTTCTACAATAGTGTTCCTAATTCAACACTATATTTCAAAAACTCTTAGAACTTGGTATAGTCAAAGAAGACTGCAGTGGAGATTGGGCTGTCCAGTGTACTGCAATTCACTATCTGAGCTCTGGTCAACTGTGATCAATCTTTTAAAAGCTCCAGAGGGATATTAAAAAAGGAGTGATTTTTTTTTGAAGAAATCAAAATTAAGTTGTCAGGTGCAGTCTGATGTGCCTGGGAACATAGGAGTTGCCACACTGGATCAGACCAATGATTCATTTAATCCAATATACTATTCCAATATTTGCCAGTACCAAATGCTTCAAGGGAAGTTTATTCCTAAACTTGGGTATTTAATTGTAGGCTTATGCACTAAAGCAGAAATTTGTATTATGCTATATTTAATGCAGCTGTGGAAGTTGTTGTTACTCATACATGTCCAAACCTTTTTTTAAAAATCCTGCTAAGGTACTGGCCTCAAATAATATCTTGTGACTTTGAGTTCCACAGCTTAATTATGCATAGTGTAAATTATCATTTTTAAATTGCTGATTTTAATTTCAAGGGGTGTCTCCTTGTTCCAGTACTCTGAGAGGCGGTAAACATGCCCAACTGAGATTCTCTGTGCCATTGTTTTATATGCCTATGGCACACCACCTTCTATTCATCATCTCTCTAAATTTAACAGTCCTGATCTTTTTAGTCTCTTCTTACATGGTAGCCTTTCTATTCCATTTTTGTAGCCGGTCTATGACCCCTTTTTATTTCTACTGTATCTTTTTAGAGATGAGTTGCCCAGAGAAGCTATCAGGTTAATACACAATAGCCATTTGGAACCAATGATGTTAAAGCATCCATGTAACTGGAAACTAAATTTCCTGAAACAACATTACAGAGCCAAATTCTGTTCTCTTTTACAGAGGTATAAATTCAGAGCAATAGATTTACTACCAGGGTAACTGAGAGCAGAATTTAATGGATACAGGTAGTCCTGAAAATGGTTGTGCTACTGTTGCTATTCTTAAATTATCAGACCTTCTAAGTGTCATCAGATCTAAAGAGCGTAGCAGTTATTAGCGATCCTCCCAAAAGTCTCAGTGAATAGTTGTACATTTGTATTGAACTAATTACCTGTAATATATTTGAGATGGGTTTCATGTATATAGTGAAAATGAGAAATATCTTACCTGCTTTGTTTCCAATAATAATTTCATTGTAATAAGATCATTGTTCAAGAGACTATATAGATTTTAAATATGCTCACTTGTTTTAGGTGAAATGTTCATCTTTAACATTTTGTTGAAAAGAACAATATATTTTGGAACTATACATGCATACTTTACCATTAAAATGATAGCCACATTAGTCTTCTGTAAATAAGTGCATGGGTAAGATGTTGATTGCTCTTTGAGAAGGAAGAGAGACAGATAGCAAACACCTTATAGTGTAGCTTCATATGGAAACTAGTTCTGCAAAAGAAGTTTGATAAGTTAGGGGTTTTTTTGTTCATTGTAGAATCTGTCTCCTCACTGCTGTAAATATATCTGGTTCTCTTGCTAAGAATGGAGATGCAACATATAAACTCTTGGCTTGTAAAGACTTGTGTACAATACTTCCTATAACTCTGCAGCAATAATAGTCATCTGAAAGGATTCTGTAAAGAATGAAAGTAGATATAATTATTGCTTAACAGCTCAAAAATAGTGTGATGTGCTGTATGTGCCATGCTGACACAGTGTCATATTTTAGTCCCAAACCTGTTGCCTGTGTGCATTCATTTATATATGCTGATGACAGTGACAAAAAAATTTGTTGTTGGTTACTGGTTTTTTTTTTTTCCCCCCTTCTGTTACCTTCACAGACAATACAGGGGAAACTTGAATGAGAGACAGATACTGTTCCATAAATGGAATTGTTTCTTAAAGTACAATTGCACTTGAGCACATCCTTCAAGTCAATGGAGTTGCATGGGCATCACTGAGAGCATAAGCTTAACGCAGTGGGGTGGCACAGGTGTTACTGATAGCCTAATTTGATCTGCAGAAACTTTATAATGATGCATGTGATTGAAAGAGCAGCAGAATGAGGGTGGCTGGCTCATATTGGGCTCTGGTTTTCTGGGTGTTTGTGGATTATATGTGGAGGATAAGACACAAAATATTGTGACCTGTTAACCTAGTGAGAAAATTAGTCAAGGGAGAGACAAGTCTGATCTGTATATTTATGTTCTGACTTGTAAAATTGTGCCCATCATTATTGTCTCTGAAGCACATACATTTAAAAAAAACTCTACAAAATTGTTTACTCAACATTTAAATAAAAATAAATACAATCCCCAAAATTGGAGACAGCTTTTGCACTAACACTATTCTATCTGTACAGGTTCTTGCATTGTCCCCATCAACATAGCATCTGACTTTGTGTATTCAGACAAAAACCTGCAAAACCAAATGGCATTTAAACCCTGTACTGAAAGTAAACAGATATGGAACCTGCTAGACCAAAGGGGAGAAAGAATTTGGAAGCAAAGGTTCTCCATTGAAAGTGCCATGATAGAATCCACCATATGTTTTGGCTCAAGCGCATCCACTAATTTCAACTGCCATGGCACAACACAGGGAGAGTGATAGTGTTTCACGTAGCTAAATTCTGTGAGCAGGAGCTATTTGGGTTCTCTTTGCCAGCAGAGCTTCTAATTCTGCTGAACTGGAACTACCTGGCTCTCAGAACGTTTAGATTCACTCGGGTGTTTAGGTGGAACTTTGGGATATGTCCACACCGCAATTAAACTCCTGCGACTGGCCTGTGTCAGCTCACTTGGACTCACAATGCATAAAATTGCGGAGTAGAGGTCATGCTTACTTGTGGGGTCCCACAGCTTGTGTTCTAGGCCAAGCCCAAATATCAACACTACAGTTTAACAGCCTTGTAGCCCAAGCCCCATGAGCCCAAGTCAGATTACATGGGCCAGCCATGTGTGTTTGATTTCAGCATAGACATAATTTTGGAGACCCCTAAGTTTAGGAGGTGGGGTTTTCAAAAGCATTCTACTTCGGCTTAACTCAGCTTCTATTGAAGGTAATGGTAAAACTCCCATTGATTCTTTAGGAGCAGAGTTAGGTCACCATGAACCATTTTTAAAAATCCCATCATAGGTGCTTACATACAAATTTCCCAGCCTATGACTGTGGAGTTTAGAAATTCTACCAACTCTTGGGGGTTCAAGTTTTCATAACCAGTAAATGCAAGATTTCCACCCATGGCTATAAAAATAATCATAAGAATGGCTATAGTGGGCAGAACAAAAGGTCCATCAAGCCCAGTATCCTGTCCTCTGATAGTGGCCAATGGCAGGTGTCCCAAAGGGAATGAACAGACAGGTTATCATCAACTGATCCATGCCCTGTCACCCAATCCCAGCTTCTGGCAAACAGAGGCTAGGGACACCATTCCTGCCCATCCTGGCTAATAGGTCCCTCAGTGGCTATCTTCCATGAATCTATCTAGCTCCCACTAATTAGTTCTTCTTAGACTTGTGAATCAAAGAAACATTGACTTTATACATCAAGCCTTTTTTGAACTATGGTTAAAAAGTATTTTCCAAAAAAAGGAAAAACACCTCTCCCTCCCCTTAATGCATCACATGTAAAAAACACTTTTGTCCATTTAACACCAAACTTCCACAAAATTTAATTTATCCTCTGCCTATCCACAAGAGCATTTTTAAGAGAGCCCCATCAAATTCGTGCTTATAACGGAAAAGATCATTCAGCTAATTATGGAATTACTAACATAACTGCATATATATACTCCTAAATAAAAGGACAACAAATTTTCATCTCCAAGACTTGAATTAAATTTACTTTATGAATGTGTTAATACAGTAATGTATTCTTTATACATTTTGCCTTCTTCATAGGTATATTTTCATTTATTTTTGACATTGCAACACCAAAATAATGTTATAACAATAAAAGTTATGGCAAGTAACTACAGCAGTCAATTTAAAGTGTATTTGCTGTTTTAACCTTATTCCATGTATAAAAAGGCTTAATCTACAGAGATAACAACCCTGTAAAATTCTCATTTTTTTTTAATCAAGCCAAATTCTGATCTTTGATATGCATGCCCAGCTCACATTGAAGTCACAGAGAACCATACAAATGTATTAATAGGCAGAGTTTTTTGTCCTAAGATTTCTTATAGGAGATAACCAAAAAAAGGGAAACCAGCCAAAATATACTTTAGTAGCTTTATTATAATAAAACATTTAAACTTCACTAAAAATAACAAGTATCCATAAACAGGACTTAAATTCAGCCAGAGCTGTTTGGAGCACAGTTCTGGTGAATATTTTCAAACCTGCGGGGCAGAAGTCCTGCCCTTCCCCTCTCCCCACCTCCCCCAGGGCTCCAGAAAATACTTTGAGAATTTAACGCCGTGCATAAATGTTTGATGTGATTTTTAAGTTTAAGCATTTCTCTATCATTTTTAGTAGTGTACGAATTTATGCTAATAATAGACATAAGGCTTTGAGGGGGAAAATTCATGGTGGTGTTAGAAGTATAAATAGAACCCTTTCCTGTGAACTGTTTTGTTGTGCTTATATATGCTATAAAAGCCAATGACAGATTTCACTGTTCATGAGACAGAGTGCTGTGTGTAATGTCAATGCTGATTAAAATCTAGTCTTATCACAAAGATCTGTGTTTTAACAGTCTCTTGAATATCAAGTCTACTGCACCTGGGCTCCCGAATAACTGAACCCCACTATAAGTACCATTATTTTCATAATTTTTTATAATATATAATTAGGTTTTATTTATAAAGTATTATAAGGTAAGTGGAGTGGTTACCAGTATATCTCATAACTTCATAGTTCATATACTCTTTTAAAGATGAATAGAGTTATTTATGTTTCTGTACTGTTACTTAAAATGACTTTATTTGTTTTACAGTTTAGAAAACTCGGCAGGTAGCCTTAGAAGGCCATTCAATTCATTAACATTAAATAAACAACCAGAGCTTCTTTCTGCCTTTCTGTGGTAGGATTAATGGATTTTGGCATGATTTGTGCATCTAGCAATAAAAGCTCTTGCTGGGAAAGCTAGCAAGCTTGACTAATTCCCAGCAGTGCTAACTTCATAAACTTATTTTAAGCTTTTAACTTTGACTGAAGATTAAAGGTAATGACTTCATGCTGTTACCCTTGAATATATGGCACTCTAATACGGTCATGCTTAATAAATATATATAAAAATAGCAAATATACATTGGATAGTATACATGTAACTATGAACATGTAATTAATATTGTACAACATAAAGTAAACTCCTACATCATTCTGGATTATTATTTTTACATTCATGCAAAATATTATTCCATACAATAATGAGCAGCTTTGTAGTTTAAATAATACTTTATACTGAAATACCTGCAAATGTTTTAAGTATTTGGAATATTAAATCATATAGTAAAGACACATGCAAAGAATTTCAAAGTATCATTTGTTTTAATGGAAAATGTAGACTATTGATATGATTTTTAACAAAACTGGGTTGCTCAGGAAGGCTATTTTTCACCTGTAAAGTATTTCACTTACTATTGGGTTTTTTACCTCTTTAGACAGCCTTAGAATCAGTATTCAGAAAGGAGAAAAGGGAGGAAAAATATTTTCAGCCTGTCTGACAAGACTACATAAAAGCTCATGATCAAAGGGTCTTAAGTACATGTTACTGGTGTGACAAACAACATTTTTGTCCCTTTATTAGATTTTTTTTTTTCTGAAAACTGCAGTGGCCAGTGTATAGTTTGTGAAAGAAAGCTGGCAGGGTTGTATTCTTTGATTCCCAATTAACACCTTCAGTCTCAAAAGAGAACTAACAGAAATGCCATAAAATGTTGCAGCTGCATTGTTATCCCGCTTGGTTGGTTTGTTAAAAGCTGGCTGGGCATTGGCAGCTGCAATAAAGGAAAAGCTCAATGGATGTTTTGTATTGTGCCCACTGAAGTGAAAGAAGGCAACCATTTTATTTTCAAATGGGCAGCTGCATACTGATGTTTAAATGGAGCTAAATGTAAGATTTACTGTTAATTTATAGTAATTGATTATAAATAAAGTAGTAGGACGGCCTAGCTTTAATCTGTTTATAGCCATAGGACACAAATTTTAGGGGAAATGAATTATGAGGGACAAGGAACTAATTTTGCAGCACTTTGGTAATAGAAAATGTTGATCATAGAACTTAATGACAAGGAGCAGTTTTCAGCATTAAAATTAGCTAAGCAAGTCATTCTTTAGAAAACAATGTTTATGCTTTGAGAAGTGAAGGTATATATTCCCACCTTTCACTACTCTAACCTCTCCACTCCCCCACATTATTGAAAACCAAAATTGTAATGCTGAGATCAGGCTGAATAAAATTCTGCATGCATTTTTTTTTTCTTCCCCCCCAGAGCGTGGACTTGTATTTTGCCTTGGATAGTAGAATAAAGGAGGCATTTAACTCTGGTCAGATAAATCTCACTCACGTTCAAAAAATGCAATTAGGAAAATATGTAAATCTAGATGTTTCATCAAATGCTAGCTAAAGGGTTACCAGTTCTTTTCTTGCACAATGACTGAACTAAAGAACTTTAGTGTCTGTGTAGGAACCATTGTCCCAGCCCCAGTGCCTGTTGGAAACAGAGTCCAGACTGGCCGTGGGAAATACCTACATATTTGACACAGGCTCTATTTCTGAGAGAAAAGGGGGTGGAATAGAAAGTATGGAGATTTTACTGTTGCATTCTCATCAGCCATGATCTGCCTAATTTGCTTTGATCAGGAAGATAAACTAATTTTCCTATGGGCTGGATAAAAGTAATTAGCAATCCAATGCTTTCATGTTTTTGAAAAGGGTAAAGAAAAGGAGAGCAGGAATTGTAGTGGTGGGAGCAAAGTACATGTTTTTGGCTCATCTGCGTGCATTGTTAGTTGAAAATAGGATGGTGACATAAAAGAGAGGCGCTGACTAAAGGTAGTTCCATGGTTGGGCTGCTATTGTAAAGCTTGATCTATAATACTATGCAAATAAAACAAAGTTTCTGAAGAGTAATTTATCATCTGTTTTAGTGTATTCAGGTTCTGTTCTTGTTTATGGAGATACCATACTTTAGCTTTATATAACATGGAGAGGTATTTTTTATGTTTAATTTTCCTAATGGTTTTTTAATGTTGTTCATCATAGTTTCTTTTGGATAATTAGTTTGTTAATTGGAATCTGCCAGTAAGTCATACATACATAGGTTGTAAGTGTACATGGCCATCATTGTTGGACGCTATTAACTTGTTGCTCTGTAGTGTAAAAGGTGTATAATGAACTATCTGAGTAGACATCTGACTTTAAACACTCTAATGTTTGCACTATAGGATGAAGCCTCAAGTATGCCCTTTGGGAGCAGTTATTTCTTTTCTCCTTGACCCCTCCAATCCCCTATTTAGCCATGAGCTTAGAGGGTTTGGGTGAGAGGTTTTAAAGTACAAGATTTTATTTCACTATACACTCATTAAATTGTAGATATATGATAAACTGTTAGGACATAATCCTGCAACCCGTAAGTATGCAAATAATTCCCACATAAATCTCATAACTAGCATGAGTAAAGGATGCAGGATTAGGCCCTAATTTTTTTTAAATCTTACATTTATGTTTTAAATGAATTTGCAGTTATTTATTTGCCATCTTAAACAGTTTAAAATTAAATAGCTTTTACATTTTGCCTTTAATAGATATTTAGTCATGTCATTTTTGATGTTTGGTCACAATTCACTAGTACTCTGTCAATGATATGTTAAACATTTGCTTTGTCACCGATTGTACAGCTGTTATCAAAGGCAAGCAGTCTCTGAATTGTACTTTTAGTGGAAATTCCTGTATTGGTTGGTATAGTTTTTAACCATCATTTCCTTCAACATGATTTATGAAGGCCCATAGTAGAGAGGATATCTCAAAGGTGAGGTACTGTCCTCTAGTTGATGGTGCACTATATTGGAACTCGGGAGACCTTGGTTAGAATCTCAGCCATGCCATTGATTTGCTAAGTGTCTTCCCTTCTCTTTGTGTGTCTACTTAGCTAGTAAGCTCTTTGGAGCAGGGTCTGTCTTTTACTGTTTTGTACAGTAATTAGTACTGATAATACAGTATAGTAATCCAGTACTGATATCAGTGGGGACTTTTAGGTATTAATGTGATACTACTACTAATATGCAATCAGGACTTGAAATTGAATGGTAAATGTTTAACAAGGGTAACTTCCGTACTCCACAAACCTTTATTCTCACTATACTTAGTAAATTAATGTATACATTTGAATCAGGGATCGATGTCCAGTTTAAACTATGCTTTAGATAGTACCTTTCATCCAGAAGAATCCCAAAGCGCTTTAAAAACTGATTTACTAATAATAAATAAAATGAATAAAATCTCAGGGACGCTACACCAACAGTTCCTCCAATAGCACTTTACTGCCCCAGGGAAGATTTTCTGTCACCATTTCCTACCTGAGGTTCTTTTGGAATTCACCTGGGATTCAGAGGGGATGTAACTTTTGTTCAAAGTTCTCATGACCTTTATGGAAAGAATAGGGATGTTAAGCCTATATCCTGCAGAACATTTCAATTTGGCTAATTATATTCTACCTACTAAAAATGCTCTGTGGCTGGATATGGTATTTTTCTTGACTTCCTGAATTGTCCTAAAAAGCAGATGGACATTAGGCAAGTTTTTTGTAATGAGAAGATCATATTTTAAAAAAACAGATAACTAAGGGCTGTATTCATTATTTGTATTGTGGTTATATTGTAGTGGGGGGCTCTAATCAGGATTGGGGTTACCTTGTGCTAAGAACTGTTTAAAATCCAGAGAGAGACTAGACAGAGAAGCCCCCTTGGGGAAAAAAAGCAGTCATTATAGATAGGTGGAAAAATATTTTATGGTGTGGATGCATAGAAAGGGGCATATGCTCTATATCACAGACATTGCTATTCAAAAATAAAAACTTCCAAGCACTGACAGAGTTTACAGAATACATTTCCCCTGCTAACAAGACATATTGGATAGTATTTTCAGTGGAGAAATATGTTCCAGTACGATATCCTCCTTAAACTGGAGGACTTCAGTAACTCAGCCAGAGGATGGTTGGGGTCTTTTACAGGAATGGTTGAGTGAGGTTCTGTGGTCTGTAATGTGCAGGAGGTCAGACTAGATGATCATGATGGTCTGACTTTTTGAAGTCTCTGAGACTATGAGAACAGATTCTCCAACCTTGTTTCTACCTCCTAAAATATGGAAATTTGAGATTTTAATATTTGTTTGTTTATACACACGCGTGCGCGCACACACACACACAGGCTGTCAAGCAATTAAAAATCGCGATTAATTGCGCTGTTAAACAAGAATAGAATAAAATGTATTTAATTATTTTGGATGTTTTCTACATTTTCAAATATGTTGATTTCAAATACAACACAGAACACAAAGTGTACAGTGTGCAGTATATCTTTATTTTTATTACAATCGCTCAGACAAACAAGTTTGTTTACATTTGCAGGAGATAATGCTGTCCGCTTCTTGTTTACAATGTCACCTGAAAGTGAGAATAGGCATTCCTGTTGTAGCAGTGTCACAAGATAATTACATGCCAAATGCCCTAAAGATTCTTATGTCCCTTCATGCTTCAACCACCATTCCAGAGGACATGCGTCCATGCTGATGACAGGTTCTGCTCAATAACGGTCCAAAGCAGTGTGGACCGACACATGTTCATTTTCATCATCTGCGATAGATGCCACCAGCAAAAGGTTGATTTTCTTTTATGGTGGTTCGAGTTTTGTAGTTTCCGCAAAATGGAGTGTTGCTCTTTTAGGACTTCTGAAAGCATGCTGCACGCCTCGTCCCTCTCAGATTTTGGAAGGCACTTCAGATTCTTAAACCTTGGGTCGAGTGCCATAGCTATCTTTAGAAATCTCACATTGGTACCTTTTTTGAGTTTTATCAAATCTGTGGTGAAAGTGTTCTTAAAACAAACATGTGCTGGTCATCATCCGAGACTGCTATAACATGAAATACATGGCAGAATATGGGTAAAACAGAGAAGGAGACGTACAGTTCTCCCCCAAAGAGTTCAGTCACTAATCTAATTAATGCATTATTTTTTTTAATGAGCATTGGATGGAAGCATGAGCTCTGGAATGATGGCCGAAGCATGAAGGGGCATACGAAAGTTTAGCATATCTGGCCCATTAATGCCAGCTACAAAAGTGCCATGTGAAAGCCTGTTCTCACTTTCAGGTTACATTGTAAATAATAAGCAGGCAGCATTATGTCCCATAAATGTAAACAAACGTGTTTGTCTTCACGATTGGCTGAACAAGAAGTAGAACTGAGTGGACTTGTAGGTTCTAAAGTTTTACATTGTTTTTTGTTTTTGAGTGCAGTTATGTAGCAAAAAAAATCACATTTTTAATTGCACTTTTCACGATAAAGAGATTGAACTACAGTACTTGTATGAATTGAAAAATACTATTTCTTTTGTTTACTAATATTTGCACTCTAAAAATGATAATCAAAAATTGTAATAATAAAGTGAGCACTGTATACTTTGTATTCTATGTTGTCATTGAAATCAATATATTTGAAAATGTAGAAAAATATCCAAAAATATCTAATACATTTCACTTGGTATTCTATCACTTAGCAGTGCGATTAAAACTGCGATTAATTTTTTAATCAAGATTAATTTTTTGAGTTAATTGCATGAGTTAATTGCAATTAATTGACAGCCCTAATATATACACGCACTATGTCAGCTGCCAAAACTACATTGGCTTCGATATGAGAGAATGGTCACAGGTGGTGAAAGCTGACTGAAAAGCTATAAAGGAAAGGTAAAGTCTCCACTAGGATGCCACAGTGCTGTGTTTTAAACCTGGGTTTATTTATCATTTGCATTAATCATAAATAAGTGTAACCTAGTGGGTAGCACACTGGACTGGGACTCAGGAGACCTGGATTGTGTTCCCAGCTCTTCCACTGCTCTGCTAGGTGTCCTTGGGCAAGTCACTTTGCCTCTGTTTTTCCATCTATATAATACTTGCCTCCCTTTGAAAAGTGTTTTGAGATCTATGGACGAAAAGCACTATATAAGGGCAAAATATGATTTTGATTATTATTAAAGAAGAGTTGATTTGAGCATAATTACTTTGTGCCAGATCAAAAGCTCCAGCTATGGGAAGGGAGGAAGGTTCCACAAGTTTCCCCTAACAGTTTTCCCCCCGAATTGTCCCATTGTGAGTGTGCAGGATTGTCCCCCGATATTCCTTGGGGAAGATGCAGCTGCTCTATGCTGCAGCTTTGAGCTAAATTAACTTTTCACCTTGTTCGCGATAGCACTGGAAGATAGGACAAGGATCTGGCCTGGCTCTCCACAACTGTGGATACTCAAATCCAAGAGGGAAGGGAGAGCGCTTCAGTTGTCTCTCCTTCAGCGTGGTATGGACCCCTTTTAAACCAGCTTTCTATACCCAGGATTTTTCTTCTAGAAAACAGAGAAATTACAGGATTTGTAACTATCCCAACAACAAAACACTCTCCCTAATTATGAGAGTTCCTATTTACTCTTGCCCTCCTTCCATCAGCCCCAAATTTTAACCAAGCAGCTCTCAAGTTTCTCAGCAAAACTGGCTCAGCTGCTGCTATCACCTACCCAAAAAGAAAAATCCCAAAATGTTAAGTCCATGGATATATAAAAGAAAGGAAAACACTCTCATGTCAATCCAGAAGTCCATGTCCTGTAATGGCTGTGCAATAATGCAGCCTTAGTAATGGTACTTTGTACTTCTATAGTGCTATTCCATTGTGGATCTCGGAGTGTTTGACACACACATCTGAGTAATTAAGTCTCCCAACACCACTGAGAAATACATATTACTAGACCAGTGTTATTGATTTGATGGGTAAAGAACGACACCATGGGTACATCTACATGGCAGCTAGAGCTCCGGTTCAAAGCCCAAGCTCCAGTCCAAGCCCAAACATTTACGCAGCTATTTTTATCACCCTACCATGAGCCCCATGTTCCTGAGTCTGTGGGTCCATGCTTTTGATACACTTGGCTGCAGGTTTCTGCTTGCCGAGTATGCGAACCCAGGATGTATATGTGTCTGAGTTGGGAATAGAATCTAAGACTCAGGACTTCCACTAACCATTCAGTCATTTTTCTGACAACAAAATGGGATTAATGACAATGACAGTTGCATGTTAGAAAATAATCTGCAGCAAAGGAGACTCTTATATTTTTTCCAGTGTACAGAGGGCAAATTTTTCTAAAAGTGTCTAAATGATTTAGATGCATACGTCCCATTAATTTTCAATGAGATTTTAAGAACCTTTGAAAATGTTGCCCTTACTGCCTATTCCGTGTCTCTAAGATAACTTACATCAAATAAACCTTAACACAAACCACAAATAAAGTGAACTGACATGTTGACATGAAGAGACCTTCCCACTGTCCCACAGATATGAAGATAACTTCCCTCACCCAAGGAAAGACCGGAATAAATAACTAGGCTTTGCAATGGGCTCTAAATGCCATTACTCAGACTAGGGTGATGAGGGGGAGGAAGGAAGAAGTTTCTTCTTCCATTGGTCTCCATTGAAACCATCTGCCTCCTTTCCCACCCCCAGCCTTACTAATATAGAGCCCAGTCTAGCAAACGTGCCATGTAATGCCATTAGCAGTGCAGTCAGCTGCAGCCCCCTCCCCCCCCCCGAGGATCAATTGTCAAAAGTATGAGGAGGAGGGAGGTCTCTGAATGAATCTGGATCCAAATCATGGAGAGTTTTCTAGTATGAAACCAACACTTTTTAAAGCATAATAAGGCCTTGCAGTAACAGCAGAGCGCAAATTGGGTACATATTGACAATAACATAGAGGCAAAAAGAGCAGATGCAATTATGACCTATCTGGGTGTGATCCTCTACCGTTGAAGTCAATAGGGTTTTTTTTTTTCTGTTGAGTAGGGAGCAGGAAAGGATTGTGGACTAGAATTTACATGATTCCAGGTGTAAATATAAATCCACTACAAGACTTGTCTCTTTTTGGCTGTATTATGGGGAAGGAGAGATTCTGTATAGCATGAAAGAAGGATGCCCTGAAAATCTCGCCAGTATTTTCCTCTGGTGTTTTTATGTCAATGTTCATGAACTGAGGAGCGTGGAGAAAATAGTCTATTAGGGGAGACTCAATGAACAATAAGACCTGAAGATATTTGGATTTTGGTTTGGATGGTTTTTTTTATTATTTTTTAGTTTTTACAGGTAGTGCAATTGCTCTTAATATACAAAATACTTTAGTACTGTTCTCCACGGAAAGCCATTGTAAATTTTGTATAAAGTTTTCTCTATCAGATTTTCTTTTCCTTCTTTTCTCATCCTCTTTTCTCTCATTTATTCATATGAGAAAATTTCTAATACAATATTGTATCTAATAATTAATAATAAGAACTTAATAAAATGTTAGGTTCCCAGTGGGATAGCTCAGATCTCTACTTTTTTCATATGATTGCCTCCTGCCTGAAAATCCAGTGTCCTCTGTGGGCAAGGGGAGTGGACTTGTGCACCCTCCCTTGCAGTGAAGGCAGAGTGTTGTGATCAAGGCTGTCTGTAGATGAGAACGGGTTCACAGATAGGAGAGTAATGGAGTTCCCCAGAATAAACTGAAGGATTATCTTTTGGACTTTGGCTGGACAATATTTTGGTACAAATCAGATATGGTGAAGGAGAATCCAAGCCTGAATACCTAGAAGGGAGAGAACATAAACATTAAAGGGATGTAAG
Organism: Dermochelys coriacea; assembly: GCF_009764565.3. Lineage (NCBI taxonomy): Eukaryota > Metazoa > Chordata > Testudines > Dermochelyidae > Dermochelys > Dermochelys coriacea. The sequence goes on along the minus strand of NC_050068.2, from coordinate 286,504,222 downwards.
AACAACCCTAATAGATGCAAATGTGTGTGTGTGTGTGTGGAGTGGGAGGAGGGGTTGCTTGTCTGTTTGTTTGGATTGGGGGAATTTAAGAAAAATATATTTCTCTGATGTGTAAAAATTGGAAAATATAAAAATGATGCAACCTGTTATAAAATATTAAGTCTGGTAAATGTCTAAACTATACTATGGACTTTTACCTTTTAATAAGAAGCCAAGAAGAGAAAATGTGGATAAATGATGATTATTGTAAAGGTTTTTTAATTACATTCAATATAAAACTAACAGAACAGTCCACTGGCATCTGATTAAGGGGAATGTAAAATAGTCTTTCATTATGTAAAGCAATCAAGTTGTACTTTAATCAGCATCATTGTTGAAGTAAAAAACGCACCTTTCTCTTTTCTAATAACATAATTGTAAAGTTGTCAATCTAGGGTTCCTATTTGAACTGATTGCACTTGATAAAAATAACAAGCCATGACAAATAGAGGAGCTAGGTTTCAGTAATTCACTAAAGAATGTCTCTACCAAGCCTTTGTGGCAAAATGTCTTGTTTGCAGGACAAATGCAGAGTTGAAATAACAACCCATGAATACTACTGGTGAAATGGCTATGTACACAAGGTGAATGCTAAAGCTTTCCCTTCTGAATGGACCTTTTAATCCAGGCATTATCTAAACTCTGAAAAAGTCTTCAGTGGCCTTACGTACAGATTAATGGGAAAAGCTGAGACTCAGAGTTGGGCTATTTGCAGAAACAGTTTTAAAGATTTACTGCTGGTTGACAAATGCTATTTAAGCTTTCAAAGCCATCAGTATGCTATTGAAAAGGATTTAAAGGGAAATCCTCCCACTATAGAAGAACACCACTTTGAAGGATCTCCATGGTAGCCTCTGTTGTGGTGGTGGTGATGTTTTGTTTTGTTTTTTTACCCCCCTCAAATCTTTCACTGGCTCTCTTCAGCCCATAGGACCCTGAAACGCGTGGCTATGGAAAAGGGTAGGGTAAGGCCCCTTTGGCACATTCAGTTATATACAAAATGTCTTTTAATCTGCTTTTGTTCAGCCATGAGAACTGAACAGAACTGTTTCCAGAAAAAGACTTTTTGCTCATGGTCTGCCTTTCAGTAGCCTTTTCTGCTAATAGATTTTTAATATGGGAGCTGGAAATGGCAAAATAAGTTTGTTGAAGATTTTACTGAATTTGGAAAATTGACAAGAAAATATTCCTTAACTTGTTTACCATTTGCTTGTACTGCAGGCATCCATCTTCTTTTATTTTGGCTTCTGTGAAAAGGTTGCTTATCTAATATGTTATGTTGTGTGAAAAAGAAACACCTGAAAATTGACTTTTTTTTTTATTAAAAATAATTGTCTCCCTCTTTCCACGCCCCTTTTTAAAACACTTTTTTTTTATGCCCTGGCTCTTTCTCTGATTTATTGAATTGCACCATCAAACCCCAGAACCTTCTTTCAAAAATGGCTGTGTTATCAAATTAAATTAGAAAAAGTTTCAGACAAAGATTTTCTGGACTAAATATCACTTTGTCTTTTGGTTAAAGAAGTTTAACTTGGGTAATTTTGAGGTCAGCAGCATTTGTGTCAGGTGTTAGTGCACACATTTGTGCTACCTGCCCTGCCGCAGGATAGGTAAGCCTTTTATTAGTTACCAGTATGGCACAAATCATGCCAGAATTTAGCCTTCAGTTTCAAATAGTTTCTGTTTTCAGCTCCACCTGACTTCCATTCCCCAGCTGACCAAAATGAAACTGAATTCCTTCTTTAACTCAGTGATTTAAAACAGCAACAAGGGCTGCCATTATGTGCCAAAAAATGGCTCCACAAACTTCTAAGTAGGTCACACAGTGTTATTTGCAAATGCACTCAAGTATGAGGACAGGTTTCAGAGTAGCAGCCGTGTTAGTCTGTATCTGCAAAAAGAGTCTTACTATAGTAGTAGTAGTCTTACTATATGTTCCATTCTATGCATCCGATGAAGTGGGCTGTAGCCCACGAAAGCTTATGCTCTAATACATTTGTTAGTCTCTAAGGTGCCACAAGTACTCCTGTTCTTTTTAAGTATGAGGACACAAATTCTCAGATTATAAACTGCTATTTTAGCATGAGGAAATATAGACCAGCAGATAGAGCATGGCATGGAGAGTCAAGACTCCTGAGATGAAATCTTGGCCCGAATGCAGTCAATGGGAGTTCTACCACTGACTTCAAAGGAGCCAGGATTTCACCCTCCATTCTATTCCTAGCTCTGACAGTGACTACTTGTTTGACAAGTACCAAGTTTCTGTGCATTAGTTTCCTCATCAAAAGAATGGGCTATTGATATTGACCTGCATTTTTAAAGCACTTTCAACAGCTAAAGTGAAGAAGAGGAGCCTTGGAAATTTCACTTTTTACTATTTGTTCAAGAAAATGGAACAGGCAGGTGCAGTAGGGAAGAGAAGCTTATGCATAGAGGTGATGTAGTAAATGTATAAAGACAATTTGGCAGTGACAGCTTTAATTTGCAAAATATTTTTGTTTATCTTCAATACCAAACTATTGGTGTTTTGTAATATTACAGTACATTATCTCCAGCAAGACACAACACTGATATTTAAGACCTGAAGCGAAGACATAGTCTTGGATTTAACTGAACAGCTGCATTTAATTACCTGTCTGGAAAGATTTTCCTTTTGATCGTTTTAAGAACCACAGAAAAAGTGGTGGCTTGCCATCCACAGGAATGAGGTTGATAAAAAGTGGGTTAAATAAACTTTGTGCATAAGAGAAGACAAACACAAACTATTGACATAGGGGATATGTCTACACAGCAAAGAAAAAACCAGCAGCTCAAAAGTTTTATCATTTCAACTATACCTGTATAGCTTATTGCCATATGAGGAGGGGAATAAGCTATGTTGATATCAAGGTTTCTATACTGGAATGACTACATCCATAGTAGTATCTGGTGCCACTATATTGGTTTAAAAAAAAATTCACCTCCCTAACTGATATAGTTATACTAGTACAAAAACTGTACAGAAAACGCCTAAAATGTTTTCAGTGTAAGATTAAGAATCTGGTTCTGGTGTATATTAAGACCTGTATATAAAGTGCTTGAATAGGCTCTTCTAGTCTCATGCTGGCCAAAATATACTACCCATATTTTGAGCAGAACAAGCATCCGCTGACATCAGTGAAAATTGTTCAGGCAGCGTGATGGCAAGATTGGGCCTCCATAAGTCTGAAGGCAAGTTTCAAATTTTCAGTTGACCACAAAATAAAGAGAAGAATGTGTAAAGAATTAGTCCAGCAAAGCCACTATGCAAAGATGGCCAACTGAATAACCCTGACTATAAGGATAATGTTTGCAATATAAAGCATCCTACCCCCTGCCGAAACTCACAGGATACTGTACAATATAATAAAATATGATAAAATACAATAAAATCATAGTAAGAAACTACTCTTAAAAATTAAATAAAAATCCATCAAGAAGTTTCAATATAAGAGAAAAAGGAAAGTATGGTGAATGGAAGGATATAAATGAGACTAGCCAAGATCATATTGAAAGCACCTTTTGAAATAGAAAAATAGGAATTATTTATGTAAGACAGGGGCGGGCAAACTTTTTTTGGCCTGAGGGCCACATCAGGTTTCTGAAATTGTATGGAGGGCTGGTTAGGGGAGGCTGTGCCTCCCCAAACAGCCAGATGTGCCCCCCCACTTCTTTCCCCCTCACAGCCCCCCTGGAATCCCTGCTCCATCCATCCCTCCCTGACCACCCCCCATTCAACCCGCCTGTTCCCCACCCTCTGACCACCCCAACCCCTATCCAACCCTCCCTGCCCCTTTACCGCATTTTCTGGAGCACCAGTGGCTGGCGGCGCAGCTGCACCAGGACAGGCAGCCGCGCTGCCTGGCTGGAGCCAGCCACGCAGCACAAAGCACGGGTCAGGCTGCGGCTCTGCAGCCGCGCTGCCTGGCAAGAGCTCACCACCCAGAGCATGGCGCCAGCGGCGTAGTGAGCTGAGACTGCTGGGGAGGGGCCAGGGACTAGCCTCCCAGGCCAGGAGCTAAGGGGTCAGGCAGATGTGGACCATAGTTTGCCCACCTCTGACATAAGGTGTGAAATCTGAGAGTTTTTCCATTGCCTTCAAAAGAACCTGGATTTCACCCAACTTAGAATTCCTGATCTAAAGCGGGGAAAGGATGTTAACCTGATAATGACACTTTTTTGAGTTTGTCTATAGTGAATACCATCCAAATTATTTCCCTTTTTAGCTTTCCAAATTGTGCTGCAATAGCAACATGACAGCCAGATAGGTAGAATTAGGTGCACAGCTTTAATTTAATTTTGAATTTAGACAAATTCCACTCTGTTACACCCATGCAACCACAATGAAGTCATTGGGGATGTATGGGTGTAACTGAAGCCAAAATCTGGCTCATACTATGCAGTTGTGTTGTGCAGAATTAGCAGTTGGTATTTGGCCCAGTCATCAGTGTAACTGAAGACAGAATTAATTTGGACTATAATATGCAATTTAGGAAACAAGCCATTTACAACTTTTAGATCTTTGTTTTGATCCTTCCAGTATTTGCAGACAAATCTTGGATTCTCTTTTGGGTAGTTCATAGTGTTTGTATTCTCTGAGATATTCTGTCCTTACTGGATTCTCTCCTCATTTAAAGCAACAGAAACTAGGAGTAGCTCCAATTAATTCACTGGACTCAACCTGCTATAAACTTGATGTGAGACAAGAGTTGGGCCCAAAAATTCTAAAGTGGACAAAGATGTTGGTTCTTTCACTATAATTTTTCCCCTAAATCTTTGCCAGGAGCTTGAGTGAAATGGATGTTAACAAAAACAAACAAAACATGAAGAGTTTTAAACTTTCTGAAACCTGAGAAATTGTGAGGGGAAGGAATTTTAGCCGACTCAAGTAGGAGTAGGGAGGGAATATTATCTCTGTGTTTGGCACTGGTGCAACTGCTTCAGAAAGAGTGTGTCCAGTTCTGGTGCTCACAATTTAAGAAGATATTGACAACTAGGAAAGGATTCTGAGAAGAGCTATGAGAATGGTGAAAGGAATGGAAAACATGTCTTAGAGTGAGAGACTGTTTATTTAGCTTAATAAAGAGAAAGTTAAGAGGTCACTTGGTGACCGTTTATAAGTGCATACATGATGAACAAATATTTGATAATGGGCTCTTCAGTCTAGCAGACAAAGGTATAAGACAATACAATGGCTGGAAGTTTAAGCTGGACAAATTCAGAATGGAAGTAATTCATACTTTTTTTTTAATAGTGAGGGTAATTTAACATTCAAACAATTTACAGAGGCTGGATTCTCCATCGCTGGCAATTTGTAAATCAAGATTTGATGTTTCTCTAAAACCTATGCTTCAGTTCAAACAGGAATTATTTTGTGAAAATTCTATGTCCTGTATCATGCAGGAGGTAAGACTAGATCATCACAGTAATCCTTCTTGCTTTAGAATCTATAAATTTTTTTACTCTGTCTCATCACTTATGAATGCGTACTATTTCTCCAGACCTCTGTAAAAAAAACACAGTATACAAGACCTGATATTTTAATGTCAAAAACAGCCACAAAACACAAACAAACAAAAAAATTCAAGCCTTCTGTATACATCATAATAAAGGGTACTTGTTTTCCTGCTTGTTAATAGTGACCATAGCATAATTAAATTTAACCTTCCGGTGGCGGGGAGGACACTACACCAGACCAACACTAGCATTTAATTTCAGAAAGGATAACTACACAAAAATTAGGAGGTTAGCTAAATAGAAATTAAAAGGTATAGCACCAAAAGTAAAAACCCTGCAAGCCACATGAAAACTTTTTAAAGACACCATAATAGAGGCTCAACTTAAATGTATACACCAAATTAAAAAATATAGTAAGAGAACCAAAAAAAGCCACCCTGGCTAAACAATAAAGTAAAAGAAGCAGTGAGAGGCAAAAAGGCATCCTTTAAAAAGTGGAGGTTAAATTCTAATGAGAAAAATAGAAAGGAGCATAAACTCTGGCAAATAAAGTGTAAAAATATAATTAGGAAGGCCAAAAAAGAATTTGAAGAACAACTAGCCAAAAACTAATAGCAAAATTTTTTTTACATTCATCAGAAGCAGTAAGCCTGCTAAACAGCCAGTGGGGCCACTGGACAATCAAGATGCTAAAGGAGCACTTAAGGACGATAAGTCTATTGAGGAGAAACTAAGTGAATTCTTTGCATCAGTCTTCACAGTTGAGGATGTGAGGAAGAGTCCCAAACCTGAGCCATTTTTTTTAGGTGACAAATCTGAGGAAATGTCCCAGATTGAGGTGTCATTAGAGGAGGTTTTGGAACAAATTGATAAACCAAACAGTAATAAGTCAACAGGACCAGATGGTATTCACCCAAGAGTTCTGAAGGAACTCAAAAGTGAAATTGCAGAACTACTAACTGTCGTCTGTAACCTATCATTTACATCAGCTTCTGTATCAAATGGCTGGAGGATAGCTAATATGACACCAATTTTTAAAAAGGACTCCATAGGTGACCCCAACAATTATAGGCCTGTAAGCCTGACTTCAGTACTGGGCAAACTGGTTGAAACTATAATAAAGAACAAAATTGTCAGACACATAGATGAATATAATTTATTGGGGGAAGAGTCAACGTGGCTTTAGTAAAGGGAAATCATGCCTCACCAATCTACTAGAATTCTTTGAGGGGTCAACAAGCATGGGGACAAGGGGGATCCAGTGGATATAGTGTACTTAGATTTCAGAAAGCCTTTGACAAGATCCCTCACCAAAGGCTCTCAAGCAAAGTAAGCTGCCATGGGATAAGAGGGAAGGTTCCCTCATGGATTAGTAACTGGTTAAAAGATAGGAAACCAAGCATAGGAATAAATGGTCAGTTTTCAGAATGGAGAGACGTAAATAGTGTGTCCCCCAGGGGTATGTACCAGGCCTAGTCACCATATTCATAAATGATCTGAAAAAAGGGGTAAACAGTGAGGTGGCAAAATTTGCAGATGATACAAAACTACTCAAGATAGTTAAGACCAAGCAGAATGCGAAGAGCTACAAAAGGATCTCTCAAAACTGGGTGACTGGGCAATAAAATGGCAGATAAAACTCTATCTTGATAAATGCAAAGTAATGCCCATTGGAAAACATAATCCCAACTATATATATAAAATGATGGGGTCTAAATTAGCGGTTACCACTCAAGAAAGAGATCTTGGAGTCATTGTGGATAGTTCTCTGAAAACATCCACTCTATGTACAGCAGCAGTCAAAAAAGCAAACAGAATATTGGGAATCATTAAGAAAGGTATAGATAATAAGACAGAAAATATCATACTGCCTCTATAAAAATCCACGGTATGCCCACATCTTGAATACTGCATGCAGATGTGGTTGCCCCATCTCAAAATTTATTAAGAGTATGGAACAGCTTCCATATGAGGAGAGATTAATAAGACTCAGGTTTCAGAGTAGCAGCCGTGTTAGTCTGTATTCTCAAAAAGAAAAGGAGTACTTGTGGCACCTTAGAGACTAACAAATTTATTAGAGCATAAGCTTTCGTGAGCTACAGCTCACTTCATCGGATGCATGAAGTGAGCTGTAGCTCACGAAAGCTTATGCTCTAATAAATTTGTTAGTCTCTAAGGTGCCACAAGTACTCCTTTTCTTATTAATAAGACTGAGACTTTTCAGCTTGGAAAAGAGACTGCTAAGGGGGAATATGTTAGAGATCTATAAAATCATGACTGGTGTGGAGAAAGTAAATAAGGTAGTGTTTACTCCTTCACATAACACAAGAACTAGAGTCCACCAAATGAAATTAATAGGCAGCAGGTTTAAAACCAACAAAAGGAAGTATTTTTTCACACAGTGCACAGTCAGCCTGTGGAACTCCTTGCCAGAGGATGTTGTGAAGGTCAAGTCTATAACAGGGTTCAAAGAGAACTAGATAAATTGATGGAGTATAGGTCCATCAATGGCTATTAGCGAGGATGGGCAGGGATGGTGTCCCTAACCTCAGTTTGCCAGAAGTTGGGAATGGGCGACAGGAATGGATCACTTGAAGATTACCTATTCTGTTCATTCCCTCTGGGGCACCTGGCATTGGCCACTGTCGGAAGACAGGACACTGGGCTAGATGGATCTTTGGTCTGATCCAGTATGGCTGCTCTTATGCCCTTAAAGGTCACTCTATACATTTGAACAGGAGAAATAGGGATTTTGTGCTGCTTGAGAAGTACATTTTAATTAGAAAGGCAGAAATACAAATTGTATAAATATTATTTTAAAAAATAATACTAACTACTACTTGAGGAACAAATCTCATTCTTTTCTCACTTCATCAGTTCTGCCTGCTACTGTGTGTTACAATATTCCACTATTTGTTTAAGTCTTGTAATATATTAGCTAAGTATAATAAATGATTGACACCCCAGGGTATTTTTGTAACATACCCTGATAATTATTGCTGACCATGTTGAGTTATCAACTTCAAGTGAACAGCCATGTAGCAAATCTGAAAGGAAATGGATGATTTTATGACAGTAAGCATCATGCATTTGATACTTAGAAAAAGCAGAGTGCTAAAATCTTGGCACCTAAAATAAAATGTCAGGTACCTGTCAGATTAATTCAGAACTCAGTGTGTTTTATCTGATCTTTGATCTTTACTTTCTTTTTTAATCTAATTATTTGTTCTACTCTGCTCCCTCTGCTGGAGTCTTGGCTAAACTGAATGGCAAAATTGTTTCCTGAAAAGATTAATCATGCTTGAAGTGTTTGCTTTACAAATTTTCCACAGTCCAGATTTAAGTAAACCTTTGATACCCATTTATATCAGAAAAATGCCTACAATGTACAAGAATATGTGCTGTTTAAAATGACTGTATTGCAAAGCTTCTGCAATAAGAGTTTGCTCTTAGAGTTGCTCAGGTGCATCCATTGACATGTGTAATGAAAAACAGAATTTGAATCAAAGTGTTTTATAATATCTCTGTTTTTAGAGTGGTAGCTGTGTTAGTCTGTATCAGCAAAAACAACAAGGAGTCCTTGTGGCACCTTAGAGACTAACAAATGTATTTGGGCATAAGCTTTCCTGGTCTAAAACCCACTTCATCAGATGCATGGCATGAAAAATACAGTCAGCAGTATATATATTACAGCACATGAAAAGATGGGAGTTGCCGTACCAAGTGTGGGGTCAGTGCTAACGAGGCCAATTCAATTCAATAGGCCACTTCCACCTTGATTGAATTGGCCTCGTTAGCACTGACCCCTCACTTAGTAAGGCAACTCCCATCTTTTCATGTGCTGTAATATATATACTGCTGATTGTATTTTTCACGCCATGCATCTGATGAAGTGGGTTTTAGACCAGGAAAGCTTATGCCCAAATACATTTGTTAGTCTCTAAGGTGCCACAAGGACTCCTTGTTGTTACCTCTGTTTTTGTTTGTTTGGTTTTTTTGGGGTTTTTTTTTTTTTTGAATTTTGTTAAATTCAGTCCTGATTTGATAGGAATGGTTTATCTGGTTCAGTTATGTGGTATTCACATGATGGGTTCAACTGTGCCTAGCCCTATGTGAGGGCACAAAGCAAGGGAAAGAGTGTAAAGAGCATTTCTCATGTAGCTTCCCCTCTCTCCAGGAATCTCCACAATGGGCCAGATCCTCCTCATTGGCTTCAGTGGAGCTACAATGATTTATACCACCTGAGGATGTGGCCCATGGCCTACTCCAGGCAAGTGCTAGTTCCAGCAACATCATCTCTGGAGGGAAAAGGGACAGGTAGGGGGGAAATACATGCTGTTTTCCAAAGATGGTATTAAACAGCAGCTACTAAATCAGCAAGTCCAAATAACTGCATCCAAGAGTTTTAAAAGAGCTGGCTGAGGAGCTTGCAGGATCATTAATGCTGATTTTCAATAAGTTTTGGAACACTATAAATGGAATAATCCAGGTAATTACAGGCTTGTCAGTCTGACACTGATCCCAGGAATAATAATGGAATGACTGATACAGGCTTCTATTAATGAAGGTAATATGCAAATCAATGGGGTTATGGAAAATAGATCCTGTCAAACTAACTTGATCTCTTGTCCTGATAAGATTAAAAAAAATGTTGATAAAGGTAATAATGTTGATGTAATATATTTAGACTTCTGTAGGGCATTTCATTTGATACCACACAACATTTTGCTTAAAAAATTAGAACAATATAAAATTAACCTGACACTCATTAAATGGATTAAAAACTGGCAAACCGATAGGTCTCAAATAGAATTGTAAATGGAGAATCATCATTGAGCAGGTATGTTCCCAATGGGGTCCCTCAGGGTTCAGTTCTTGGCCCTATGGTATTTAACATATTTCTAATGGTCTGGAAGCAAACGTAAAATGACCACTAATTAAGTTTGCAGATGACACAAAAATTAGGGGAGTGGTACATAATGAAGAGGACAAGGCTCTGATACTTAGTGATCTGGATCACCTAGTAAGTGGGGAACAAGCAAACACTGTTCATTTTAATATGGATAAATGTATGTGTATACATCTAGGAACAAAGATCATGGGCTGTACTGACAGAATGGGAAGCAGCAATTCTGAAAAATATTTAGGGGTCATGGCAGATAATCCGCTAAACATGAGCTCCCCATGTGCAACAGTGTGGCCAGAAGAGCTAGTGTGATCCTTGGATGCATAAACAGACTGATCTCGAGTAGAAGCAGAGAAGTTATTTTACCTCTGTATTTGGCACTGGTGCAACTGCTGTTGGAATACTGTGTCCAGTTCTGGTGTCCACAGTTCAAGAAGGATGTTGATTAATTGGAGAGCATCCAGAGAAAAGCCATGATAACAATTAAAGGATTGGAAAACGAGGAGTGACTTGATCACAGTTTATAAGTATCTGCCTGGGAAACAAAAAATTGATAATAGGCTCTTCAATCTAGCAGAGAAAAGTATAAAATGATCCAAAAGCTGGAAGTTGAAGCTAGGAAAATTCAGACTAGAAATAAGGCATCATTTTTTAACAGTGGGGTATTAACCATTGGAACAATTTACCAAGAGTTGTAGTCAGTGGCAATTTTTAAATCAACATTCGGTGTTTTTCTAAAAGAGAGGCTCTAGGAATTATTTTGGGGACATTCTATGGCCTGTGTTATACAAGAGGTCAGAATGTATGATCACAGTAGTCACCTTCTGGCCTTGGAATCTATAAATCTATGAAAGGCTGAGATTCCCCCCTCGCCTGTTAATCAGGAGCACACACATATCCTTCATTACGAGATCTCTCCTAATGCAACAACTGAGTCTCATTTACCTTTTTAGCATACATTTTAATGCAAACTCTTTGTGCAAACGCTACATTTTAAATACTTGAATAATAGCCTTCTGTGTAAAATCAACTTTTTATGCTACGTATCCCTCCTGCTGTTGATTAAAAAAACTTACATAATGGGCTCAGTTATTGATCTTTGGTTATTCTAAAATGTTACTGCAAGTGTGGCTGAATTTTTAAATATTTAGCTTTTTGTTTAGATTGTTTCTGTTACCAGTGTACAGAAAGGCAGAAGTAGTCATGCTATTTCCATTTGTTAGTTATTCTAAAAATCTCTGTAGACAGTGTATTCAAGATGTGTACTGAATCCCTATCTTAAATATTTCTCCCTGCACAACTTCTAAATTCTAGAACAAGATTTTCCCTAATACTAAGGTTGAATCCTTTGGTGGAAAAACACATTTTTACCATAGATTTTCAATGGAACCCCAATAAAAATTGCAGATGTAGTGTGAAGTCAGCTCTGAGAATACTATAATTTAATTGTCAGGAAATTCTTACAGCACTTATTTATATGATCATACTTGCTTCTGTGGGGTTATGTACTTAAATATTTGGTAATGTAATATCACTGCTTATTTGCATATTTGTTTTGGAAGACACTGTAAAGAGGTAATTAAAATAAAAGTTATGCTAGCTTTATCTCGATAGACTCTAATGAATTATCTATCATCATCTATGATGGGAGGTTGTATTCTAGATGCCTGTTGGCAATAGTATTATAGAGTAGGCAATGTGCTCCAGTGAATTCAGTGACAAAGACTTGTATTTTGTTCCTACCCTGCCTTTAACCTGCCAAATGATCTTGGGCAAATCATGTTGCCACTGTGCCTCAGTTTCCCTGTGCTGTGTAAGAGCTAAGTATTATTGCCATAGTGTTGGCAAACCAAATATAAATACTTTGGACAACAATTATGTTTAATCATACTTTTAATATCTGTGATGATGGATTTGCATTAAATACTGGCATGTTTTGAGAAGTTAAAGTACTCCATCATAGTATTAAGTAGCTGTTAAAGTAGTCTGCCCATAGTAAAAGTACAGCAATACTGTGTTCAAAAGGTGGGAATATCTTGGAAACATCATTACCATGTATAAGGCAATATCCTATTTAATTGAGAGTGGATTGCTTGGGTAGCTGTTCCTAGTCACTGAGAATGGGTTGTATCATCTTGTCAGTGTTTTGACCTGAAGCTGTTTTATTTTTCAAAGACTTCCATAAAAATAATCATTAGTACATTATATTAGGCTAATGAAAGCCCAAGGAAAAAATTAACAGCAATAACAGTATTTCCTCTTGACTATTTATATAAATTATGCTTTGGCTTAACTTGTTAAAAGTTTGTCAGGATATAAATGTAAAAAATTAGTAAGTTGCAAAATGCATTTTCTCTGTAATACTGAGTTTCGCTAGACTAGTCTGGTGATGGATAAAAAGAGTTTTTGTAATGTTCTGTATTTAAAAATATATTCTAATGCCAGATAAACAGTTTTCCAAAAGTCATTGGAAACCATGCATGTATCCCAGGATAGATTTTTGCCCTCGTTTAATAGACGGAAATGCATTTTAGAAAATCGGTCTTCAGAGATTAATTGTCTCCAGTAATATCAGCTAATAATAGACGAGTAGCTTGGCCTCCAACTAAAGACTTTTCTCTAGCATATGTTGAAAGCTAGTTAAACTCCCAGACTCCAGCAAAACAAGTTAAATTATCTTGTACAACTTGTTTTAAGTATGGTAATTGGTAACTGAAGATTCTTCATTATGCCTAAAGGGAGACAATAAATAAAGAAATCTGGAAAAATATTTTTTATTTTTATCCATGCTCCTGGACCATACCTCTTCTTACAATGTTTGCAGGTTTGGCACCATTTGGTGAACACTCAAGATCTGCTGGAATCTTTAAACAGACAAGTTGACTGTTTCTATGGTGCAGTTTGAAATACCTATCGTTTCTCAAAAACAACTTTCCACAAAAATGTCTCCTGCTTTCCACAAAGGGAATTCTTCTCCCTGCAGCCCTAATTACTAGCCAGAAATGCAGAATGGATAATATTCAGTCAGGGGTGCTGGAACAATTTGAATAGTGTGGGTGCTGAGAGCCATTGAACCAAAATGTAAACCCTGTATATAATGGAAACCACTTCAAGCCAGGAGGTGCTGCAGCACTCCCCACACTGCTAGTTCCAGCACCTATATATTCAGTGCTGGAGCAGTGACCAGCCAGACATATGACAACTCTGGGCCTTGCACTGCTAGAAATGGAAACTTTATAGCAATAGAATATGGAGGTTCTTAACTTCCTAGTGAGATACATGGCACTTGCTTCTGTCTTTGAAGGTGGCAATAAATTGGGGACATTTTTATATCTAGAAAAATGATGGTTAGAGATGTTTTAAATGTATAGTAGATTTTCCTCAGCTTCTGAACCATTCAGCTGAACTCAAGGAATGTCTCTGTGTTTCTACAGTGCCTAGCACAATGGGACTCTGTTTTTGACTGGGCCCTCTTGACCCTACTGTAATTACAAATACCTAGTAATAATGGCTAAGACACTTGGATTTAGAAAGACACAAGAAATAGTCCTTGAATAACTTCCCTGTAAAGTATGTGACCTATGTACAATAATGTAATGGTGTGGTAGACTAGAACATTCTAACCACATTCATTTTGAGTGACTTTCATAACTCACTTATGGCTTCACTACTTGTGAGTACTGTGCCCATCGCAAACTTATGCTAATGAAACCTTTTTACCACATTATGTATTGTATAGTCTATATCAGTGGTTCCCAAACTTGTTCCACCGCTTGTGCAGGAAAAGCCCCTGGCGGGCCGCACCAGTTTGCTTACCTGCCATGTCGGTATGTTCGGCCAATCGCGGCTCCCAGTGGCCACGCTGCGGTTCGCTGCTGCTGTGCCAATGGGAGCTGCTGGAAACGGCAGCCAGTATGTCCCTCAGCCCACACCACTTCCAGCAGCTCCCATTGGCCTGGAGCAGCGAACCGCAGCCACTGGGAGCCACGATCAGCTGAACCTGCAGACGCGGCAGGTAAACAAACCGGTTTGTCCGCCAGGGGCTTTCCCCACACAAGCGGCGGAACAAGTTTGGGAACCACTGATCTATATTACGTGTGTGTGGATGCACACTCACTCACAGAGGGTATGCCTATACTGCGAGCTGGAAGGTGTAATTTCCAGCTTGAGTAGATGTACTCATTCCAGCTCTCATCAAGCTGGCGTGCTAAAAAAGGCTGTCGCTCTGGTAGCACGCGTGGTGAGATGAGCTAGCTGCCCCGAGTACATGCCTAGAGTCTTGGACAGGCATGCACTTGGGGCAGCTAGTCCCTCCCATCATTTGCATTGCTGTAGCTATGCTCTAGTTCACTAGCTCAATGAGAGCTAGCACAAGTATATCTCCACAAGTATATCACACCCCCAGCTCAAAAGTATAGATATACCCTGACCATTAGAAGGAAGGACCTGGATTTCCCTTTCTCTCAAACACTTGGATGGCTAGATAGAGAATGCTGAAAAGATTTCAAAAGTGAAGGAAAATTCATAAATTTGGAAAGAAGTGACTGTGAAAGTTTTCCATTGAATGTGATCACAACTTGTGACTAAACTTTTAAAAGGTTTATTTGTGCAGTTGAATTACAAAATGCATGCAAAATAATCCTGACTGAGCATGCAGTTACCTAGTTTGATAGTGTTCAGTGACAGGAATTGCATGTGAAAATTTGGTGCTCATTCTGAATGTTAAGGAGTAGAATCATAGAATCATAGAATATCAGGGTTGGAAGGGACCCCAGAAGGTCATCTAGTCCAACCCCCTGCTCAAAGCAGGACCAAGTCCCAGTTAAATCATCCCAGCCAGGGCTTTGTCAAGCCTGACCTTAAAAACCTCTAAGGAAGGAGATTCTACCACCTCCCTAGGTAACGCATTCCAGTGTTTCACCACTCTCTTAGTGAAAAAGTTTTTCCTAATATCCAATCTAAACCTCCCCCATTGCAACTTGAGACCATTACTCCTCGTTCTGTCATCTGCTACCATTGAGAACAGTCTAGAGCCATCCTCTTTGAAACCCCCTTTCAGGTAGTTGAAAGCAGCTATCAAATCCCCCCTCATTCTTCTCTTCTGCAGACTAAGTACTTGTGGCACCTTAGAGACTGACAAATTTATTTGAGCATAAGCTTTCGTGAGCTACAGCTCACTTCATCGGATGCATTTGGTGGAAAATACAGAGGGGAGATTGATATATACACACACAGAGAACATGAAACAATGGCTTTTATCATACACACTGTAAGGAGAGTGATCACTTAAGATAAGCCATCACCAGCAGTGGGGGGGGGGAGGAGGAAAACCTTTCATGGTGACAAGCAAGGTAGGCTATTTCCAGCAGTTAACAAGAACATCTGAGGAACAGTGGGGGGTGGGGTGGGGTGGGGGGGAGAAATAACATGGGGAAATAGTTTTACTTTGTGTAATGACTCATCCATTCCCAGTCTCTATTCAAGCCTAAATTAATTGTATCCAGTTTGCAAATTAATTCCAATTCAGCAGTCTCTCATTGGAGTCTGTTTTTGAAGCTTTTTTGTTGAAGAATAGTCACTCTTAGGTCTGTAATCGAGTGACCAAAGAGATTGAAGTGTTCTCTGACTGGTTTTTGAATATTATAATTCTTGACATCTGATTTGTGTCCATTTATTCTTTTACGTAGAGACTGTCCAGTTTGACCAATGTACATGGCAGAGGGGCATTGCTGGCACATGATGGCATATATCACATTGGTAGATGCACAGGTGAACGAGCCTCTGATAGTGTGGCTGATGTGATTAGGCCCTATGATAGTGTCCCCTGAATAGATATGTGGACAGAGTTGGCAACGGGCTTTGTTGCAAGGATAGGTTCCTGGGTTAGTGATTCTGTTGTGTGGTGTGTGGTTGCTGGTGAGTATTTGCTTCAGATTGGGGGGCTGTCTGTAAGCAAGGACTGGCCTGTCTCCCAAGATCTGTGAGAGTGATGGGTCGTCCTTCAGGATAGGTTGTAGATCCTTGATGATGCGTTGGAGAGGTTTTAGTTGGGGACTGAAGGTAATGGCTAGTGGCGTTCTGTTACTTTCTTTGTTGGGCCTGTCCTGTAGTAGGTGAGTTCTGGGTACTCTTCTGGCTCTGTCAATCTGTTTCTTCACTTCAGCAGGTGGGCATTGTAGTTGTAGGAATGCATGATAGAGATCTTGTAGGTGTTTGTCTCTGTCTGAGGGGTTGGAGCAAATGCGGTTATATCGTAGAGCTTGGCTATAGACAATGGATCGTGTGGTATGATCTGGATGAAAGCTAGAGGCATGTAGGTAGGAATAGCGGTCAGTAGGTTTCCGATATAGGGTGGTGTTTTTGTGACCATCGCTTATTAGCACCGTAGTGTCCAGGAAGTGGATCTCTTGTGTGGACTGGTCCAGGCTGAGGTTGATGGTGGGATGGAAATTGTTGAAATCCTGGTGGAATTCCTCAAGAGCTTCTTTTCCATGGGTCCAGATGATGAAGATGTCATCAATGTAGCGCAAGTAGAGTAGGGGCATTAGGAGATGAGAGCTGAGGAAGCGTTGTTCTAAGTCAGCCATAAAAATGTTGGCATACTGTGGGGCCATGCGGGTACCCATCGCAGTGCCGCTGATTTGAAGGTATACATTGTCACCAAATGTGAAATAGTTATGGGTGAGGACAAAGTCACAAAGTTCAGCCAACAGGTTAGCCGTGACATTATCGGGGATACTGTTCCTGACGGCTTGTAGTCCATCTTTGTGTGGAATGTTGGTATAGAGGGCTTCTACATCCATAGTGGCCAGGATGGTGTTTTTAGGAAGATCGCCAATGGATTGTAGTTTCCTCAGGAAGTCAGTGGTGTCTCGAAGATAGCTGGGAGTGCTGGTAACGTAGGGCCTGAGGAGGGAGTCTATATAGCCAGACAATCCTGCTGTCAGGGTGCCAATGCCTGAGATGATGGGGCATCCAGGATTTCCAGGTTTATGGATCTTGGGTAGCAGATAGAATACCCCAGGTCGGGGTTCTAGGGTTGTGTCTCTGTGCGGATTTGTTCTTGTGCTTTTTCAGGGAGTTTCTTGAGCAAATGCTATAGTTTCTTTTGGTAACTCTCAGTGGGATCAGAGGGTAATGCTTGTAGAAAGTGGTGTTGGAGAGCTGCCTAGTAGCCTCTTGTTCATACTCCGACCTAGTCATGATGACGACAGCACCTCCTTTGTCAGCCTTTTGATTATGATGTCAGAGTTGTTTTGAGGCTGTGGATGGCATTGTGTTCTGCATGGCTGAGGTTATGGGGCAAGTGATGCTGCTTTTCCACAATTTCAGCTCGTGCACGTCGGCGGAAGCACTCTATGTAGACGTCCAGTCTGCTGTTTCGAGCTTCAGGAGGAGTCCACCCAGAATACTTCTTTTTGTAGTGTTGGTAGGAAGGTCTCTGTGGGTTAATATGTTGGTCAGAGATGTGTTGGAAATATTCCTTGAGTCGGAGACGTCAAAAATAGGATTCTAGGTCACCACAGAACTGTATCATGTTCGTGGGGGTGGAGGGGCAAAAGGAGAGGCCCCCCCTTGATGTTATAAATCAGCAAAGAGGAAAATCTATTCATACCTTAGGTGCACCTGCTGGGAAAGAAACCTTGAATTTAGATTAATTAGATTGAGATGTGACTACCATTCCTGGGGATCCTCAGTAGTCTATTTTGAGCTGAGCTAAGGCTCAGTCTCCTTCTTTGTAGGTGCAAAATGAGTTCATATCTGAGCACATGTGCCTCTCAGCTACCAGGTTGTGTGTGTAAATCAGGTAGTTATAGGCTCAAATACCAAAACTTGCACCCCAATTTTGGTTTCTAATGCTATCCTTTTGAAAATTTAGCCCTTGATATTCAGAAGGATTTCCTACAGAAAATGTTACTCAATGTGTATAGGGACTCCTAGAAATTCAGATGTGTTTGGAAGTAATTTAGTTACTACACTGGTGGCAGACTGGCACAGGGTATAATTAAGAAAGATATCACTGCAACGAGTACTGTTGCCTCTGCAATTATTCATGCAAATCTTAGTATTTTCTGCAATAACATTGTTTGTTCCCTGACATGTCACTATTCCTAGACAACTCCTGGATAACTTTTTTGAGAATTCAGACTAATGGGCTGCTGCTGTTTTTGTTCCTCACGCTCTCTCAAATTACCTCTTGCCATTTGAGGTACTCTAGCCTAATTTAGTGGTGCATTAATTTAAAAATGTTTCTGTCCAATGTTGTTCACATTATGGGCCAAATACTGCCTTCAGCATTTATTCTCATGGCAGAATTCCCACTGATGTCAGAGGGAGTTGCACATGTATTTTAATGGTAATATAGGGCATTATGTTTCCCTATTGTAAAAATATGTTAAAAGGATTGTGGGATTCTAATAATTGTAAGTTGAACTATGTTTTATATGTTGTAGCAAGCAAGAGCCTGTCAAATTTGAACATAAATGCTGTGGCTTTAGTTATTTTGTTTCAAGTGTATGAATTTGAAAATGTATAGATTTTGGGCCAGATCCATAGCTTTGTTGAAGTCAATTGAGGATTTGGTCCTTTAATTTGAAATTCTGTTTCATCATGACATTGAAAATCCTATTTTACAAGCACCCACCATTCTCTCTTCTCTTCAAGCGAGAGCCAGACCTGCCCTGGTGCTGATAAGCTAGCATAGAGATCGGGGGGACGGACCCAAGGGACCCAGAAAATGCACACTTTGAAAAAAGAACTCTGCTGGTATAGACCAGAGTTCCATAAGACAATCCAAAGCACTCTTTACTACTTTTCTCAATAGGAGCAATGCATAGGACCACTGTTCACCAGCTAGCTCTTAGTGCTGATAAGGGCATTCATGCTCCCTATCTCAACTGATAGACATGTTCCTTGTCCTGAAATCTATGCCCTCTGGGAACATGATCCAAACCCTGGCAGGTTAACTGGGAGCCTCCTTTATTGGTCCCTTTGGGCACTATCAAGAATTTGTGTTTGGCTGCCCAAACTCTACAAGTTTACTGCATTGCTGGTATGACCTTCTGTGGCTGCCTACGTTAACTCGACAGGCCCAATTGTGGAACTGATACTCACATAAGTAGTCCCTTCGACTTCACTGGGATTTCTCTCATGCATAAGTGCTCACCAGTAAGAGTAAGGGTTGTGCAGTCTTGCTGAATCACTACACACAGTGGCAGGAATTAGCCCAAATGGCAGACAGGCTAATTGGACTTTATAGAGGACATTTTTAGTGTGTAGAGGCTCTGGTGCATGCACAAAATGTGTTCACCACAGCGTCTATGTATGGAGGTCCTTGTCTGGCTAGCTGGAGGAAAAGGGTTGTTTTTCCTTTAAGGACCACCCCTTACAACAGGGGGATGAGGGGGAAGTGTAAAGGGATGGATAGGACGGGCAGGAAGCAGCTGGGCCCAAATTTAGGGGAGGATCACTGCCCTTCCTGCTGACTAGAAGAGTGAGCGAGCATTTATACCCCATGCAACCCGAGAGAAGCCCTCTTTTTACCAGGATCGGGTTGGCAACACCCACCCACCCATAAATTTGCAAAAGGACTAGATTACCTCATGACCAACTGTGGGCATTATGGTAGTTGTCCTTTTTCTTGGAGACTGGGAAGGAATTTTTCCCTAATAGCTGGGTTGGGCAGCATGGATTTTTTTCACAGTAGGTCTGGGACCCAGTGGGGTGGGCAGGGGGGGTTAGATTATAATGTCTCAACTTAGTATGTGAAACTTGTGGTGGATGTCCAATGTGGGTACTCGGTATGGAAGGGAAATGGTTATCCGATAAAATGAATTAGAAAAGGGTTTGAAGAAAAGCATCCTGTAAGGAAGTTGAGTAAGAGGAGGGTTTTTTTATTTTTATTTTATTTTTTAATTTTTTTAAGCCTTTTAAAAGGAGCTAGGAAAGGAGGTCTTGGGACTCCTACATCTGGAGCAGTGAGGAGCGGAGCCCCTTTTTGCCTCATACAAGGGCAGGACAATAGGGATTGCAGGAATGTGATGGCAGGGACCAGACTGGAGATTATGTGGAAATGATTAAGAAAATGATGATGACCTGCATGGTACAATTTTGTTACCAGATGCTCCCAGATATTTTAAGTGAATAAAGTTGTGGCCTAATTAAACCATATCCATTGCCTCCTGTCTGACTTCCAGCATGGCTGGACAAGTGATATAAGTGGCCCAAAGGAGTAACCCGCTGCTAAATACAACTGCCTGTGCAAGTGGGTAATTGCATATGGCAGTAGAGGCCCAGACTTGGATGTGCACCAGGGCTTCCATTCTATTGAAAAATTGGTCATGTAAGGCTTTATTGGGCAAGTATGTAAGTAATGTGCTTCCCTGAGGTATGCATTTCTGTTTTTCTGTTAACTATGGGTAAACTTATTTCATTGATGATATTTTGTGGTCCTGTTGCAGATAAGTATCTTTTTGTTTTGTGTTCTGTTGTAAAAACAAAGAAGCCAAGAAAAGGCAGAAGGGGCAGTGCGGTGTGTATGCACACGCACACACAGAGAAAATGTTTATTTAACTAGTAGTTTTAAAGAAATTTCTAAAAGTTTGTGTATATTGGGAGTGACTTGTACTGTTCTGATGCATGTCCACAGCAGGAGCAAGGAATGAAAGCTGTTTGCCCATATTCTGACCATCTCTAAGATGTTGCAGACAAGCCAGTCTGTAGGGTGCTTGTGACAGGTATTACCATTTGCGCCCTAGGAGTTAAGATAGGTGAGGTCCTTGGGGTTATACGTGTATCGTCCATCCCTGCTGTGCAGATTAATCCTACTATTAAGAGGAATCAGTTAGTCAAGAGAGCTAGGCTTGGTCTGTGTTGGCCAGAGCTCACATTAAAGCTGTTTTTGTAGTATACCCAATATACGCACCAGTTTCAGGATGCATTACTCCTGTTTTCAGGTGTCCTTAGCATTTGGCCTTTAAAATATGAGCAAGTATATTGTGACAGACCCAGACCAGTGGTGTACAGGAATCTGGTAGAAGGCAAATATTCTGGCCACTGGATGAATAGTTTTCTGTTCCCTGAGTGACCAGAGCAGGGGCTGTGCTAAAGCAATCAGGAACCTGCTAGAACCAATTAAGACAGACAAGCTAATTAAGACACCTGAGACAATTAAGAACATACTAGAATCAATTATGGCAGGCAGACTAATCAGGACACCTGGTTTAAAAAGGACTTCCCATCAGTTAGTGGAGGACGTGCAAGGAGCAGGGAGTGAGAAGGTGTGCTGCTGGAGGACTGAGGAGTACAAGCGTGATCAGGCCTCAGGAGGAAGATCCTGCAGTGAGGATAAAGAAGATGCTTGTGGGGGAGGCCATGGGGAAGTAGCTCAGGGAGTTGCAGCTGTCACGCAGCTGATACAGGAGATGTAGATAGCTGCTATCTACACCGGGTTCCAGCCCAGGGCCCTGTGGAGGACAGGCCCGGGTTGCCCCCCCCCGCCCCCCCCCATTCCCTCAATTCCTGATCAGACACAGGAGGAGTTGACCTGGTCTGTGAGCAACACCAGAAGGGAAGGTCTAATTTGGAAAGGGATCTGGCATGTCCCCGACCCACTTGGTGGGACAACAGAGACTATGGAGATTGTTCTCCATTTTCCCCCATGCTGGCCAGTGATGAGGTTAGCTGAGTGAACGGCAGGTTTGAGCTTCTAGCAGAAGCGGCCAAACTGAGGGCTGCCGTGAACCTCTGAGTGAGCAAATCCTCCAAAAAAGCGCAGGACCCACCAAGACAGAGGAGGAACTTTGTTACAATATTTATTTACAAAATCCTATTAAGAGCTATGTAGAAAATGCATGCAGCAACTGATTTTGCTTAACATAATGCTTTGTACCTTCTTATTTGTTAATCTATAATTCACTTGACTGATGAGATTTCAGCATCTATATTTTTGTTCCTTTGCCAAAATAAATCTTTTATTCCTTTGCCAAAATGAAAGGGTAGTCTCCTACCAATGGCATGAAAGAATTAGGTGATGAAATATTACAGTAAAAATGTGAATTAATAACTACACTGCTCCCTGATTGATCACTTTGATTTTAAAGTGAATGTACAGAGGCCTACTTCTATGAGTGATTTGATAATGGTTGTGAAATATTAACACAGTTCCCTGTTGTTTTAGATTCTGTACTCCAACTATATTTTTCAATTGTACATTTTCAGGGAAACATCAATACAGTAGAAGATCAAATATACTGAATTTAAAAGATTGATGGCTGAAAACATTTATTCTATAATGTGAAACAGGGTGTGATTAATATGAATTTTAAATGTCCACATACATAAATTCAGATCATTTGCTTATCTCAGATGATAAGTCAGTCATTGAAAAATCATATAAAGTAACTAGATACTATTAGGGGCACTTTTAGATAACTAATTAAAAATGGGAGGTTAATAGGCAGCATAAATAGTTACATCTAATGTACAGGTCTGAAATATGTTTTGATTTTAACCATACTGTTCCTATTTTAGGATGTCATCATATCTTGTCTACATTATTTTATTATGCAATCTCTTCTTCTACATTTGTGGTAAGCCAACTCTGGTGATACTGTAGAAGTATGGGAAAGACTGATAGAAACTATATAAAGAAAAACAGAATAAAATTTAATTACATGGAACTTAGCCTAAAATAGAAATTGATTGAGTTCTGACCAGAGCTTAGAAGGCTAGTGGTTTCCTGTGCCAGGAACTACTGTGGAACCCCACCAGGAAGTGTGCTACATAGCAGGATCACATTACACCCTTGTTTTATGGTTCATTTCACTTATTTAATGCAATCTGAGAACCTGTAAAAGGAGCATGTTAAAAAGAGGAATGAATTTTTATTCCATTTCTTTTAATCAAAATATTTATTTTTACAAGATATCTAAAGTAACTTAGGACAAAATCAATAGCACTGTACATCAGGTTATACTACAAAAGCAATATATTCCATATTTATGAAATATCAATAAAAATACAAATTTCTTATTTTTGTACAGCTTAGTTTTTCTACTTTTAGTAACCCAAGAATATGCTACAGTCTTAAAACAACAAACGTATTTCCTTTCCTTTTATTACTCCAAATAAATGATGTTATGGTATAGTGGTTTATTAAAATAACTTCAACTAAAAAGATTGTTTAGCACACCAGCATATTTATAGAGCATGATAAAACACTCCTGAATCTTTGGAAAGTGGATGTGCTACAGCATATATTTTGTTTGACAAAGCTGTCGTCTTAAAGAAAAATGTTTAAAATGCTAACTAGATAATGATTCATCAGTCATGGCAGAGGAACTAATTTTTGTTAATATACTACTTAAAAATGTGTGGAATGAGCAGCTGGATACCACATTTGTGGCATGCCACACTAAGGCTCTGTCTGTTTTCCCCTACAGTGATCTCAGTATGAACAACATCACTAAGCTGCCCTCGAACCCCCTGCACAGTCTCCGCTTTCTGGAAGAGCTGTAAGTATCATTGTATCCTTGATGGGCATAGTCAGCACCAGACACATTCCTGTGTTTGTGTCTCATACATACTGTGGGAACCAGATAAAACAGTGCAGGAAAGCTGTCAGCTCTGACACTTTGGGCACATGCGGAAACACTTAGTTGAAAAAACCAATTGCTTGTGATTCTGGAAATGAACTTGTAAAAGAGTTACCATGAGGCTACAACTTCTCTAAGCAGAGACAGAGCCAAACAAATTAAAAATTTTAAACAAGAGCTGTGTAAAAGAGCTGGATAGCTTTTTGGAAATAGTTAAGCAGCAGGATATTAAAAGTTTGAATACTGGCTCATGTTTGTTAAAATAGCAAGTAAAGCTATAATCAAAACCTGCTGCCTGGTTCTGCCTATGTCAAGGACAATTGAGTCCACATTTCATAGCATCAAGGCTTCTTGTCCTAATCACTTTTAATTACTGTTTCCTTACTCTTAAATTTAGCATCCCTCAAGGCCGACTGTAAAACACCAAATCCTACAAAGATCTTAGAGCTATGCCATCCAGTACTGTAAAAGAAAAAACAATGTACAATGCAAAAACTAGCTAATCAAACACAGCTTCAGAAGAGGACTGGGATTGGAAGTGATGGTGACTAACCATAAGTGAAAGGCACTCTGTGTGCAGGAGACCTGGATGTGGCAGTGTCCTTAGTTATTATGATTTAGGCTTAAAAGTCATCATCAAGTTCTCACTCCATAGTGTGATGGAGAATCAATGGCTAATGCACCATATACCTTGTGGGAAGAGTCTGACACTTGCAGTTACGGGAACTCTCTAAAAAGTTGATTAAAAGAACTATCTAGGCATCAGCCCCTGATGAATCATAGAAATGTAGGAGTTGAAGGGACTTTGATAGGCCATCTAGTCCAATCCCCTGCACTGAGGCACGACTAAGCATATTACGTCTTAAAAACCTCCAATGATGGAGATTCCACAACTTGTCTAGGTAATTTGTTCCAGTGCTTAACTACCCTGACATCTTCCTTTGTTAGCCCCTAAAGCTAGGGCCCCATCTTTTTCACTGATTTTTAACTGCTAGTACACCACAAAATCCACATGGGAAGTTATGATGGTACCTCCACACAAAAAATTCATTTTAAAGGAAAAGGAAATGTACAGTAGTAACTCTGTTTTCAGACTCCATTAAGCTAGAATATTACTTCAGAACTTTAGTGCCCTCACTAATGGCCAGTTATATGTTGCCACCTCATCCTTCAGACTGGCATTTCAAAAAGCAAAACAATGTGCGCGTTAATAGTCAATGGAATTGCCCTCTGAAAGCTCAGAAGAGCAGCTGACGCCTCGTAAATCACTTTAAAAACTATTCCATTTACAAACAGTTTTCTCTTTTTCCTCCTCTATCTTTCTTGTTTTATTACTATGAACATTTGCATGGAAACAAAGTATATCTTTTTTAAGCTTCATCTTCTCCTACTTATTTCCCATTTTAAGTAATCAACTGTGATACTATAATGTGGCCACTACAAAGTACATATAAATTGGGTTGTGCCACCAAAGCTCTGTTTCTAGATTGTGTTTTAGTTACTGTTCGTCCAACTTCCTGTAAACTGTCATAACCATCCTAACCGTTTCATAAAATCATAGAATATCGGGGTTGGAAGGGACCTCAGAAGGTCGTCTAGTCCAATCCCTTGCTCAAAGCAGGACCAATCCCCAATTTTTACCCCAAATGGCCCCCTCAAGGATTGAACTCGTAACCTTGGGTTTAGCAGGCCAATGCTCAAACCACTGAGCTATCCCTCCCCCTTTCCCAGCCCCAAACTCTTTTTTCTTTTTTCCAGACACCTCAGAAATAAATGTTTTAGTTTTCCCTGTAAACACAGAAGCTGATTCTCTCAATGTAGCAGGTTAGGGTGTTCACTGGCTTATACCATCACAGACCAAGGAATATGGCTCCAGTGGAAAGGTGCATAGACGTAGCCTGAGGCCCACTTATTGATCTCAGTGGGGTTGCACAGGATGTAAACTGAGGTAAAATTTGTTCCAGAATGTCTTAGTATTAATGTATCAATACATTACCTTAAGATGTAAGAAAGGTATGAACATTATATCTGTTGGTAGGCTAAAAAATGAAATTTTTAGGTGCATCATCACCTAGGCTGGTGTCTTAAAAGGATAAGATGGACAACTGTATGTAAATATGGACATCGTGAGCAAAACTTCAAAATACTGCCTGAAACTGTTTTATTTACTGAATGAATGTCTCTATAAAGACTAAGGAAGAAAGCCTGTAGTGATGCCAGACCTAGGTAGAACACTGTTGAATGAGACATATCTAGTTTCCTTTCATATACTGAAAAAATTGTTCTTCCTAAACAAAGTAGGCTGCAGACAGGCAAAGGTCCACGTGATTTTTAGTACACTGCTATTATTCAACAACTTAAGGCAGGTGCTTTTAGCAAAACAACAGGCTGAGAGGTGGGGGAAACAAACCCCAATGGTTTTTATATTCCTTTTTTTTTTTTTTTTTTTTTTTTTTTTTTTCCCAAAATGATTTTGGATTAAGACAGTTTCAAATAACATCCATTTGCAAAATTACAATACAAAGGCACCTTAAATTTAATTCTAACCTGCATGCAGGTGCAAAGTAATTTATTGAAGCCTGTATTACTTTAAAAAAAAAAAAAAAACTTGAAGAGGCTTACCATCATCCCTGAAGTTTTTCAGGCTGCTCACTGTATGACAGTTATTATTGAAGAATTTAGTGTGTGACTTGTGTGTGTTTTTGAGACACTTTGTCTTCATGATAGTCAAAATGTACAATGAAAAGCATAAGATTTCAGGCACAAATCCTTTAAAAATATTTTATTATTGTAATGAAATACAAAATTACACAAATTCAAAACAAAATCAGGAATGTACGTGGACCCTGATTCTCATTTACTTTAAGGCCCCTTCACACTGCCGGAGTAGTACAAAGGGACCTTGGTGTTAACGAAAATTACACCCTAAGTTATCAGGACATGACCAATCACCACTTGTTCATCTTGTTTATTGTTCCCCTTTCCTCTCTCTTTTCATTCTATTTGTTTTGTCTTTTTGAGGGAGAGATCTTCAAAGGTGTAAATAGGAGTTAGATTCCCAATTCCCATTGACATTGAGTAGGAGTTGGGCACCTAACTGACCCTTATACCTTTGAAAATCTGGATTAGAAACTCTTTGGGGCAGGGACAGACATGCTTAATTTTTCATAAAGTCATAGATTCCATGACCAGAAGAGACTACTGTGATCATCTAGTCTGACCTCCTGCATAGCACAGGCCATAGAATTTCCCCAAGATAATTCCAAGAGCAGATCTTCTAGAAAAATATCCAATCTTGACTTTAAAATTGTCAGTGATGGAGAACCCACCATGACCCTTAGTAAATTGTTCCAATGGTTAATTACTCACCATTAAAAATGTACGCCTTATTTCCAGTCTGAATTTGTATAGCTTCAACTTTCAGCCATTGGATTGTGTTATAACTTTCTCTGCTAGATTGAAAAGCCCATTATTAAATATTTGTTCTCCATGTAGGTACTTATAGACTGCAATCAAGTCACCCCTTAACCTTCTCTTTTTGTTAAACTAAATAGTCTGAGTTCCTTGAATCTATCATTCTGAGGCAAGTTTCCTAACTCTTTAATCATTTTTATGGCTCTCCAGAGAACTCTCTCCAATTTATTAACATCCTTCTTGGAAGAAGAAAAAAAAACTTACTGGCAGATCCAGGAACAGAACCCAGGTCTCCTAACTACCAGCATAGGGCCTACTGTACAACACCATGCTGCTTCCCTCCCTTGCTACTAGAGCACCAAGCCCATTGTGGGCACTACTGAGAATTACTTGTATTTAAGCAACTGGAAAGCACGATTGTCCAGCTATACTGAAAGAAGGACAGGAGACGCTTGATATGGATTTAATCAGGCCACAACTTTATTATTAGATGTCTGGGAGTACCCGGCAGATAAAAGTGTACAGTACAGGTAACCCCATGTTTATTCTGTAATTACCCAGGGGGCTTTTATCAGCTCACCCCCTTTTTCCATCCAGCAGCAAATCCATTCCTGCAGCAAATCCATTGCCAGGACCTTAGCATCCACTGTCCGTTGTAGGAGGGGTAAAGTGGGCTATAAGAAAGGGGGGTTGGCTCCCTGCTGTTCCAACCATAGGAGCCCCAAACCCCACACTATTCCATTCCTTTAATCAGCACCTCCTTTTTTAAGTCCTTGACCAGACCATTTATCACTAGATGCCTTCCCTATGGAGGCATCTGCCCCACACTTTCCAAATAAGTTGTGACATATATAACCTACCACACCTTTTGTGCTCACTGTAATAGGTGTTCCCTAACACCCACTGTGGGGAAGGCAGGGGGAAAAAACACTCCACTGAAGCCAATATGGTGGTGAGGGAAATAATTCATTCCTAGCCCCCCTAAAACGGAGTGACTAGCACAATGCCCACAGCAGGTTCAAACCCCACCTGCTAATCACACCTCAAGGGGAGAGAGAGTGGATGCCACCTTGCCTGCTGCGTGGAGAATGGGGTTTCCAATGCCAGAGCTTTCACCTTTAAGCCTTCTGCCCTTAATTCCAAGGGGCTGAGTCAGTGCTGCAAAGCTGACCAACACCACCTTTTTGCAGCAGTTTCTGACCTTGTCCCCATCCCCGCGGCATAAAGCACTACTGCCTTCCTCCGGCAAGCCTGGACAACAGCTCCCCTGCTTTCAGTGCAGGGCAGTCATTGTCCAGCTATACCAAAAGAAGGACTTTATTATTAGATGTCTGGGACTATCCGGCAGATAAAAGTACAGTGCAGGTAACCCCTGTTTATTTTTCATTTACTTCATTGAGCTTTGGACAAGCCCCTAAATGCCAAAGGCCTTTCCCACAATATGAATCTGTGAAGACTTAGAAACAGTTAAGGCATATGTGTTTTTAAAAAAATGAACAAAACAAACCTGCAATCAACATGCCAAGCAAAAAGAGGAAAAATGAACAAATATAATCTACAGGTCTCTAACCATATAGTTCTGGTTCTGTCTACCATATGAGTCAGTTTTACAGCTTTTACAACACTGATTTCAATGGACTTACTCCTGCTTTACAATAGCATAAGTAATTTCTATCAGCCTATATGTTTCTCAGTAATTTTCATTGCAAATAACTTATTGTCTCATATATGCAGTTGTAACACTGCATGTATGATCACATGCTCTACTCCTTGTAGTCTGGGAATTTGATTTCACTTTTAATAACCCTACATAGAAAGATGTGAACAGTTTAGAATATACCGTTGTTTAATCTGTAATATTTATTGATGAGACATATCTGCCACCAGGCAGGCAAACAGCCAATGATACATCGTAAACTCCATAAGACAACTTTGTTGACAACACAGGGCAATGTCTCCACAACCTTGTTTTAATACAGACAAAGAGGCACTAAAAGTCCTTGCCCAGGAGAGCACAACAGTCATTTTTAAATTAACTATACTTCAATAAAAGTAGTAGAGAGGTATTGGCTCAAATAATAATGTGGACTGTTGGGCAGAAATTGAGGTAGATTTTCTTTTTTTTTTTTAGTTTTTTTTTTTTTTTTTTAGGCATACATTGAATCTGACTCACTAGAAAGGAATGTGCTAGTCATTATTCATAATGAACTATAAGATGAAGATTCACATCAAGCAATCGAAGTATAATTATGAAAGTTACAAAAGCAAATATTAGGCCAGCTTCATAGATGATTTGAATTGGAGTTAATGATTCTAGAACTAACCTACTATTGTAATTTTCCACTGTCATGGACATTTCATGAGCTTGATGCCACTTTAAACTGGGAGATGGTAAAATTAGCTGATGTAAGATAGATATGCAGTTACATGCCGCAATCCGTATCCTCTCCTGCGTCCAACTCCTCTCCCATGGCTTCCAGTTCTGAGCAATATTGCTCCTCCTCATATCAGACAAGAGGTTGCCACTGACAAATTACTGGAGAAAGTGTATGCCAACCCAAGCCTGCCACTGCACAATGACCTTTTTAAATCACCAGCTGCACTTTTGCCATCACAAAAAGAAAAGGAGTACTTGTGGCACCTTAGAGACTAACAAATTTATTAGAGCATAAGCTCTAATTTTTTTCCACCAAATGCATCCGATGAAGTGAGCTGTAGCTCACGAAAGCTTATGCTCTAATAAATTTGTTAGTCTCTAAGGTGCCACAAGTACTCCTTTTCTTTTTGCGAATACAGACTAACACGGCTGCTACTCTGAAACCTGTGATTTTGCCATCACATCGCCCATTATGGTCTCATCTGCCACGCCAGGATGTTAGGGCCGAAACACTCTGATGAGAGGAATGGATATCTGCTATGATCCCCAACCAGTCCCTCGTTGTCAACCCCACAATCTGCCTTTCTGGTTTTGACCTGCCCTGTCACCAATGGTCCCTGTTGAACAGGTTCCGGACCGGGCAAAGTCTCTGCACAGCAAACCAGTATCGCTGGGGCCTTCATGACTCCCTTTATGCAGCTGTGGCGCAACACAGACAATGACACATATTGTCGAGGAATGCCCGCTGACTAGGTTCAATGGTGGCTTAGAAGAACTGCATCATGCCATTGAAGATGCACGCACTAAATAAATATTGTGTCACTGTGACACCACAAAAATTTAACAATAAAAAAGAAATTCTTCCATATAGACATGCCAGATTGGCACCCTCCAGAACTGCATTCGCTCCTTCCTTTCCCCCTGTCATTTGCTGCTTTTACCCTCTCCCCCCCACACCCCTCTGCCCGAGTCGGGAGAGACTCCTCTGAAGATGCAGGTAGGAGGCGACCCCAGCTGAGTAGGGACTGGCGGGGGTCATAGATTCATAGATACCAAGGTCAGAAGGGACCATTATGATCATCTAGTCTGATCTCCTGCACAATGCAAGCCACAGAATCTCACCCACCCACTCCTGCAAAAAACTCTCACCTATGTCCGAGCTATTGAAGTCCTCAAATTGTGGTTTAAAGACTTCAAGGAGCAGAGAATCCTCCAGCACGTGACCCGTGCCCCATGCTACAGAGGAAGGTGAAAAACCTCCAGGGCCTCTTCCAATCTGCCCTGGAGGAAAATTCCTTCCCGACCCCAAATATGGCGATCAGCTGAACCCTGAGCATATGGGCAAGATTCACCAGCCAGATACCCAGGAAAGAATTGTCTGTAGTAACTCAGATCCCACCCCATCTAACATCCCATCACAGGCCATTGGGCCTATTTACCATAAATATTTAAAGATCAATTAATTACCAAAATCATGTTATCCCATCATACCATCTCCTCCATAAATTTATCGAGTTTTATCTTAAAGCCAGATAGGTCTTTTGCCCCCACTGCTTCCCTTGGAAGGCTGTTCCAGAACTTCACTCCCCTGATGGTTAGAAACCTTCATCTAATTTCAAGTCTAAACTTCCCAATGGCCAGTTTATATCCATTTGTTCTTGTGTCCACATTGCTACTGAGCTTAAATAATTCCTCTCCCTCCCCGGTATTTATCCCTCTGATATATTTATAGAGAGCAATCATATCTCCGCTCAGCCTTCTTTTGGTTAGGCTAAACAAGCCAAGCTCCTTGAGTCTCCTTTCATAAGACAGGTTTTCCATTCCTCGGATCATTCTAGTAGCCCTCCTCTGTACCTGTTCCAGTTTTAATTCATCCTTCTTAAACATGGAAGACCAGAACTGCACACAGTATTCCAGGTGAGGTCTCACCAGTGCTTTGTATTACAGTACTAAAACCTCCTTTCTCTGCTGGAAATACGTCGCCTGATGCATCCCAAGACCACATTAGCTTTTTTCGCAGCCAGGAGATCAAGTTGATTTGGCACAATCTACCTTTTGTAAAACCATGTTGTATTTTGTCCCATTTACCATTGACCTCAATGTCGTTAACTAATTTCTCCTTCAAAATTTTTTCCAAGAGCTTGCATGCTACAGATGTCAAACTAACAGGCCTGTAGTTGCGTGGATCACTTTTTTTTCCTTTCTTAAACATAGGAACTATGTTAGCAATTCTCCAATTATACAATACAACCCCTGAGTTTACAGCTTCATTAAAAATTCTTGCTAATGGGCTTGCAACTTCATGTGCCAATTCCTTTAATATTCTTGGATGAAGATAATCTGGGCCCCCCAATTTGGTCCCATTAAGCTGTTCGAGTTTCGCTTCTACCTCAGATATGGTAATATCTACCTCCAATCCTCATTCCCATTTGTCATGCTACCATTATCTCTAAGATCCTCTTTAGCCTTATTAAAGACTGAGGCAAAGTATTTGTTTAGATATTGGGCCATGCCTAGATTATTATCCTTGACCTCCACTCCATCGTCAGTGTTTAGCGGTCCCACTTCTTCTTTCATTTTCTTCTTATTTATATGGCTATAGAAGCTTTTACTATTGATCAGACTTTGGGTATCCGGTTAGTACTAATATCTAGAACATTTGATTTCTCTAACAGCATCAGTTACCTAGAAATTGTTTCAAAGAAGTGGATTGCAATAGCAACTAAGAGATAGAGGCTATAACTAGCCACAAGGAAAGCTTTTTAGATGTTGCAACCAACAGAGATCATGACCTCACTGTACTTTAAGAGAGGAGATACACTGTCTGTCTGGCTTTTAGGAAAAGGGGTGTGGCCCCTTTAAGGCCTAGACACCCAGAGAGAAACACTGACCCATCGCTGTTCTCTGCTCCCCTCTTCCCCCCCGCAACCAGTGACCGGAAGAGAAGGGATACTATTTAGGCCCATGCAGGTGCAGGAAAAGCTTTGTGCTACCTGGTCCAGGTAAAAGAACACCCACCCTGCCCCCCATGGACATAGTTAAATACCAAGTTATGACATGCTCTGCTGTTGGTATTATGCTAATTTCTCCTTTCTCAGGGGGCTAGAAAGCAATTTTTTCCCCCACCACCAGAATGGCCAAAAAGGGGGGGTGGGGGTTGCCTTCCCCACAGCAGGCTGTGGCTTAGTTAACACAAATATGAAAGAGGAGTTAGGCTATGAGGTTGCACCTCATTATGTGATCATTAGTTAGGTGTCCAGTGCAGGTACCCTGTAAGGAAGGGATACGGAGATCAGATGAAATGGATTGTATTGCAACCATCTCAATAGAGCATGAGCTGGCCCAGACAATGGACCTTCAGGAAACAGTTCAAACCTTTGCAATCAAGAAGGCACGGAAAGCACCATTTTGATTATTCAAACAGATAAAAATGCCAGTGTTTACTATATAGACAAGAAAAGTTACATGTGCTGTTCAGACATTTGAAAGTTAAGTGTTACTTAAAATTTTTGAACAAGGCATTTTAAGTTATTAGTTCTCCATTATTGGGGTAGGTAGCAGAGCAGTACCATGAGAGGAGTAGAACAGGAAGAAGGCAGAATTGAGACCTTTCAAAGTTTTGGCCCAAGCGAGAGGAATGGGGGCGTCATTTGAGCTCCCCACCTCAGGTGCCAAAATGTTGTGGGCCAGCCCTGGACCCAGTACTGCAGTGTGTTCACAGATCTAACTTTCTTCTATGTCAGTGGGAGTTTAGATAGTATGTGGACTGCAGGGATTGTTGTCTGATTAGGATGCACAGTGGCAGGTGAATATTTTTTATACTTAAATAGTGCAATTTCCCATGTTCTTGTACTTGTAAACAATTATCTGTTAATTCAACTAAAATCATGTTTACATCTCTCACATTCACAAGTTTGGAAATTTGGCAAAAGGCATCCAAAAAGAGTCATTTCACAAGCTTGGGGTTTTTTTGAACTTCAGAACACAAGTGCATACACACCATTTACGCTGGAGGCAGTGCCAGTGGTAACATCTCTTATAT